>NC_064928.1:26688500-27015500 GCF_023897955.1 Schistocerca gregaria | reverse complement strand
GGAAATTCATGTTGAGCTATCCAAAAATAATTATATTTTGAATAGGCATTAAATCTCCTCTGCAAAGCAACTTTCGACTGATCAGACGATCCAACAAGAAACAGCCGCACAGGGTCGGCGTTCGCAAATATATTTCTACCGCTGATTATAACTATATGTTACAGCACAAAAGTAAACATATTGTTATAATTAGCGACTACGAACGAGGACATTTATAACTGTATGTTTATGTATACGCATTACGTAAATATATCGTTATAATTGGCGCACCAACAGGGACGCGAATAAATAAAAATCAAACGAATAAAAATGTATATAAGATACGCATTGTGGAAATATTCATAAAGAATTGTAGCTAATCTTGTGCTTTTTATTTGTTACATGGCATCAAACACCATCCAAAAAATTTACATTGAGCGGAAGAAACGAGAAATTCAGAGAAAATTACGGAAAAGAGTTTTTTTCTTGGAACAGAATTTGTGCGAAGATATAGTTGCAACGCCCAAGGCAGTCATCAGCAACGTAAGTTAAAATTTCGTTAGCCGTAGCCAAGATTCCTTAATTTCAGCCGACAGTAATCAATTTGTGACGATCTTTAGTAGTTGCACTAAAAATTTGCTTTGAATTCAGTAGACTGGTAATTTCTTAAAGTATTGTTTAAATTCCATTGTTGTGTATTGCATATCACTTGTTTTTAATTGTACGCTGCCTGTTTACGGAGCTGATCTGCCTTAGTTTTCATTTATTTTGACCAGTGTGCAGCCATACTTTCTTTATGGTCCACAATAGTCTCTAGACCTCGTGACGTGCAACTCCCGAAATTCCGTTGTTGTGACGTAGCACCAAACCGACTCGCACCCGATAAATTACATCTCTGTCGACAGCTGACGGCCTTAGCGCAAACAAACTTCATTGACTTACTGTTTGTAAATAAATGAACTATGGCAGACGATAAAATGTCATCACTAGATTCAAATGAACAGAATGAGACGAGTGAAGTGTCGCGTCGCTTACGGTCCCGCAAGATAATTAGTAGGGCTGAGACATCAATCGAAACAATTGTAGAAAGTGAAGTGGGAAATCTGATGGACGTTGGTGCCTCACACCATAACGTTACCGGTACTGAACTAGACAATGCCAGCATAGTTTCTGCCACTAGTACTCGTAGCCATATACCGGTTGCAAGGGAGGCACGTGAAAGCAACTCAAATGATGCAGGATGTAAATCGCCAAATGGTGAATTCCATTAAAATGATTTGAAAGACGAAAATCGTCAAATGAAGAGGAAAATACACAAATGTTAGCCTCGCTTGAAGACAAACTTTCTACAGTATGCGAAGAAATAAAAACTGTTAGAGAAAACGTAGCCAAAGAATTAACAAAGCAAGTTAAGGATGCTGTTTCTCAGATGCGAAGCGGAATAATTTTCGAACTGAATGGCTCTTTAGCTACGATGCAAAGCGAGACAGCTGACATCCGAAACGCAACCAAGAATCTTGACTCCACCCTAATCACGGTTACTCACAGATTAGACAGAGTAACTAAGTAGGTACAAAAACTAACCCAGGGAATGTCAAATTTGACTCTGGGAACTGAAACGAAAGTAAAGGAGAGGCTAGATAGTCAGAGAATTTAGAGAAAAGTATGAGAAATGGATTGCTGGAAAGGACAACTTTGTCGACAATAGAATTAACAAAGAGCTAGTAGAGACTGTGAACGCAACCACTCTTGGTATCTTGTCAGCTCCTGGAAGCTCCGGAGATACCGTAATGTCTGAACTCGGTAGCATTAGGCGTACCCTTCAGCAAGAATTACCAAATTGGAAGCAAGAGGTAACGGAACAACTAAATATACTGAAGGCACAAGTGAGTAATAGTTCCCGAATACAGAGACCGAATTATCCTAACTCTATAGCCTCAGATGGATGGATGGATGGATATGGTGTTATGGGCGCTCAACAATGTAGTCTTTAGCGCCCGAACGGAAACAACAACGGACGAGTGTCACTAAAATGCAGCAAGTGGAAAAATAGGACTAAAATTAAAGGTGACAGTCTTCATAGGCAGTGTGCACGTCAACAGTAGCAAAGTGGAAAGCAGCACATAAAGAGGAGAACTGCAAGAGAACGTAGGGGAAGGGGTTAAAATGAAACAGACCGCACATGTTTGTAACTGGCCTATTACAAGAAGAAAAAGGAGTGGTCAGCCACTCGGCAACACACTAAAAATTCCAACCTAAAATTTTAGGCTGAATCCCAGAAACATTACAGTACCTTAAAACTTTCTTGACACTCGCCTCGTCATCGGCTAAAATCGAGGGCAGATCCCCACTAATATTAACTTCCGCTCTGACACAATGATATAAATCACACTCAACTAAAATGTGACCGCAGTGATTCGTACGCTATAGGCATCACACTCGCCGTAGTAAGAAGGCATGCGTAAGGGGACAGTGCCCTATGCGAAGACGTGGGAGGGTCACTTCGTCACGCCTATGTGACCGGCAGGAGGAACACCACGGCTGGATGGTGGGTTTCACCACCGCAGTTTATTTTCCCTCACCGCCAGCCATTCCTCCTCCCACAATTGCATATACTTCCGCCGCAGCACAGAAACGACATCTTGCAAAGGAACAGAACATTGTGTCACCTCCGGTAATCTGCAGGCGTCCTTGGCAGCTCGATCAGCTTGTTCATTTCCCCGTATGCCTACATGCCCTGGCACCCAGCAAAAGGACACTTGCTTGCCCTGTCGTCGGAGGATGTACAGTTGGTCGTAATTCAGCTGTTCCAACTTCTCCGCTGAGTACAGGTTCTGCAGTGACTGTAATGCGCTCAGCGAGTCAGAGCAAATTAGAAAGTGTTTGCCCTGAGTACACCGTATCTGCTCCAATGCCTTCAGGATCGCGTGAAGTTCTGCGGAAAAAAACAGTGTATTCCTGGGGAAGGCGAATCCTGATGACACGTTCGGGGAACACTACTGAGCAACTAAGAAAATCCCCCTGTTGGGATCCATCAGTGTAGACTACTGTAAAATCATGATGCCTATCTAAAATGTTAAAAAACAAAGATTTGAAAGTAATATCTGATGTACTGTCTTTCTTAAAATTTGCCAAATCTAAAATTAGTGTGGGCCTCTGGAGGAGCCATGGTGGATATCTGCTCCAACCTCGACGTGAAACATTAAAACCGGCCACACCCATCTCTAAAATGCAATCCCATAGGGCCTTGTTGCTCGTTGCCGGTTGCGAAAAAGCCTTTCCAGTGGAGGCCGAGCAACAGTGTGGTATGCAGGTGTGTACGGTGTGGATAATATTTGATAGGCCTGGCGCACCATTAGTAGACGCCACCGGAGGTCAAGTGGCGGTTCACCTGTTAGCCTCAGAGGAAGAAGATGAATTATTTCGGCAATTCCGAATACCTGTTTAATCTAATGAACACACTTCACCACCACATATTCCAGTTAATCACCGAAACCAAGAATCTGACTCAGTAGTACAAATGATGAAGGAAGAAAGCACGATTAAGCATCGAGTTTTTCAAACCTTTAACGCGGAAAAACGAAGTATCCACCCAATTGTTTTTCATCATGAACTGTCTGGCATTTTTCCAAATTCGTGGACTGATAGACAGCGTATCCAGTTTGTTACCGGGTATATAGGTGGCGAATCGGCAATATGGGGAACCGAAATGGTTTAAAGTGTCGAACTTATGAAGAGTTTGAGCACTGTTTCCTCAACAAATTTTGGAGCGAAGGTGTTCAGAAGCGCCTTCGTAAAGAAGTCTATAATGCAGAACAATTCGACCCCAGGAAAGTACTTCGAAAAATATCTTGGCAAAATCAGGTATTGGGATACTCCTATTAATAGTAAAGATGTAATTATGATTCTCAAGTCTAAATTACCCATATCGATTCGTGAAAAGCTGATAGCCATACCAGATGATGATCCAGATACCTTTCTGTCGATATTAGATTCCCTAGACCTGATCTATGAGGACACGAGAGCTAACAAACCGCGGAATACTCCGCACACTTCTTGGCCACAACATTACGAGAGTAACAGCTATGAAAAGCCAGGGAACAGTCACAAAAATAGTAACGATTGGTAAAACGGAAATAAAGGAAATGGGTATCCGGACAAAAGGAATAGACATAATCAACACAGCCGATTCAATCCCGTGTATAACACGACTAGTAACCAGTACGGCAATCAACCGTACAAGCAGAAGTTTGCAAATGGTTTCAGTTAAATGGGTGACAACAGCACAGTGGATCGCAATGGAATGCACCGTACTCACGCGGTCAACACTCAGATCATTGGCAGCAACAAACAGCTGATAACGCCCACTCATACCAACACAACTCCGCGCCTAGTAAAAATCAAGCGCGGGAAATGTACAGAAACACACAGTTTAACGGCAAGCCACAGTGTGAAGGTGGATTTCACCGTTACAATTCAGGAAATCATAATAGTAATAAAAATCATCATATCCCGCGAAGGCAGTACAATCTCCCTGTATTTTTCGCAAACGCGGAAGACAGCAACACTTATTGGACGCCAGAACAAACGCAACAACATTTTGACACAAGGTTTGTGCATAACAGTAATTTTGTTCCTCAGTGTTCTCATAATGTCAGATTGGTCGAACGTTCTAATGATGAAGGCCAATCAAAACCACACAAACAGGAAAACTAAGTTCAGCAGCTGAAAGCTCCCTAAGTGATGCTGCGAGACAGAATGGGGGCGAACACTTCGACGGAGAGACTAACCATGACGTACTTGTACTGAGATACAATGACGGCATTGACATGCGACAAGAATTATTACAAGAGAAAGAGACGACTGGCGGTGATGAACCGACAGATGACCAAGTGCAAGCTATGACAAAACTTCCTATAACCGGAATTTTGACGACTGTAATCCTAGATACAGGTGCAAATATTAATGCTATGTCCTTATGTTTCTATAAGCAAATTAGTACATTAATTAAAATTCCAACATTACCCGTCCAACGATGTTCAATAATAGGAGCCAGCGGCTCCCAGACACAAAAAGTCAGTATACAGGCTTGGGTACCACTCGTTGTCAAGAATTTGGCAGTGCCATGTCTCTTGGGAATGGATTTTCTACGACGGTATAGAGCCCGAATAGATCTTTATACAGGCATTTGCACACTGTTACTACAGCAGACAGAAGTTGCACTTTAGTTAGTTAAAGAAAGAATAAAAAACTTTGGCACTTGTAATAGCATTAGATTACAAAGGATAGGCTGAAAACGCCCTTGCCGTAATCTTTTCAAATTCAGAATGAGATTTTCACTCTGCAGGGGAGTGTGCACAGATATGAAACTTCCTGGAAGATTAAAACTGTGTGCCCAAGCGAGGATCGAACTCGGGACCTTTGCCTTTCGCGGGGAAGTGTTCTACCAACTGAGCTACCGAAGCACGAGTCACGCCGTGTCCTCACAGCTTTACCTCTACCAATATCCGTTTCTAACCTTCCAAACTTTACAGAAGCCATGTCTCCGCAGTATCCTTTCTTTCAGGAGTGCTGGTTCTGCAAGGTTCGCAGGAGAGCTTCTGTAAAGTTTGGAAGGTAGGAGACGGATACCGGTAGAAGTAAAGCTGTGAGTACCGACCGTGAGTCGTGCTTCGGCAGCTCAGTTGGCAGTCGTCTCTCAGCAGTGGCAGTGTGCGGACGGCCCCGCGCGCCGGCCCCGTGCTCCGCTGCAGGTTTGTTTACTTCCGCGTCGTAGCTTTAAGGCTTGTGTCCGTCCTCCGTGAACAACATGTCGAGCGCTTGCCGCCGTGCGACCCTTAAAGTTTCCTTCCCAGCTGAACATGCGCGACCTCGTGCACATGAAGTTGAAACGTTCCTACGTGAAGCAGTTCGTATAGATCCTAACCACGTTATTGGAATCCATTTTTCGATCACGAGTAGGGTCGTTCATATTAAAATGACAAACACCGAGGTGTGTGAAGATGTTATTCGCCGCCATGCCAATGGACGTAAGTTCAAATACTCTGATGGTCACGTCGGAGCAGTAACACTTGAACTCGCAGAGTACGGTCAACGCACGATTAGGGTGTTTGAACTACCATTATAAGTGCCGAAGGACGTAGCTGTCTCTGCGTTACAACCATACAGTAACGTTATTGTTTACGTAGAGGAAAAATGGCAAAACCTTCACGACCTACCATGTCCTTAAAGGTGTGCGTCAGGTAAAAAATGAACTGACAAAACATATACCATCATACCTGACAACTGGCGGTGCGCGAGCCACTTTCATGTACGACGGCCAACCCCAAACATGTGCGGGTTGTGGACAAGAAGGCCACGTCAGATCCGCCTGCATGCGACGCCACCTGATCCAGACACCGGTCGACGAGGAAGCGTCCCCAGCGGTGATCACTCAGATCCCTGTCACATATGCCAAGATTGCCCAGGAAGGTAGCACCTCTACACAGGGTCTTCCTGCTCTATTGACGTCGTCTGATCAGGCAGATGCAATCGCTACTGAGATTCCTTCTGAGGTGCCACAGACGCCAGATCCTGACCTGCCACATCATCGCAGCACTGTGACTGAAAATGCTAATGAGATGAACGTTGATCCGGGAGTGGTAACTACTTCTGCTTTCCTTCAGACTGGTCCGGAGTCAGACGAAAGCCACCCGCAATCAGACTCAGAACGACCTGTTTGAAAACAAAGGTCGACACGAAAGAGAAAGAAATGTAGCCGTACACCCCCTGATGAATCCATTCTATGGATGGATGCCAGAGACGCAGAACCAAAGATGGACGACAAACCGCTCTATGATGTCCAAAAGTCTGATGCGAACGACCCTCCACAGGTGACCACTTGCAAAGATCACCCCTCCTTACTAGCGCCGTCGCCCCCACAAGTCGACGTTGAAGAAAGTCTATATGCTGAGCCGCAAACTACGTCTCCTCTCCACATGGATGATGTACACAGTCATTACGCTACCGCAGTATCAGTCTCCTGGGCAGACGACGTGAAGATCGAAGGGACTGGGGTGGTCGGTGCTGATGATGGGGCGCCCCCATCGGTTGCGCCCGCGCCCGCCAACTCTCCACAATACCAACCTCTTCAGCGGACCGGCAAGATCGACGACCTCTCGCTCCTCAAGAAGCAGCCCCACCTGTGCATTATCGAGTCGCAACCATTAAGCTCGCGACCATTCGTGCGCCCCACAAACTAGCGCTGCTCTGCGATATGATTTATGATGCGGACATTGATATTGCGTTTTTTCAGGAAATGCATGTCGCCGATTTTTCACCACCACATGGCTTCACGGCGCATCTTTCTCCCGCTTCGGACACCGGTAGTGGTGTTGCCATCATCTTACAAGAAGGTCTTCCTGCCAAAGATGTCCTATACCTCCCCAAAGGCAGAGGTATGGCCCTTACTCCCTTTGGTGTACGCATCGTCAACATTTATTCGCCGTCGGGCTCCAGCTACCGTCGTGAATGTAATGTCTTCTTCGCAGATGAAGTTACACCCCTTTTTATGGGACCACACGATGAATGGGTCATGAGTGGAGACTTCAACTGCACTCAGCGACCTCAGGATCAATTGCCGCATCACTCACCATGCAGCTCTGGAAACAGTCGTGACGCGGCTACAATTTGTCGACACGTGGAGACATGTTCACGGTGATCGTTTGGGCTTTACGTACTACACCTCGCACTCCTCTAGCCAACTGAATCGTATCTACATCTCTCGATCCCTAATTCAACACACACGACAGGCTGAAATCTGGCCTGTTGCTTTCTCAGATCATGAGGCTTACTTCTGTAACGTTGTTCTCACAAGATAGGCAGTATGGCACAGACGTGGTTTATGGGAACTGAACACGGCACTTCTTAATTCACCTGACTGTCGACTTCTAATAGATGACACTTGGATCACATGTAATAGACGCCGTCCTACGTATCCGTCTACCATATCCTGGTTGATCCAGTGTACAAAACCTGCTCTTCGAAAAACTTTGATCCGGTATGGCAAAGATGTTGTCGCCTGGAGGAAGAGCACTATGGACTTTTACTACAGGATCCTACGAGAATGCTCCACGATGCCAGCCTCCCCTGAGTGCCATACAAGGATGAAACATGCTAAGGCTCAAATCTCCAATCTCATGCAAAGGCATTTGGAAGGAGCGATAGTGCGATCTCGTACTGCTGATCGCATGCCTCATGAAGATCCATCTATGTACCATATCATCCAAGAACGCCAACATCGACGCCGAAAATTTATTCCCATCCTAACAGATCAAGAAGGGCGTTGCCACGTAACCCAATCTGCAATAGGGAATGTGCTTCACGCCCACTACCAGCAGCTCTACGCCGCAATTCCACATTCCCCACAGTTGATCGAGGAAGTCTCACTGCTCAACTTCAGTGGTCTCCCAGGAGATGCGGCGATTGACTTGGTGTCAGAGGTGACTGATGATGAAGTCCGCGATGCGATCCGAGCAGGAACCATCAATCGCTCCACAGGACCCGACGGTCTTCCCCTCGAATGTTCTCACACCTTCCGTGATTTGTTAGAGTCCACCTTCATCTCCATCTGTCGGGTACTGATGTCTCCAGAAGTACCTGTGCCGGACGCTTTCATGGAAGGAATTATTATTCCTGTACATAAACCGCATGGTGGCAACAATATCAGTGATTATCGGCCCCTCACCCTCCTTAACAGTGATATGAAAATCTTCACTCGCCTGTTGACGGCACGACTTAAAAACGTTGCCCGATATGTTGTGTCGCCAGACCAAGCATCTTTGGGAGGGGATAATAATATCTGCTCGGCTTTATGCCGCTACAGGGATATGATCGCCGTTACCCAGGCACAACGCCTCTCTGGGGCACTTGCGTCTTTGGAGTCAAGCTTTTGATAGGGTTGACCATTCGTTCCTTACGGCCATTCGCCACCATATGGGTTTCCCAGTCGCCGTTATCACGGTAGTGCTGCGCATTCTGCGGGGTGCCTCTTCCAGGATTATGTACAATGGCAGACTCACTCCTCCGATAAAAAATAGGTCGATCCGTACGTCAAGGTTGCCCTCTATCAGCGATTATGTACGCCTTTTCCTTGGAATCGTTGCTATGTGGACTCAGACAACGTTTCGTAGGGTTGTCCATAGATCGATACCGATTCTGTTGCATGGCCTATGCTGACGATGTAGTCATCTATTTACGTAATGCCGACGAGGTTCGAGCTGTTTTGACGTGGGTAGCGACTTATGGTGAGGCGTCAGGTAGCTCTTTAAACGTACGTAAGTCACAAGTTATGTTCATTGGCACGGGACTCCCTGTGGAGTGTGTTACACCTCTCACCACCGTTGATACCATTCGCTGTTTGGGAATAGACTTTTCATCTGATCTCCTGCGTTCAGCCGCCATCAACTGCCGACGCCTCCTTTTAATGATCAAAGCAGGTTTTATGGACCATCGCCTTCGATCCCTAGATATTCTCCAACGAGCTCGATATGTCAATATACACTCCTGGAAATGGAAAAAAGAACACATTGACACCGGTGTGTCAGACCCACCATACTTGCTCCGGACACTGCGAGAGGGCTGTACAAGCAATGATCACACGCACGGCACAGCGGACACACCAGGAACCGCGGTGTTGGCCGTCGAATGGCGCTAGCTGCGCAGCATTTGTGCACCGCCGCCGTCAGTGTCAGCCAGTTTGCCGTGGCATACGGAGCTCCATCGCAGTCTTTAACACTGGTAGCATGCCGCGACAGCGTGGACGTGAACCTTATGTGCAGTTGACGCACTTTGAGCGAGGGCGTATAGTGGGCATGCGGGAGGCCGGGTGGACGTACCGCCGAATTGCTCAACACGTGGGGCGTGAGGTCTCCACAGTACATCGATGTTTTCGCCAGTGGTCGGCGGAAGGTGCACGTGCCCGTCGACCTAGGACCGGACCGCAGCGACGCACGGATGCACGCCAAGACCGTAGGATCCTAAGCAGTGCCGTAGGGGACCGCACCGCCACTTCCCAGCAAATTAGGGACAGTGTTGCTCCTGGGGTATCGGCGAGGACCATTCGCAACCGTCTCCATGAAGCTGGGCTACGGTCTGCCGCTCACGCCCCAACATCGTGCAGCCCGCCTCCAGTGGTGTCGCGACAGGCGTGAATGGAGGGACGAATGGAGACGCGTCGTCTTCAGCGATGAGAGTCGCTTCTGCCTTGGTGCCAATGATGGTCGTATGCGTGTTTGGCGCCGTGCAGGTGAGCGCCACAATCAGGACTGCATACGACCGAGGCACACAGGGCCAACACCCGGCATCATGGTGTGGGGAGCGATCTCCTACAGTGGCCGTACACCTCTGGTGATCGTCGAGGGGACACTGAATAGTGCACGGTACATCCAAACCGTCATCGAACCCATCGTTCTACCATTCCTAGACCGGCAAGGGAACTTGCTGTTCCAACAGGACAATGCACGTCCGCATGTATCCCGTGCCACCCAACGTGCTCTAGAAGGTGTAAGTCAACTACCCTGGCCAGCAAGATCTCCGGATCTGTCCCCCATTGAGCATGTTTGGGACTGGATGAAGCGTCGTCTCACGCGGTGTGCACGTCCAGCACGAACGCTGGTCCAACTGAGGCGCCAGGTGGAAATGGCATGGCAAGCCGTTCCACAGGACTACATCCAGCATCTCTACGATCGTCTCCATGGGAGAACAGCAGCCTGCATTGCTGCGAAAGGTGGATATACACTGTACTAGTGCCGACATTGTGCATGCTCTGTTGCCTGTGTCTATGAGCCTGTGGTTCTGTCAGTGTGATCATGTGATGTATCTGACCCCAGGAATGTGTCAATAAAGTTTCCCCTTCCTGGGACAATGAATTCACGGTGTTCTTATTTCCAGGAGTGTATTACAAATTGCATAATCAAGTTTACCGCCGAACATCATTGCCATCAGAAAATTGGCTAGTATGCATTCCGCAGGACACTTTGGTGCAGAAAAGTGTAAGCGTAAAATAGCAAAGTACTGCTACATCCTTAATCTTCATATCAGAATTCACAAACTCTTGAAACACTTAATCATTTGTCAAAAGGCAAAACCTCTTAAAGTCTCGAATATACTCTCTTTGAATCCAGTTGTCACAGAGAAACCGAGACAAATCCTAGGCAAAGATTTTGCAGGACCCCTCCCACGAGGTCGTGGACGACTAAGGTACCTTGTAGCTGTCATTGCTCTATTTACCAAACACTTGAGATTGTACGCTATGAGATCTGCAAACACTCAACTAATCACCAATCGTTTAGAACGCGACTATTTTCCAAGATTCGGAAAACCTGAATAAATTCTCTCAGACAATGGGTCTAACTTGTCTGCAAAAGATGGAGACTTTTCGTTGCTAGTCATCAAATTAGGCAAATCCTTATCTCCAAGTTTAGACCGCAGTCGAACCAGACTGGGCGGGTGTTCAAGGAGTTTAATCGTTTTATTCGTACGTATATACCAAATCAGCAGACTCGCTGGGTTGACTTTGTGTCACCTTTCGAGGAAATTGTGAATCATCTACCACACCTGTCTATTGGTTTCACTTCGAGTAAGTTGATGTCTCCTGACCAAGAGAAAAACGAATGGGTCAATTCAATTCCTAAGTGTAACAACACAAGCGCTAGTTTAGACGACAGAATAAGACAAACTCTAACAACGTTGACTACCCAAGACAATTTACGCAAGAAGGAGTATGACAAACATGTTAATAAGGTGTTAACTTATAAAGTAGGCGAAAAGGTCTTGCTAAAAAAACACTTTAAACCATCGTTGCTCTTACGCAAAAATCGAAAATAGCAAAGTCTTTTTGATGGACCTTACGAGATCCTTCGAATACCGCACACAGGTTGTTATCTGATTTCTGATCCCGCAAATGGAAAAATAAAAGGGTTATACCATCACTTTGATCTGACTTCGTTAAAAAAATGCTTAGAATAAATTACACGACAGTGAGTCTATCTTGCTATACAGCAGAGAATTTAAAATATGTTATCTTGAGCCATAATTTAAGTACAGACAAGCTCACAAATAAAAAAAAATTATTGTTTAATAAAGAAAGTGATCAAATTCAAGAACTCTAATTTTAAGCTTTAGTTTTAAGGAGATAATATTTAAGAGAGAAAAATGAAATATAAAGCGAAGGATGTGCCTGACAAACCGGCTTCTGCGATATGAAATGGTAAAAAAAGTGAAAATAAAATATAATATGTAAGAAATTTTTTTTAAGTTCAAGGAGCGATGATCGTGAAACGAAATTTATTTTCGTCAAAGGCAAGGGTCGCTTGACAATTATTGGTTCCTGATCCCACTAAAAAGGAAAACAAGTAACTAGTTTCTAAGTAAGCTATGTCTAGATTAAGTTCTAATGTACATAGAAATCTGGAACAGGTTCAGCTCTACATTAAAATAACGTAATGTTTACGAAGCATATGAGTTACTTGTAATTACCAACATGACCACGAAAGCGCTATCCTTCAGCTAGATAAACAAAGTAGCATTAATTGTAATTGCAATACGCAGGTCAGATACATTCAAAGCCATAAGTGAAATAAATACCAAGTATAAGAGCGCAAGTGACAAGGGCACGGCAAAGCAATTATGACTTAAGGTCATATTTAGTGATCAATGCAGTGTAGCGCAAGCAGGCGTCAAATCGAGAATAAAATGACAATGTAACCGACGGCATCTAGTTCTTACGCAGACGTACGGCGCAAAGGAAAATAAATTTCTAAGTCAGAAGGAACAAGGAGTTGTTTGCTAGATTTCTTCTTCTATGTATTATTATATCTATGTCTTTCTTCTGAATTTGTGTAAATATCCTAACCCGCCTAAACCCGTCCCGTAGACTCGACGTCACACAGATTGAGAAGGGCGACTGACGTGGATGGCTGGTTTGGCATACGATTTGGCTGGTTTGGCATACGATTTCAAAAGGAAACGCGTGAACGAAATCGAAAAAAGCTAGTTTTTAAATGTCTTTATTTTTTCTTTTAAAGTCAATCCGAGACGCAAACCGAGATCGCGATAAGGAATTTGAATATTTTCTTGAATCGTGTTCTGTTCTCATGTGGGAGCGCGATCAAATGTGATTGATTAATCCTCACATCTGGTAGAAAGGAAATTTTTGTTGAAATGACAGTGATAACTTTAATGGATCTAATGAACAGAAAGAACTATACAAATGAATTAAAATAATAATAATAATAATAATAGTAATAATAATAATAATAATAATAATTGCTAACAGATCGGAGAAACTAATGTATTGTGACTGTGAACTAAAAGCATAATTAGTCTTAGAGAAAGATGATGAACACTGTAAAGCAAAATGTTACGGTAGTAACCAACAAAGCAACAGAAACTGAAATGGACATGATAATCGAAGCTCTCAATTAGCAAGCTTCAAAGTGAGACAAACTATTTGATTATAAACTGTAAAAAATTGGTGTACATAATAGTGTATAAGTGAAGGCTTAAAATGCTGTGGAAGTCTGCCACAGATACGAAGCAACGCGTCGTTGTTATAGGTAACAGATAAATTCATTCACGATGAAGATAAAAAGTGATAAACGTGCAGATAGGCCGACGGTCAGTGATAGTCCGGTTGTGTAACCGAAGGCATTGATGTGATTAAGTGCAGTGCATCGGAAATCAAGTGTAAGTGTTAGCTGCTTGCAAAGTGCGAGTGCTATCCTACCTTAAAATCTTCAAAATTGGCTGGAAAATGTGGAGACAGGGATGGTTTCAATGGAGTCTCTGTCCCTGGTAATCCTCGTTCCTCTGCACCAGCTCAGAAATCCAAAATACAACACCATCGACGCAACGTGTTCACTGAACCGTGCTTGTATTAGCTGAAATACCGCGTGGTGGCTGGTGAGCACCTCGAGTTGCATTCAGCTCTAACAATCAGCCTGTGCCAACGTCCATCGACGCAACAAACGCGTTAAATTTAAAGTGCTGTACTAGCACAGCACTCCCGCTGCAGTTCGACCAAACGTACTTTCCATGAAAGCCGCTCCCAAAATAAAAGACACACTTATATGAGTTCACAACATATCACTTACTATGCTAATGTTATAACCCGTGAATGAAATGAGAACAGGCAAGCCACACGCGAAGAGTGCCAAAGCCAAATTTCTATGAATCCCAAGTCTTAAAATTAGATTTAAGCTTAGTTCTTAGACTAATGGGTACATGTAACGTGTGTACCTAACGTGCGAGCAAGACTCGCCGACCAAAGCTGATGAAAAGTTTTCTACTTGGAGAACGCAAAGTAGCGATCCAACTTCTCAAGGGATAAGCTTCACCTGGGGAAGAATCAAATTTTTAACTTACCTTTCAAATACACAATCAATGAAAGTGTAAAAATTATGACAACTAGAGAAAAATGGAAAATGGACACGTATGAGATTCCATGTGTGAGAATTATGTGTATATAAAAGATGAATGTCTAAGTGTTTTCTTTCAGGATCAAAGAGCCTATGAGCTCTGGACAATAACTTGAGGCCACGAAGATGGTCGTTATGAATACTGTAAAAAAAAGTAATGAGCATAATGTATAATCTCCATTGTAAACTTTGTAGATTTATTGTCTTACTTTTTAAATTTTTTTGTGTATCTTTACCTTAAGAATTGTCTTTTTCTATGAATGATAGATCACCATATTTTTGTACTCCTGATAATCAAATGACAGGAATACTGCGTTTGATCCTTGTAAATCTGCGAAGTATTCAATCCCATAATGTTAACGGAGACATGTGAGCCTTGGTAATATTGATTTCCAAGATTCCCATGGAAGGCAATGTAACAATATGTGATTGCCTTAGCATTTTTAATCATTCACTAATCGAGCAGTCGCTCGGCAACAGCTACAGTTAGCAAATGATGTTGCGAGAATGTAAAAGGTGAACGACCTGTGACGTAAGTTGTTTATTGTCGAAGAGCCGTCAAGTATGCAGTGAGTTACTGACTTTGAAAACCACGGCGCGAAAAAAGGACAGAAGAAGAACACTTTTACACATTCTTTTGATGTACGAGATATTCTCGATGAACAGTTACTGAGTTACTCCTTTTTTTCTCTTGCCTCTTATAACTTGTGTCTGAGCGCATGTCTTGCCCCAGTATTGTTATTGTTAAAAATAATATTATTCCCCCCCCCCCCCCATGAAACATGGACCTTGCCATGGTGGGGGGGCTTGCGTGCTTCAGCGATACAGATAGCCGTACTGTAGTTACAACCACAACGGAGGGGTATCTGTTGAGAGGCCAGACAAACATGTGGTTCCTGAAGAGAGGCACCAACCTTTTCAGTAGTTGCAAGGGCATCAGTCTCGATGATTGACTGACCTGGCCTTTTAACAATAACCAAAACAGCCTTGCTGTGCTGGTACTGCGAACAGCTGAAAGCAGGGGGAAACTACGGCCATCATTTTTCCCGAGGGCATGCAGCTTTACTGTATGATTAAATGATGATGGCGTCCTCTTGGGTAAAATATTTCGGAGGTAAAATAGTCCCCCATTCGGATCTCCAGGTGGGGACTACTCAAGAGGATGTCGTTATCAGGAGAAAGAAAACTAGCGTTCTACGGATCGGAGTGTGGAATGTCAGATCACTTAATTGGGCAGGTATATTAGAAAATTTAAAAAGAGAAATGGATAGGTTAAAGTTAGATATAGTGGGAATTAGTGAAGTTCGGTGCCAGGATGAACAAGACTTTTGGTCAGGCGAATACAGGGTTATAAATACAAAATCAAATATGGATTATGCGGGAGTAGGTTTAATAATGAATAGGAAACTAGGAATGCGGGTAAGCTACTACAAACAGCATAGTGAACGCATTATTATGGCCAAGATAGATATGAAGCCCACACCTACTAGAGTAGTACAAGTTTATATGCCAACTAGCTCTGCAGATAACGAAGATATTGAAGAAATGTATGATGAAATAAAAGAAATCAATCAGATAGTGAAGGGAGACGAAAATTTAATAGTCATGGATGGCTGGAATTCGAGTGTACGAAAAGGGAGAGAAGGAAACGTAGTAATGAATATGGATTGGGGCTAAGAAATGAAAGGGGAAGCCGCCTGGTAGAATTTTACACAGAGCACAACTTAATCATAGCTAACACTTGGTTTAAGAATCATGAAAGTAGGTTGTATACATGGAAGAACCCTGGACATACTAAAAGGTATCAGATAGATTATATGAAATGTCCCCTTTGAAAAATTTATACACGGCTGTTCTTAAACTGAAAACAGTATTTTTTAGCGCAACGCAATCTGACTTCCAAAAATCCCTACAAAAGAATGGCCCTGACTAACATTAACCTATACGTTTCACAAATCACTTACCTCACAAAAATCTTCGTTACTCAAGCTACTGCAATACAGCGAGCGCCACTACTGCCAGCTAAATAAAAGATTCAAACTTCTGAAGGCACTAACTACTGATAGGCATAGTTAGCAAATGAAAGATTTTAATACAGAACAATGTATTTACCTTAATAGTCATAATATATATAGCAGTTCATGACATCCAGTCTTACAAATTTCAAAACTCCACCATTTCTCTCCCCACGTCCACCACTGCCGGCGGCTCACCTCCAACTGCGCAACGCTACGCGCTGTTAGCATCCAGCTGCCGCTGCCCAACACTACAGTGACAGACAACAATGCAAACCAGCCACAGACTGTACACGGCACAGCCAGTGATTTTCATACAGAGCGCTACGTGGCGGCAGCGTCAACCAATAAAAAAACCTAAACATCCTACTTACAATTATTTAATAGTAAGACAGAGATTTAGGAACCAGGTTTTAAATTGTAAGACATTTCCAGTGTGAGATGTGGACTCTGACCACAATCTATTGGTTATGACCTGTAGATTAAAACTGAAGAAACTGCAAAAAGGTGGAAATTTAAGGAGATGGGACCTGGATAAACTGAAAGAACCAGAGGTTGTACAGAGATTCAGGGAGAGCATAAGGGAAAAATTGACAGGAATGGGGGAAAGAAATACAGTAGTAGAAGAAGAATGGGTAGCTTTGATGGATGAATTAGTGAAGGCAGCAGAGGATCAAGTAGGTAAAAAGACGAGGGCTAGTAGAAATCCTTGGGTAATAGAAGAAATATTGAATTTAATTGATGAAATGAGAAAATATAAAAATGCAGTAAATGAAACAGGCAAAAAGGAATACAAACGTATCAAAAATGAGATCGACAGGAAATGCAAAATGGCTAAGCAGGGATGGCTAGAGGACAAATGTAAGGATGAAGAGGCTGATCTCACTAGGGGTAAGATAGATACTGCCTACAGGAAAATTAAAAATAAGGAAAAGCAGAAAGGTGGAAGGAGTATATAGAGGGTCATTACAAGGGCGATGTACTTGATAACAATATTATGGAAATGGAAGAGGATGTAGATGAAGATGAAATGGGAGATACGATAGTGCGTGAAGAATTTGACAGAGCACTGAAAGACCTGCGTCGAAACACGGCCGCAGAGTAGGCAACATTCCATTGGAACTACTGACGGCCTTGGGAGAGCCAGTCTTGACAAAACTCTACCATACGGTGAGCAAGATGTATGAAACAGGCGCAATACCCTCAGGCTTCAAGAAGAATATAATAATTCCATTCCCAAAGAAAGCAGGTGTTGACAGATGTGAAAATTAGCGAACAATCAGTTTAATAAGCCACAGCTGCAAAATACTAACACGAATTCTTTACAGACGAATGGAAAAACTAGTAGAAGCTGAGCTCGGGGAAGATCAGTTTGGGTTCCGTAGAAATACCGGAACACATGAGAGAATACTGACCTTACGACTTAGAAGAAAGATTAAGGAACGGCAAACCTACGTTTCTAGTATTTATAGACTTAGAGAAAGCTTTTGACAATGTTGACTGAAATACCCTCTTTCAAATTCTAAAGGTGTCAGGGGTAAAATACAGGGAGCGAAAGGCTATTGACAAATGCTACAGAAACCAGATGGCAGTTATAAGGGTCGAGGGGCATGAAAGGGAGGCAGTGGTTGGGAAG
The DNA here is from genome assembly GCF_023897955.1 of Schistocerca gregaria. Classification (NCBI taxonomy): domain Eukaryota; kingdom Metazoa; phylum Arthropoda; class Insecta; order Orthoptera; family Acrididae; genus Schistocerca; species Schistocerca gregaria. The sequence goes on along the minus strand of NC_064928.1, from coordinate 26,997,414 downwards.
GGAGTGAGACAGGGTTGTAGCCTATCCCCGATGTTATTCAATCTGTATATTGAGCAAGCAGTAAAGGGAACAAAAGAAAATTTCGTAGTTGGTATTAAAGTCCATGGAGAAGAAACAAAATCTTTGAGGTTCGCCGATGACATCGTAATTCTGTCAGAGACAGCAAAGGATTTGGAAGAGCAGTTGAATGGACAGTGTCTTGAAGGAGGATATAAGATAAACATCAACAAAAGCAAAACGAGGATAATCGAATGTAGTCGAATTAAGTCGGGTGAAGCTGAGGGAATTCGATTAGGAAATGAGACACTTAAACTAGTAAAGGAGCTTTGCTATTTGGGGAGCAATATAACTGATGGTGGTCGAAGTAGAGATGATCTAAAATGTAGACTTTCAATGACAAGGAAAGCGTTTCTAAAGGAGAGAAATTTGTTAACATCGAGTATAGATTTAAGTGTCAGGAAGTCGATTCTGAAAGTATTTTTATGGAGTGTAGCCATGTATGGGAGTGAAACATGGACGTAAAATAGTTTGGACAAGAAGAGAATAGAAGCTTTCGAAATGTGGTGCTACAGAAGAATGCTGAAGATTAGATAGGTAGATCACATAACTAATGAGGAAGCATTGAATAGGATTGGGGAGAAGAGAAGTTTTGTGGCACAACAATTTAGTACTGGAGGGCAGCGGGGAGGGTAAAAATCGTAGAGGGAGACCAAGAGATGAATACACTAAGCAGATTCAGATGGATGTAGGTTGCAGTAGGTACTGGGAGAGAAGAAGCTTGTACAGAATAGAGTAGCATGGAGAGCTGCATCAAAAAAGTCTCAGGAGATGAAGAAGCTTGCACAGGATAGAGTAGCATGGAGAGCTGCATCAAACCAGTCTCAGGACTGAAGACCACAACAACAACAACAACAATATTATTTTAGTGTAAAGTAGAAGTGCAATACTAAAAGCGCAATACTGCATAGCAGTAGATTTATTGTGCGACGTGTATGTGAAAACGTCAAAGGAGTTATTTTCATTAGGAGAAGAGAATTGCGAGTCAAAACGGCATCCATATTAAATCCTTCATTGCAGTGTAAGTTCATGTATTAATTTCCATAAATTCAGAGTTAAATGGAACTGGTGTATGGACTATTTATTTAGTATAGAATCTATGTCTCACTCCGTCATGAAGTTATTTGGTTTTCTTTATGTTTCTGCCGAATAGTGAGGTCACAGTCACGAATTCTTTCATCGAAATCGGACGGAAGTTGCATGCGGCAAAATATTTTCTCCGCGCCATATTCTACTGGTAAATGCATGATAAACTGTGGTCCCATAGGAAATTCATGTTTGGCTATCCAAAAATAATTATATTTTGAATAGGCATTTACTCTCCTCTGCAATGCAACTTCCGACTGATCAGACGATCGAACAAGAAACAGCCGCACACGGTCGGCGTTCGCAAATATACACTCCTGGAAATTGAAATAAGAACACCGTGAATTCATTGTCCCAGGAAGGGGAAACTTTGTTGACACATTCCTGGGGTCAGATACATCACATGATCACACTGACAGAACCACAGGCACATAGACACAGGCAACAGAGCATGCACAATGTCGGCACTAGTACAGTGTATATCCACCTTTCGCAGCGATGCAGGCTGCTGTTCTCCCATGGAGACGATCGTAGAGATGCTGGATGTAGTCCTGTGGAACAGCTTGCCATGCCATTTCCACCTGGCGCCTCAGTTGGACCAGCGTTCGTGCTGGACGTGCACACAGCGTGAGACGACACTTCATCCAGTCCCAAACATGCTCAATGGGGGACAGATCCGGAGATCTTGCTGGCCAGGGTAGTTGACTTACACCTTCTAGAGCATGTTGGGTGGCACGGGATACATGCGGACGTGCATTGTCCTGTTGGAACAGCAAGTTCCCTTGCCGGTCTAGGAATGGTAGAACGATGGGTTCGATGACGGTTTGGATGTACCGTGCACTATTCAGTGTCCCCTCGACGATCACCAGAGGTGTACGGCCACTGTAGGAGATCGCTCCCCACACCATGATGCCGGGTGTTGGCCCTGTGTGCCTCGGTCGTATGCAGTCCTGATTGTGGCGCTCACCTGCACGGCGCCAAACACGCATACGACCATCATTGGCACCAAGGCAGAAGCGACTCTCATCGCTGAAGACGACGCGTCTCCATTCGTCCCTCCATTCACGCCTGTCGCGACGCCACTGGAGACGGGCTGCACGATGTTGGGGCGTGAGCGGCAGACCGTAGCCCAGCTTCATGGAGACGGTTGCGAATGGTCCTCGCCGATACCCCAGGAGCAACACTGTCCCTAATTTGCTGGGAAGTGGCGGTGCGGTCCCCTACGGCACTGCGTAGGATCCTACGGTCTTGGCGTGCATCCGTGCGTCGCTGCGGTCCGGTCCTAGGTCGACGGGCACGTGCACCTTCCGCCGACCACTGGCGACAACATCGATGTACTGTCGAGACCTCACGCCCCACGTGTTGAGCAATTCGGCGGTACGTCCACCCGGCCTCCCGCATGCCCACTATACGCCCTCGCTCAAAGTGCGTCAACTGCACATAAGGTTCACGTCCACGCTGTCGCTGCATGCTACCAGTGTTAAAGACTGCGATGGAGCTCCGTATGCCACGGCAAACTGGCTGACACTGACGGCGGCGGTGCACAAATGCTGCGCAGCTAGCGCCATTCGACGGCCAACACCGCGGTTCCTGGTGTGTCCGCTGTGCCGTGCGTGTGATCATTGCTTGTACAGCCCTCTCGCAGTGTCCGGAGCAAGTATGGTGGGTCTGACACACCGGTGTCAATGTGTTCTTTTTTCCATTTCCAGGAGTGTATTTCACCGGTGATTATAGCTATATGTTACAGCACAAAAGTAGACATATTGTTATAATTAGCGACTACGAACGGGGACATTTATAACTGTATGTTTATGTATACGCATTACGTAAACGTATCGTGGTCCATTTCTTATACCGTCGTGTCGTACTTGGTTCTGCTACTGCTGCTTACTTGCTGGTTCTCAGTCTCTCACTACCAGAAACAAGTTCTGTCTCTTATGATAGTGGATACTCGTATATGACTATGCTATTACTAACTTCCTACCGACCTTTCTCACGATTAGTTAGCTTTGAGCTAATTTTTCTGTGTATTTTTTTCTGTTGCTTATTTCGTAAATGACACAGTTGTTTGAAACGCAGATGCTTAAAAATTAGAACACGGCAAGTGATCACGTGCTTGTTTAGCCATAAATGCTGTAACTGCTGAGTGTGTGTTAGCATGTGTCGAATCCTCCCTGCCTGTATCTTCTTGTATTCTGGCATCAGTCTGCAGTGCTTATACTGTATTAAAACTAAACAGTGAAACGTCTTGGGAACACAATACACATTTGTCTCGCAAAAGCAAGCAAACTTGATCTCAATAAGCTCAATAGTAAACTGACCTTTATGTTACCAAAATACTCCTACCAAAGCCACCATTTTTGGATTTTTAGGAAAATACTGCTTAGAAGAACAAATACCCCAAAATGAAGTTAGTTACTCATCAATTGTCACATATTCCTTAATGATATCTACCTTCAACGTACTTTTTCCTATAAAGGAAAGTAACTCACTGATATTAAACAAAAGGCAGATTTCTTCATCTTATAATCACGTGCTTAATAAGTAAACACCGAGCGGCACCGCTGACGTCGCACTTGCACTAAATCATCAACTCACGTTTTATTTTCCTGCAATGTTAAATATCTTATTTTAAATGTCTTATTGTTACACTATACAGTATAACGTACATACTGGTAGTTACGACGAAACTAAGCTCTTAAGCTAGACCAGTTTCACGAATATGTCCTGCTTTTCACATATGAGCACTTGGTCGCTCTAGCTCCAGGTACATGTATAGTAGCGGTATTATGTTTTTAGAGGAGCTCCTTTGGTTGAATGATTGCTTGTTTCCATTTGGTTTTACCGTTCAGATTACAGTGTTTTAACATTTGGAGCCGTATCACGATATACAGTGACTAAGTTGCGTAATTTATGTCAGTGCATGGCAACTAATTTTGTTGTATGAAATGTTCTTTGCAAAATGTCTGTGTTTTGTGTTTGTTTCACGTTCAATGACGATTCTTGGCAACAGAAAATTGGTCTTCTGGTGCGGTTTCTTCGAGGTGGTGGGCTAGGTTAAAGCAGATTTCAAAACCGTTCCTCGCAAGAAGACGAGCTTCGCTGTGTTAAGATGCCTCTGATCGTTAGTAAAGTTTATAAAAGATGAGAACCGGATAAATGTTCATGTAAGAATGTAGGAGTTCTTTTCGATGACTGTAATTTATGACAACTGGTTTCGAGCTTTTAAAGTACACCTATAAAAGAGCTATTAGCCATCTGTTATTGAACGTGCATTGGTAAATTACCAGTAAATGAACTAAAAGTATCTTAAAGTGGAACAATAAATTTTATATAATTTGGATAACCAAATTGATGCTCAGAGCTTATTTCAAGTCACTGCCCTGCAGAAGTTGAGCGTTACGGTTTGCCAAACAATTCTTCAGACAACATTCCCGAATGAGATTTTCACTCTGCAGTGTAGTGTGCGCTGAGATGAAACTTCCTCGCAGATTAAGTTTGGAAGGTAGGAGACGAGATACTGGGAGAAGTAAAGCTGTGAGTACCGAGCCTCAGTTGTGCTTCGGTAGCTCAGATGGTAGAGCACTTGCCGGCGAAAGGAAAAGGTCCCGAGTTCGAGGCACGGTTAGGAAATATTACTTGAAAGTTTTTAATTGCAGATGTCAGAAGTGATTGTTCCCTTGTTTTTAAAGGCTTGCTTAATTCCAATCGGCACTAGACGTATATCTTTGGAAAGTAAATACTATGTTGTTTCATTTAATAAAAGGAAGAATAGTATGAGAATAATTTACGCGACACCACATTTTACGTAACTTTAGTATAAAAGGGTCACATCATTTTAATATCAGAAAACAAGAGCCATTATTCACAGTGACAATTTGAACACCAGAAATGGCAGAAATATTTGAATAACTGTAGTTTTCACTTTCTTCTGCCTTACAAACTCAGAAAAATATGTCACAGGTTCGGCAACATAATCATCAAAAAGCATTTTTACAGCTAATAGAAGAGAAGAAAATGTACTAAGGTACTGGTAAATCATTATACTTTTTTAACTTTTGTAGTCCTGTCTTCCTTAGTTGCGTGTAAATGATTAAATACTTTACTCGATCTTCCGTAGACTATATCTTTCCGCAGAAAACACTCAGGCATTATGACGGAACAATTTCGGCACTCCCGCAGTGTCACACGCACAACAGCAGTTTAAAGTGAAACAACAACACACTGCCGGAAAAAATTAGTACACCCTTTTAGAGGTTTTGCAATTCACTCGAGACTGCTGATGCAAAAGTGCATAAGAAGTACAGGAACAGATTACATTTACAGATCGATATCACAAGCAGTTCTCGGGTACCAGGTATCAACCCATGCTGGTACGCCTGTATTAGAACGTGGGGGGCAGCGGAGGCGCTGACTCTGAAAATCGATCGATAGTACAGGTGGCGAATACCGTCCTGGGATACGTTATTCCGCGCACACTCGACCTGTTCACGAGATAGTGTAAGAGTTAGTGGCAGACGACATCCAAGACTCACTTCTCGTCACATCATATCCCACACGTGCTGCATTGGAGTCAAATTCGAAGATCTTTCTGGCCTGGGAAGTTGCCACATGTGTTGCAGATCACGTTGAGTTTCGTGACTGTGAGTGGGCGAGCGTTATCCCGTTGGAACTACACATCACCATCCTGTTACAAGAACTGCAAAACAACATGGCTAACAACGTACCGAGCACGGCTCAGCGTTCCCTCCAGAAACCCCAAAGGTGAACCAGAGTTGTAGCTTATCGCAGCCCAGACATAATGTCTGGACTAGGACCAGTGAGTATTGGACGGATTCACTGTACGAGACAGTTCTCACCAGGTCTGTGTCATACGCGCAAACAGAATCGTCTCTCATTGCTGAAGACCACGGCGGGGTGTTCCAACTTGCAACTGACCCTCTAACGACACCAGTTTGAGGCAAACACGTCGATGCTGTGGCGTGAGTGGAAGATGGGCTAGAGGTGTGCGTGTCCCACTGCTAATGACCGGTTCGTAACAGTTCGTGTTGACACGTCTGTGCCCACAAGCCTTCTTATATGAGCTGTGGCAGCTGTACGATCTGCCTCTGCTGCCCTCACACTACGACGATTTTGGCGGGCGTCTGTGGCTCGTGGGCGTACAGAAGCGCACCTATCGGTGTGAGGATATTCACGTGACCACTGATACCAGCATAGTTGCACAAATGACGCAGCACGTCCAACTTGTGTGGCAATTCTCCAAATAGACCATCTCGCCACTCGTAAGGCGACAATGTGACCCCTTTGAAACTCACTCAGTTGGCTGTAGAAAGCACGGGTGCGTCTCCATGGCGTGGTTGCCTGCTCGCTTCTACCTCATTGAGCCTTCTGCCTGTGAGCATTTCCTGTTACGGGGTACAACCAGACGGAGCTCTGGCAGCTATGACACTACGCTATCTGTTGGCAGACTTCTGATATCTGCAGGTGGCATATACCGTCATCGGCCTAAAATCGACGTCGCTTTTTGAAGTGCACTTTATTCCCGGCAGGGTACAAACAACGACTCTGATTCCAAACATATAAAATAGCAAATCCAAGGCAGTCCACCAGACGTTGAGACACATTGAAAGTGTGGCCGGCCGAGTGGATGCACCCCATATTTATATCAAGTAATGCATGTCGGCATCATTTTAAGAAGACAGTACATACATACACTCCTGGAAATGGAAAAAAGAACACATTGACACCGGTGTGTCAGACCCACCATACTTGCTCCGGACACTGCGAGAGGGCTCTACAAGCAATGATCACACGCACGGCACAGCGGACACACCAGGAACCGCGGTGTTGGCCGTCGAATGGCGCTAGCTGCGTAGCATTTGTGCACCGCCGCCGTCAGTGTCAGCCAGTTTGCCGTGGCATACGGAGCTCCATCGCAGTCTTTAACACGGGTAGCATGCAGCGACAGCGTGGACGTGAACCGTATGTGCAGTTGACGGACTTTGAGCGAGGGCGTATAGTGGGCGTGCGGAAGGCCGGGTGGACGTACCGCCGAATTGCTCAACACGTGGGGCGTGAGGTCTCCACAGTACATCGATGTTGTCGCCAGTGGTCGGCGGAAGGTGCACGTGCCCGTCGACCTGGGACTGGACCGCAGCGACGCACGGATGCACGCCAAGACCGTAGGATCCTACGCAGTGCCGTAGGGGACCGCACCGCCATTTCCCAGCAAATTAGGGACACTGTTGCTCCTGGGGTATCGGCGAGGACCATTCGCAACCGTCTCCATGAAGCTGGGCTACGATCACGCACACCGTTAGGCCGTCTTCCGCTCACGCCCCAACATCGTGCAGCCCGCCTCCAGTTGCGTCGCGATAGGCGTGAATGGAGGGACGAATGGAGACGTGTCGTCTTCAGCGATGAGAGTCGCTTCTGCCTTGGTGCCAATGATGGTCGTATGCGTGTTTGGCGCCGTGCAGATGAGCGCCACAATCAGGACTGCATACGACCGAGGCACACAGGGCCAGCACCCGGCATCATGGTGTGGGGAGCGATCTCCTACACTGGCCGTACACCTCTGGTGATCTTCGAGGGGACACTGAATAGTGCACGGTACATCCAAACCGTCATCGAACCCATCGTTCTACCATTCCTAGACCGGCTAGGGAACTTGCTGTTCCAACAGGACAATGCACGTCCGCATGTATCCCGTGCCACCCAACGTGCTCTAGAAGGTGTATGTCAACTACCCTGGCCAGCAAGATCTCCGGATCTGTCCCCCATTGAGCATGTTTAGGACTGGATGAAGCGTCGTCTCACGCGGTCTGCACGTCCAGCACGAACGCTGGTCCAACTGAGGCGCCAAGTGGAAATGGCATGGCAAGCCGTTCCACAGGACTACATCCAGCATCTCTACGATCGTCTCCATGGGAGAATAGCAGCCTGGATTGCTGCGAAAGGTGGATATACACTGTACTAGTGCCGACATTGTGCATGCTCTGTTGCCTGTGTCTATGTGCCTGTGGTTCTGTCAGTGTTATCATGTGATGTATCTGACCCTAGGAATGTGTCAATAAAGTTTCCCCTTCCTGGGACAATGAATTCACGGTGTTCTTATTTCAATTTCCAGGAGTGTAGTATTAGCTGTTTATAATTTTACTTGGCAAGTTAGATAGGTTTACATGTCGCGGAAGAGGGTATGAACAGGAAGCCAGGACATCCTCATGTTGTCGCGGCGTAATGACTGCTTCACTAAATTTCTGACGTGGGGCAGCATTAATTCCACTTTTTTATCTGATATTTCGGCTCTATACTCTTCAGCCATCTTCAGAGTGAGCCGAAACGAGTGCTTTCCTTTGAGTCTCGAACCGATCCACGGCGCATGCGGCCACAGATATATGGGTGTCAGAGACGTTGATCGGCGGCAAAGGAGCCCACATATTCGTGAATTAAAGCTGCCGCTACCTAATCGAGCCATGTAGGGAAGTCGATGTGGCACTGTGAGCTGCACTTTGGGGACTTTAAAGCTCGTTAAAGAAAGCGCCTGATTTCGCGACTTATCCAAGCTAAAACAGCTGCGTTAAATTGATCGTCAAACGAATTTTAATTACTTCTTTTAAAACTGAGTCCCGGCAGATGAAATTGACGACTGAATTTTGACGTTTTCGTACAACATAGTGTTCCCAGTGTCAATGTAGTCCATTGCCATAGCATATGTATTGCGCTGGGACAGCCGAATCTACCCACAGTGTTCCGTACAACTCTCACACTCTGCACGAATTTTTTTTCTTTATTGTATTTCAGTTCCCCATCAGGAAGGGCTGGCAGCAGCATATGCGCTGCTCTTCAGCCGAAAGACATAGAACAAACAATAGAAATTTAAAAATAACACAAAGGAGAAAACATGGTGTACATAGATATAAAAAGGGGGAACATCATGGAAGACAATAGACAAAAAGGGGCGACTGTAAAATGGAGATAAGAACCGTAAAAAAGTAGCTCACACGAAAAACCCTATACTGGGACAATTAAAAGAACACAAGGCGCAGTAAGGCTGGAGCATAAAGGTATCGACAGATGACGTGGCACATAACAAACACTGACAGTAACACTAAGTACAATGGCCGGCATACAATTAAAATCGCACCTCTCTACACACAGGAGCAATTGCACTAAACACAATATTGACATGGCACACTGACGAAGATTAAAACGGAGCATCTTCCAGGTGCAAGGAGATGAGGGAGAAGGGAAGAAGGGAGGGAGGGGAGGTGAGGGTGGAGGAGATGGGCGGGGGGCGCGCCAAACAGGACGAGGTAGGGAGGGACATGGGAGGGAAAGAGGCAAGGATGGGGTGCTCGGTCTCAGGGAGGGGGGGTGCGGAATGAGGAAAATCAGCTCTGGGACAAGGAGGGGAGAGGAAAAAGGGGCCTCGGGGAGGTTGAGGACAAGGCCAGATTATAGTTGAAAAGAAGGGTATATATGTCATGGCGATGTTCATCATCTGGGAGGGGAAGGCGCTGGAAATTGCCCTGATCAAGGAGATGGAGGACGTGGAGGTAGAGAGAGGAAGGGGAACATCTATAGACTCGCGTCAATGGGCGGGGGGTGGAGAGGAAGAAGGAAACTAGGAGGTGGGGGGGATCAAGCCAGCGGACGATGTAAGGGATGCGGAGATGTTGGAGGAACAGAAGGAGGTGGCGGAAGGGGATGAGTTCATACAGGAGCCATGTGGGGGAAGGAAGGCAGATATGGAACGCAAGGTGGAGCACATGGCGTTCGAGGATTTGGAGGTCCTTGTAAAAGCGGGTGGGTGCGGAGATCCAGGCAACACTGCCATAACAGAGTATAGGACGGATGAGGGATCTGTAGTGGTTAAGGATGGTGGAAGGATGCAATCCCCATGTCCGACCAGACAGGAGTTTCAGGAGGTGGAGGAGGGAATGGGCTTTCTGCTGGATGGTGTGAAGGTGAGGGGTCCAAGTGGGGTGACCATCGAGGGTGAGGCCATGGTGTCTCAGGGTGGGGATGTGCTTGATGGGACGACAGTGGTGAAGTAGGAACCATGGAGACAAAGGATCGGGTGGTGCAACCCACGATGATTGCCTCTCTGCATGAAACGCCTGTCCGATGTAAGGAAGGCCACTCCCACCATGTTTCTTGTGGAACCCACCCTTCTGGATCATCAAATTGTCTTCAGCGGAACCCATGAACGCTGCTGTCTTCGTTGGAGGCCGAAGAGTCACATTTACGAGGGTTGTTCAATAAGCCCCACATCTTTTAAAAAAGCCATTAATATATGTAGACGAAAGTCCTTGTTGGTCCTTCACATTTGATGTTCTGTGTGTCGGCGAAGTTTCTAACCCTTTTGGAAGATGGCAGAGCCGTAGTACATCGTCAAAATGGCGTCTATCATCGACTCACATTACAACCAACATGCTGTTGTTGAGTTCTTGTGTGAAGAAAAAGAAATCGTGGTTAACAATCATAAACGTTTGTGTGCAGTGTACATCATTCAGTGAAAACATGGCTAAGGCTACATGACAACAGCTTTTATGAGTGGGGAATACATGCTCTTCCACAACGGTTTCGTACGGCCATAGAACGTTATGGAGACTACGTAGAAAAATGGGACTGGACAAAACATGTTGATGTATATGGTCACCAAATTCTGACTCTTAACAATAAATATGTTCTAAGGAAAAGAAATCTTTATTGAGCAACCCTCGTACTTTGTGCTTGCTGGGTACCTGTCTCACTTTTGACGGTAGCCTACCCATGTGTGCCAGGAAAGCAATGGATTTAAATCTTTCTGTATGTTCTATTGCGTCCCTTAGGCCTACCTTTGCTTTTATTGGATTTGCCTTAGGTACCAGTTGTGGAGAATACCCGTGGGCCTCAGAAACTCTCTTTATGTGTTAGCAGCTCATTGCGCAAGCGGCTCTCGTCAGCGAATACGTATGCTCTGTACAACAAAGTTCTGAGAACACTCATCGTCTACGAACGATAGTGGCAGCTAATTCACTTAAATATAAATCCGTACGCATCAGTTTCCGATGTACTGCATCTCCGTCATTTTTGCGCCGAACGAAAACATTGAAAAAGATGTTCAGCTCAAGAACAATTTGCAAGAGAGTCTATGAATGTGCTTCTAACCACTGAAAATGCATAAAAGGAGTAGGTTGAAAGTGTGTGGCTGAAAAAATTAAAGAAGTAAAAAAAATACTCAGGTGAAGCTAACAAGTAACAGTTACTATTCCAAAATGAGATTTTCACTCTGCAGCGGAGTGTGCGCTGATACTAAACTTCCTGGCAAATTAAAACTGTGTGCCGGACCGAGACTCGAACTCGGGACCTTTGCATTTCGCGGGCACGTGCTCTACCACCTGAGCTACCCAAGCACGAGTGACGCCCCGTCCTCACAGCTGTAGTTCTGCCAGTATCTCATCTCCTACATTCGCAGGAGAGGTTCTGTAAAGTTTGGAAGATAGGAGACGAGAAACAGGCACAAATAATGATGCGAAGATGGGGCGTGAGTCGGGTAGCTCAGATGGTAGAGTACTTGCCCATGAAAGGCAAAGGTCCGGAGTCCGAGTCTCGGTCCGGCACACAGTTTTAATCTGCCAGGAAGTTTTTAACAGACACTATTATCTTCTAGGTAAACAGCGTGAACATTCTGCTAAGTTGGAGAGCACAAGGAAAGTGCACGAAGCCCAGCCCGCTAGTGCTACAGGGAATACGATGTGACAGAGTGTATCATTCCCACGCGGAGTGGTAGGTCAGAACCCTCCAAATATAAGAGGAGTAGCTAGCAATAAAAGAAAGCTGGAGTAGGTGACGCGAACAACCAGACCCTTACGCATCTCGTACCCGTCATTGGGGACAGAATGAAGTCACTCTGACCTGAATCCCCATAGCACAGTGTCCAGAAGTCCGTGTCGTATTCTCGTATAGAAACCTCCAATATGTGTTGCCTGTTTTACAAAAATCTCTGTATGCTACAGAACAGAAGCTTGTGCGTCGGTTTCTCGAGTATTAGTCGAGTGTTTGCGATCCCGACAATCTTGGTTTAAAGACATCGAAGCAGTTCAGTAGCATTCTGTTGGATTTGTTACGAAGATGTTTTGTGGGCCGAAATGACATTGGCTGGAGAGAAGGCGACGTCCTTTTCGTCAGACGCCATTGAGAAATATTAGAGAAAGAGTATTTGCAGTTGCCTTGACAACGATTCCACTGCAGCCAAGGTAAATTTCCCGGAAGACAAGGTAAGAGAAATTACGAATCACACCGAGGCATATAGACAGTCGTTTTTACCTAGCTTCATTTGTCAGTGGAATAAGGGAGGAAACGACTAGTAACGCTACGTGTTAGCCCCCGACATAAAGCATATGGTGGCTTCTAGAACGTGTATGTAGACGTGAAATATACTCGCTGCTGCGAATATGGGCAACCATCAGCTGTATAACGGAGTGATGACAACGAAAACTTCTGCCGGGCCAAGACTCGAAAGCGGATCTCTTGCCCATCGCTAGCTGTAGCCTTAGCATTACGCCATCCGAGCATAACTCAAGGCGAAACCCAAACTTTCATACGCCGACAGTTATGTGTCTGCAGCCTGCACTCGTACATTCATTACCTAGTTTTCATCCAGAGGACACATTTTAATTGAAAGACTCCAGCCCGGTGTCGAAGGATAAATATGATATTGCAGTGCCAGTGTTATTCATAAGTACGATCCATAGTTCATTCGGACATGGATACATCTCCAAAGGGACTTTGCATCGTATTCCTGAACAATACAGGCACTGCAGTATCGCATGGATACTGAGGTGACAAAATACATGAGACGGCTCCTAACATCGGGGTGGACCTCCTTTGACCGGCGTAGTGGTGCAACACGGTGCGTCGTGGACTCAACAAGTCGATGGAAGTCCCCTCCAAAAATACTGAGCAGTGTTATCTCTATAGCCGTCCATAATTACGAAGGCATCGCCGATGCAAGGTTTTATGCAAGGACTGACCTCTAGATTATGCCATATAAATATCTGATGTGATTCATGCCGGGCGATGTGGGCGGCCGAATCATTCGCTCGAACTGTCTAGAATGTTCTTCAAACCAATAGCGAACAGTTGTTGCCCAGTGACAGGTCACATTAGCATCCATAAAAATTCCATCGTTATTTGGGAACATGAAGAGCTTGAACAGTTGCAAATGGTCTCCAAGAAACCGATCATAGCCACTTCCAGTCAATGATTGATTCCATTGCATGTAAACACAGTCCACACCATTATGGAGCCACCGCTGACTTGCAGAGTGCTTTGTTGAGAACTTGGGTCCGTGGCTCAGTGGGGTCTGCGCCACACTCGAACCCTACCATCAGCTCTTACCTGCTGAAATAGTAACTGATCGACCAGGCCACTGTTTTTCAGTCGTCTAGTACCCAACCGATATAGTCAGTAGACCAGGATAGGCGCTGCAGGCGATGTATTCCTGTTAGCAAATGAACTCTCATCTGTGGTCTGCTACCATATCCCATAAACGCCAGATTCCGAGGCACAGTCCTAACGGCTACGTTAATCGTACGTCAGCCATTGTTTTGTGTGATTATTCCATACAATCTTGCTTGTCTGTTAGCACCGACAGTTCCATGCATTCGCTCCTGCTCTCGGTCGTTAAGTAAATGTAGTTTTTCCCTGGCTCCATTTGTGAGTCTAATACGAATACTAATACTAGTATTGATACATGGTGGGCTCTGACATATACCATGTGGATGTGTTGTCAGTGGTGAGGTAATGCCTGAAATCTGGTACTCTCGGAATACTCTTGTCATTGTGTATCTCGGAATATTTAATTCCTTAGCAGTATCCGAACCTAAATGTCCCATGCATGTAGCTCTAACTACCAGTCGGCGTTCAAAGTCTGTTGATCCCGGGCGTGTGGTCGTAATCACGTAGGACATCTGTCATGTGAATGTCTTGTGTAGAAATGGGAGCTCCGCCAATGCACTGTCCTTTCATAGCTTTTGTACGCAATACTGCTGTCATCTGTATATGTACATATCGCTATTCCACGAATTTTGTCACCTCAGAGTATATAGTAGTACGTGTAAAGCATATGTCGGTCTGTCCAGCGCTGCAACTGATAACAACTAGTGCCTGACAGAACTTGTAAGACCTCATTTTCTGTCTTGACTCCAACTTAAGCACTGACGTTGGAGGATTTAGTATGCTGCAGAATTGCTGGAATATGTTTGTAAAATGCAGTGGCCAGTCATTCACATTTATCTACTGTATCGTTCTCGATCATTCCACTGCGTTTCTCTTTCTCTTGAGAGCTTTAGTAAAGACTATAAATATGATTGTAGTATTTGCGTGGTTCCGTTGGGCAAGCCAAATTCTCAAGTGTCTGGTGGGACGACTGAGTAATTACTTTTTTATGGAAGACTTTTGTTATGCCCGGGACAAAGGGTGCTCATTCCCCCAGTCATAAAGTTTAGTAGATCCTTTACAGCATTTGTAAACCAGAATATTACCTTCGTTATTTCTTATCCGTGTGTTCGTGATCGTACGATTTCCCAATGCTGTTAAAGAAACGTCTATTTAGCATCAGAATTAGATAACATTCGCAGCGTGGGTACTCTTTATGGACTGATTTGACAGACGCTTGAATGCCAGGGAACATTTACTGGTTACACGACCGCAAGAAGCTGACTGTACCAATAATTTTGCTGTTGGAGTCATTTAATGCAGGAGTGGCGTTGAATCCGAAAATGTGGAAATCCCCGTGGGGCGAAATCTGGACTGTGTGGAAGATGTACAAGGGCGCCCCAGTTCAGCTGCTGCAGAGTACTTGAAACTACCGTGGCGAAGACTGAGAGGGTGCACAAGGCGATTAATTATGAAATAGTAAACAGTTCAGTTGTTTTTCATCTCAACACCTCTTGTACATCACATAACTGTCAAACTTTATTTGAAAGTTTCTGAATTAAATTTTATTGCGCCATACTTACGTAAATATCTTCTGAATATATGTACAAAATATTTTTTATTGAACACATTCTGGTTTAATACATGTAATAAAAGACCATAATGTGAGCAAGGTTATAAGGTCTCGAACTTTTAATAGCGAAATTTGATATTTATTTAACGTACAGACACTGTCGTAATAAAGTCGAAGATTCCAATACTATATAGTTTTGTAAAAATTAATGTTTCGATTAGAAATGTGCGGTGATTAGGAAACTACTAATGTCTAGAGCGTATATGCACAAAGCCACAAATTATATAAGCACTCAAAATGCGCCACTGTGTCAGTCAGCTGTTAGTTAACTTTTAGACACATAACTTTTAGACACATATGCAAAAATCGTATAAATATAGGACACACCCCACATAGTTACTGATGCCAGTGTGTGCAACTAATAATATTCAACGCCACCAGAAAAGACAGATATTATCTTAAAAAACTTGTAGTTATTACTATCCTACGTTACTTTCAGTGTAGAATAGTGGTTTTCCGTCCACGTGACCTTCAGCAAGACTGAAATGTATTTTATGTACCTTAATATGTACCTAGTTTGGGAAGGATATTTATAATTGTGTTTGCTCACCTGGGATATCTAGAATGCTTAGATAGCATGTCGTACGAATAAATACTAATAATTTCAAGTTTGTATAATCTAGGCTTATACAATTATATGCTTCATTAGTGATTATGTGAGAACTAAAGCTGAAACATGGTTAAGTAAACAAGACATAAAATTTCATCTTCTTTTTATTAAACATCCCAATGAAACGCGAATATTTAATAAATTACGTCTGCCTGAGTCAACCCTTTAACAAAAGTCTAGCTATATAAGTACGTCGATATATGAGAATAATAGGAGCAGTCGACATTTTCCACACATGAAAAGGAGGTTACTCGACGCGAGAAACTCGTTGACTGGAAAAGACGACAGTAGGCGATGGACTAGCATCATCGATATAATGTTTACAGTATTACCTGTGTATTGTAACGAATAATGCACTGAACAAAACACCTACATTCACATTACAAAGTAAATATGGTCATGGAAACTACATACACAATTTTGACCCATACTGGGAACGAGAACCACATTTGATCAAAACCATGCTCTGATATCCTTCCTGCATGTCCCAGAAGGCAGGCACGGGACTAAACCTAGTCAACGGTGTGCCTCAACTTTTACTACAGTCACCATCTTCCGAAACGAAATCTACCTCACTGTTTATACGGGAACAACCCAGGTAGCTCCCTCTCCATTTGCGGGTAGAATAGGAAAGGTAATTGCTAGCAACCTCTACCATGATGTACACCTTTATTTAAGCTGCGTGTGTGTGTAGAACCTGTGAGTTACAGAAAAATATTCAGATATATTACGTAAGCAAATTATTTGCAAATTAGTGTGGCTGTTATGTTGCACAGTTTTGTGTAAATTTTCTTGCGCTACCACACTTTAGTCCCATTCCATGATAAAAGGGGCTACATGAAGTTTGGGCATATTGATATAAAGGAAACGGAAGCCCCTTGGCCCTCAAATCTATAAATGCAAAAATTTACATCTAGACAAAAAAAATTGCATGCAGAAGAAACGGTCAGATGTTGATGTAACTTCGTCTGTGCACGCATCATTAGCTTATATGTAAATCACTGGAGTAGCAGATGTCTTTGACATGAAGAATGGCCACCAAACACCATTACTTTCATCTGCGTTTAGTGATACAGTGTAGTTACGAAGGGCAGTGAACAGCATCTGCGTTTAGTGGTATAGTGTAGTTACGAAGGGCGTGAACAGCATCTGCGTTTAGTGGTATAGTGTAGTTACGAAGGGCAGTGAACACCTGATGCTTAGTGATCACTATCAAGGAAACAGAGAAACTGCGCACTTATTTAGGACAGCGCTGTCACCACGCCATAGAGCGTGAAGGCTCCTCACGGTGGGTCTCTGTTTGTCCTGTTAACTGAATTGTGCTGCATACAGATTTGTGGGGTATTCGGATGTTACAGCAGATAAATGTTGGACACGCAGTGGAACAGGGAAGGAGTGCTCATCGTCAAAGCTCTGGTCGGCTACAGTTGGCCATCACAAGAAATGAGAGCCGTGAGGTACACCAGGAATTTCGTAAATTCTTGAGGGTATTTTTGTTCCTTTTTTTGTAACCACAAAAATGTGTGATTTTTTTACCAGACGCGTTTAATTATAGTTTTATTGAGGTAAAGCATCGTTAGTGGTCTGTCTTTAAGTTATTTGCATTTTGATCTACGGGTAGATCGAAAAACAGTTCGTTAAGAATATGTTGATTTGTACTTACGGCGATTTCCGCTCTGTTTCTCGCTTGGATGGGGAAATGCCGTCTGATAGGTCTGCTAGCACATAATTGTTTTCCTGCGTTGGACACTGAGCCCTTCGCTCTAATTTTTAGTTGTTCTGCTACACTATGCATTTCCTATCTCTTTCATAGCACACTTCTATGCACACCACTATATTCTGTTTGTTTTTGTGCTTCTAAGAATGAGTTGCGGTTTGTGTTGCGGAGTGTTGCCAACATTTCCACTTTCCACTACTTGGTCTTTGACCTACAACCTTTGGTCTTTTCTTTTCTCTTTTCTTTTCTTGTCTTCTCTTCTCTTTCTTTATAACATTATTGTACGTGTGTAATTCTATTTAACTATGTTGCTGTGTATTTATATACTGTGTAAGAGCAGAGAAAGAGTAGTTATGGAGGGCACCTTCTTTTCCAGAGTAGGGGAGGGAGAAACCATGATGAGTGGGCATAAGGTTATAGCAGTGTGATGGAGTGTGAGTTAGAGAGAAAGCGTGGAGCAAGAAGTAAAATGAAATTTTGAGTGCAGGGAGAGAGGCGAGGGGTGTGTGTGAGAGAGTGGGAGGGGGTGAAGGATGGGAAAAGGCTATTTTCTTTTTCATGTAATTTCATTAATTATTTTATATAGAGTCTGGTTTATTTGGCCATTGAGCAACAGTTCATTTTGTGTTAATGCTTCTTGTTGGTGGAAGTTTTCTTGTAAAGTGAGGAGATGTCCGTCTTCTTTGATTTTTGTGACATTCATATCTTTTTTAATGTTGAATGGTCTATAGCGTTCTTCTTTTAGATGGTCTGCAAATGTTGAATGATTTGTGCCGCATTTATATGATTTGGTGTGTTCTAATATCTTATGTAGAAATGTCCTGTCAGTCATTCAAGCGCATATCTTTTCACAGTCTCTGCAACTGAGCTGATAGATACCAAATTGTGGTATCTGTCTGGCTTTGGTTTCAGTTCCGAGATGTGCTTTTGTGTTGAATTGTTTGTTCTGTAAGCAATGTTTATGCCTTGCATTTTGAATATATTACAATTTTTTGTGGGTATTTGTTGTGGTAGTCACTGTATGCCATTTTTGTTGTGGTGAGTTGCTGCGGATTGGTTAGTTTTCTTCATTATATGTCTAGTTTTTTAATTTGTCTACCATTGTTTGTGTCCATTTTTAGTGATATTGTTTTATAATGGCTTAGCTCTTTGTGGTAACCAGAAGTGTTTAGAGGAATCCTGTTCAGCCTATTTAACATGTCTCTTACTTCTGCTTGTTTGTGATTCTACAGGTGGTATCAGGTTGCATATAGAATAACGTCAAGCATTTTTGTAGTTGCAACCACAGAACAAAAATACCCTCAAGGATTGTAAAGCAACTACTTACTCTATGGCCACACAAATGAAGAACTTCATTAATTTTTCACATCTGTTCCTGATACCCAATAACAAGTGATGAATTCCCTGCAACACTCTATGTGTCTGGCCCTATTGGTTGGAGGCTGCCTTCAGCCGCACTAGGGAATTACGTGTAGGCCACTGGCAACATCACGAACTCAAACAAATGCTTTTGGAATGGTCCCGTGACCAGCTAATAACTCAGTTCTGAAGAAATACGTCTCAACAGTATGCCCTGTGATGAGTCGTCGCTTTGCATTCTCAAGGTAATTACCGGCGGAGAGTATGGCGGCTGCCTGGTAAGAAGTCCCACTATTCCAATGTTCTGGACAGGCATCATCCTAGCTTGACGAGCCATCGCGTGTAAGAAGGCAAGATGTTGTTGCCATACATTTAATATTCTTCTATATTCACTTTTACACTGGACCACTATTTACAATGCACAATCAGATTACTAGTCATTTCACTGGCTCATATTCGCTAGCACACGTACAAACCATTTCTGTAGGGTTGCATGTCAGTGTCAGGGAGTTAACTGAGGCTGAGCACTGACAGAAAAAGCTGAGGGAGCCACGTGTTGCACAGAAGCCACTAACGGCTGAAGAGGGGCTGGGGAGAGACTCGCTGCACGCGGCACAGGTGCGACACTCACTGCCCACAGAGAGTCCAGGGCGCGGCCGTTTTACGACGATCGAGCTGGCAGAGCCCCTGTAGCCTGGAATAACGGGTGCGAGGTTTCTCTCTGGTCGGATGTAAACAATTTCGGAATATCTTACCTGGAGAAAGAGTGTCGAGGGAGGAAGAAGGCGAATGGACATCCTTTCAGTGCGAATGAATGCTCAGAGTCACAACCCTTGGTGGTGACTTGACTTCCGGGGAATCTTCTCACGGGAAGAACGGCGTCACACTTCCTGCAGAACAACAGAGACACGTTTTGATTGTCGGAGTCCTAAAGATGCAGAAGGGAAAATGCAACCTTCCAGAAAATCCTCTGATTTCCAAGTGAATGGCTGGCAGGTCTGTAACCCACATGGTAGGAAGTAATGTTTAGCAATGGCCACAGGGATTCATCGCCTGAGTGCAATACAGATGCCATGTGTCCATGAGGTTGCGGGTAAGGCTCAGCTGAGGAGTTCCCTGTGGGATTGATCAGAGAACTTCGATCCCCATCAAAGACATTTCCCTCCTACGGCTGAGCAGTAGTGGTGAATATGGTGGTTATATTTTAATAAGTGTTGCTTTCTACACAGTAAGCGCGTGAAGTCTTTTCTCCATAAGAGAGCTATTAGTCTGTTTACTCGAGTGACGATCGTTTAGCTCTCTGTAGAGGCTGACACGGTGAAGTGCCCCCCTATGGGAGAATACCTGAGTAAAATTTCTGTTTGTGACTAATAAGCAGACAGAAGTCTTGACTCGTTTTCTGTCCAGTTATGAGGTAATTTCAACCCTAGAAGTTAGTGGACGCCGTGCTGCGTCCACTGGCACGCAGAGAATTGCAGCCGCGCCACGTAAGTCATATGCATAGCGGCCAATGACCCAGCGAACACATCACTGCTGCAGCACTTTAAGAGCTCAAATGCGTTCTCTGGCTTGGCGGATAGATAAACACTCTGAGTAAATGTGTTGACTTCCATTTGCTTGCTACCTGAAAGAGCCAGTCAGCTGTTTCTCACCGGTCAGCAGTGTCTGTCCATCTAAACATCGGGATGTGGTCTAAAGAAAGTCAAATTTAAATTCTGGCAGTCTCGAAATTACATGTTTATACAATTTTTTGCACTCTAGATTGTTTTTGAGAATAAATATTTACGGTGTACACTTTCTGATTCGTCGTAGTAGCATCCCGATTAGAATCATACGTTTAATGTGCTAAACTGAAGTGAAGTAAAACTGCAACACAACACTTCGTTTTATGGAAATCTCTAGGTATAGGCTGCCAATCGCAGCGTCATCTCAACCATTTCTGAACGTGAGAATTCCATTTCGGCGACAACATTACACGACGACACATCGCACAGGCCACATGTCAGACACTGCACGGTGGTTTACAGGGGTAATACTTCAGGTCACGAGTGATGCTATTTGCGGAAATGAAACTACGATGACACAACTGTTACATCACGGTCATCCTTCGTACTCCTGTGTTACTTCTCATGGAAATGTATGGTAGTAGAATTTTTCAGTAGAACAATGCTCCTACACACTTTACGTATGTTTCTATAGACGGTGTGAATTATGTTGAGGTACTGCTGTGCACAGCATGAGCGTCAGGTCTGTCACGAGTAGAACATGTGTCGAACCAGCTAGCTAGATCATAATCGCAGCATCCGTCACGTTGTCAGTACAGAGGATATCAACAACCAGATATAACAACTGTGGCCAACTTGTACTGGAAATGACAAACAGCTTTATCATAATTTTCTAACCAAATCACTGGATGCATCCAGGCCAGAGGGGTGCATCGTCATACAGTTAAGTGCACTCAGACTGCTACATTCTTCGTTCATTTGACCGGATTCCATAACCACTGAAATAATGTCAATACCCTATCACCCTATGGAGTTTTATTTCGTTTCCTCCTGTCCTGTGTGCTTCACCTTTTTTGTCAGGTAGTGTACATATAAAAGCATAAACTTTCCAAACTATTAGTTGCACATAATACATTGAATCATTACCCCATGTAGGCAGTTCGTTTACCTCATTCTCCTTACCTCAATGCGTCCTCAAGTCACATATCTCTTTTTTTAGGTCACGTGACAGCCCATTGTCCTTAAAGCAAGCAGAGAGGGGCAGAGTGGGGTGGTCCTTTCCCTTTCACTGTCCATTCCAGACCACTTCAGTAGTCATTCACTTTCAAAGGTAGGTACCCCTGATAGCAAGTACAGCGCCACCATCTCACACGGAATGATCAATTTACTCTCACGAAATAACTGAAAACCAACAGCCACCTGTCAGACAAACTTTAAATGTTTCTTTTTAAAATTTGCCGATGTGTAAATTAACTTTGATTCAAAGTACCATACTCGCTGCGCAGGAAGTAATAATTTATCGGGGCAAAACCGCGAACTTCTGTCTTCCGTGGGGGCCCCTAAGAAGTTTATGAAAGCCGTGCAGCCTTACAGTACCGTGAGTTAGATCAAAGTTTTATACAACCGAATCCTGCACAGTCTGCAGAAACACCTCGACAGTCCTTGCTGTGTAGCCCAGCGCTGACCTCTACCGCGTTTGATGAGGAGTTCCCTTTGAAAAGCGCTGCCATACATGTAGATTCGCTGACTCAGTCGTACGACCGGTCACTCACCCGGCAGTGTACTTACTCAGTATCGTAGCCTTGGCGACCAACCATAACGAGTTAGTGCTTCTTGGTCTCGTTTACGAGTAACCCAAATTTGCTGGCAGCCATCTCCACAGTGTTGGTCATTTGTTTTAGTCCCTCTTAAAAGCTCTTGATTAACCTGATATTATCTGCATAGACTAGATATGCCAAATTTTTCACTTCGACATGAATAACTTCAAAGGTATTCTCAAGGTTAAAACTGAAGTGGGTAGGAGATAAATCATCTCCAACCTGAAAGTCACCTGTTACTCAGTTTCTTATCTCATCTTTACCTCGTTTTTCACTAAGGCACATGTTTGCCAGCGTTGATGAGATTCTGAGGCATCTCGAACTCTTGGACAACTGAATAGGCTCTTGCAGTGTATGCCGTCATAGGTCTTCATGAAATCTGCAAACACAATGTGTAGTTCTTTACCGCGCACTCAGTTTTTCAGTGAGCTGCCGGAGACCTAAGATGTGATCTACTTTTGACCGTCCTGGCCGAAAACTGCCCCAAAATTCACCAATTATTGTTTCTCCAAGGGCTGAGTTCTATGTAGGATGCAGCTGGACACTATCTTGATGCATTTTTACACGTTTCAGCTTGACATCTCGTGGAAATCGGGTTTTCTGCCGGATATCAGCGTCTTCCAAACACGATATTTCAACGTCATTACGTGACGTCTTCACCAGGTGATTCCTGAGACTGGCTGCTTGCTGACGCTGACGCTGACGCTGACGCTGCACAGGTGAGGGTGGACCCTCGGCTTGAGTAGGAAGTTCTAGCGCTGATGCGCTTCGCCTTCCTCATGGCGGTGTGGCGAGTGGAGTCTTGGCGGTAGTGAAAGGCTTGGCGTTGTGCATAATTTTTTTTTTTTTTAAATAAAGAAGACAGAAGAGTGAGAGAGAGACAGTAGAAGAGGAGGAAAACGAAAGGCCTCAGTGACTGGCCTGGTGACTTTTTTTTTTTTTTAAATATATATTAGAGAATAGGATAGTAGAAGGGACAGTAAGAGAAGCAGGAAGACGAAAGGCTCAATTGACAAGCCAGTCTATAATTAGATTGAAGAGAAGAAAAGGAAGAGAGAATGAGAGAAGAAGATCAGAAGAACGATGACCACCAATTCGTGTGCCGACACGGACGGTGAGGCAGACACTCGTAGAATGATGGTTTGGGGAACCAATAAGTGAGATGGGAGAGGTCCCAGGAGAAGAAAGCATAGGGAGTGTTTGGATTGCTAGAGCAACGAGGGAAAAGGACGAGAGAACATAGAGGAGGCGTTGAGCAGTTGGCGTCGACAGGTGGAAAAAGTAAAGATGGAAAGGTGTGGAGCAGGAAGGGAAGGGAGAAGGGGGGACAAGGTATCAGTGGGCAAGGAGGTCAGGCCATCGGGTGGTGGCCAGGCGATGGAGGCGGGTGCCAAGGGAAAGGATGAGAGGATTGGCTGATTGGCGGGAGTGGTGATAAAAGGAAATGGCGGAGGAGAAGACGCGATCGTGAAGGAGGGGGACACCAGCAAGCAAATGAAGTTCGCGGGTGGGGAAACGGTATGGGAGTCGGAGGGCAAGCCGGAGAGCACGGTTCTGCACCGTCTGGAGACGGTGGAGATGCGTAGGAGCGGCGTTGCCCCACACAACTGAAGCATATTCAAGGATGGGTCGGATCAGGGATGTGTACAGGAGGATGCCGAGATGCTGGGGAAGAGAGGAAGATGGATTTATGAAGGGATAGAGCTGACCCAGGCGCCCCAAGGCCTTGCGCCGGATGTCTTCAATGTGGGGACGCCAGGTGACTGCCCTGTCCAGGGTGACCCCCAGATATTTGGCAGTCATTGCCCATGGGGCAGGCGTGCCAAGGACAGTGACGGGGGGGTAGTTGATGGGCCACCGGCGCCTACACATGATGAGAGCCTGGGTTTTCGCAGGGTTGAATGCGAGGCGCCACTTTTTTGCATACTCCATGAGAGTGTCGATGGCGGATTGGAGATGTCGTCGGAGGAGCGCCTTGCTCCGGGAGCGAGCGTAAACTGCCGTATCGTCGGCATACAGGGCGAGATGAACACGCGGAATGGTGGGCGTGTCGGCCGTGTAAAGGCTGTAGAGGACTGGGCCGAGCACACTCCCCTGAGGTACACCCGCCCTGATGCGCCTCCTGGTGGAGGTACCTCCTGGGATACGGACATGGAAAGTGCGGCCCTCAAGGTACGTGGCGATGAGACGGACGTGGCAGGTGGAGAAGCCATGGTGAAAGAGCTTATACAGCAGACCCTCATGCCAGACTGAGTCAAAGGCCCGGGAGACGTCGAGGAAGATGGCCCCGAAGTACTCCCTATGCTCGATGGCGTCCAGCGCCTCCTCGATGAGGCGGAGGAGTTGGTGCGTGGTGGCATGGCCATGGCGGAAACCAAATTGAACGTCTGGGAGCACGCGCTCCCGGGCGACATGGATAAGGATCCGCTTGAGGTACAGCCGCTCAAACAGCTTGGAGAGGGCGGGAAGAAGGCTGATGGGACGATAACTGGAAGGGGAGCGTGGGTCTTTACCGGGTTTATGGATGGCAATCACCTCCGCATGTTTCCAAAGGGAAGGGAATTGCCCGGTGGAGAGGATGGAATTGAAGGCAGAGGTAAGGATGGGAATGGAGGGTGGGGGAAGCTGTTTGAGAAGCGTGTTGGTCAGGTTGTCGGGACCGCCGGCTTTCCTAGGATGGAGGCACTGAAGCTCCCGTGCGACCTCCTCGTCCGTGACTGGGGTGATGACATCGTCGGGGTCGTGGGCGCCAAGGAACCGGTGGACATGGGTCGTGACCATGCGAACATGGGCGGGGTCGATGGGGTCTTCGATCGGTGTGAAGCTGCGTGCGAAAACATCAGCCAAGGTGTTGGCCTTAGCGTCAGGATCGCACACAGCCGCAGCACCGACCAGGAGGGGGGGAATACGGGAACGCTTCTGGAGGAACTGGGAGACCAGGCGCCAGGCAGAAGCGTCGCGGAGGGTGAGAGCAGTGAGCTTTGCCTCCCAGGTGGCGTTGCGATGAGCTTGTATGGCGGCCCGTATCTCGCGCTGCATCCGGTTAACATGGCGCTTGGTAGCTGGGTCGCGGGTGTGTTGCCATTCACGGATGGTCCGATTCTTTGTCGTGATGAGGGCACGGATGGCCGGGGGTAGGGGACGCAAGTGGGAAGGCGGTAGCGGGGGATGGTGAGGGGTGGCAGCAGCCGCAGCTGCTATGGCAGCATCTGTGAAGTGGGTAGGGTGAGGTCAGCCCCCACCCTGGCGGCGTCGGGGATAGTGGGCAGAGCCGCCTCAACGCGTCGCCGGTATGCGTCCCAGTCGATGCCCCGTAAGTCCAAGGAGGCACGGGGCGGCTCCAAGGACCCGACAAGGTCGATGGAGTAGATGACAGGGACGTGGTCAGAGGCTAGGGCTGCTCGGGTGGTGGCGGTGATAGGGACGGGGAGACCTTTCACGAGGGCGATGTCAAGGACATCTGGAGGGCCACGATGGGGAAAGATGGTGGGATCAAACGGGCTGACTACACGGGCACCATGAGCTTCGACCACACGAAGGAGGCGACGGCCATGGTTGTTCGTGAGGCGGCTGTGCCAAGCAGTATGCTTGGCATTGCAGTCGCCCCCAACAAAGAGGTCGCCGCCTAATGACAGGACTCTGGCGAAGTCAGGGGCTTGGAGGAGGCCACGGGGCCGACGGTAGATGGCCACAAAGGTCATAGGTCCTAGCACAGTGTGCACGACGACGCCTGTGGCCTCAAGGGTGGCGAGGGCGGGGAGGGTAATAGGGTGGTGGCGGAGGGAGGCGCGGACATATACTGCGGTACCTCCAAACGCGGTCGGCCTATCGGTCCGGTAGCAGCAGAAGTTGGGGACCCGGACGCTGACCCCTGGCTTGAGGTGGGATTCTGTGAGGAGGCAGATATCGACACCTTCGTCTAGGAGAAACTGTCGGAATTCCCCTTGCTGGCGGTGGATGCCATTGGCATTCCAGACGAGGACGGTGAGGCCATGAAGTCTAACAGCCATGACGGGGGGTGGGGAGGGTGGCGGTGATGGGGGAGAGGGAGTGGGAAAGGGCAGCAGCAATTTGCTGGGGAATGGAATGTAGGAGGGCGTCGAGGGCCCCAGTGATCGCAGATGTCAAAGCATCCACAACACTGGAGATTAGGTCTCCAAAGACTGGGGGGACGGAGGAGGAGAGGAGAGGGTGCGAGGAAGGACCAGGAGGGGCTCGGGGAATGAGGGGAGGGGGCTTGTTGGGAGCTGGGGTGAGTGGGGCTTGCTGGGGGTAGGGGGAGGGAGGGAGGTGGGTAGGAGGGGGGATGGGGGTGGCGAGGAGGGGTGGTGGGGAGGGGTGGGAAGGTTGCAGGTGATTGGGGGGGCGGGAGGGCGGGAGGGAAGATGGGCCAGGCGGACGGTGCCATGCAGGTGGACCTGCAGAGCCAACTGCATGGTGTTCCACTAGGGAAGGGACTGCAGAGCGTCGCTGATGGGCGCGAAACGCCTTGATTTTCGGACAGCCCTGGTAGCTGCCGGTGTGGGCGCCACCACAGCGCGCACAGGTGGGGGGGACATCGAGAGGTTTCGAGCAGGATGTTGATTCGTGGCCGCCGGCGCACTTGACACAGCGCACTGCGCGAGTGCAATCACTCGCATAGTGCGCCAGGCCCTGGCACCGGTAGCAAATGAGAATCAGGCGCCGGGAACGAGGTTTTTCCATGGAGACCGAACAACGCTCGATGGCGGTGAGAGTCAAGAGGACTCTATTCGCCGGTGTGTCGTCGGCAGAAACAAAATAGAGGGGGGTGGGGAGTTTGGTGCGGGGAGAGACGACACGGGAAATGACAGCTGGGGTTACATTGAGGGCATGCAGCGCCTCTCGGAGGTCGTCGGCGGTATACTTAAAAGGAAGGCCGCGGACAACGACCCGGAGCCGCCGCGACCTCTGTGGGGAGGTGGAGCAGCCGATTTTCTGGTCTCCAAAGACATGGATGACCTTCCTGAGGTCGGCAGGGGATTGTAGGTAGAGGCGGTAGAGGTCTTCGCCAGCCTGCCGCACGCGGTAGTCAGATTCGGTGATGTGGTCTAGGAGTTGCCGGAGTTGGGTATAAGGTTCGGTATATTCCACCAGGATGGGAGGGGGGGCTGAGGTTTGGGGAGGGAGGGCTGGGAGGGAGCGGGAGGAGTGTCTGCCACTCCGTCAGAAATCGGCGTAAACTGGTTCTTCACTGGGACCGCCGACGGCACAGTAAGGTGGCGGCGGGGCGCCGTCTTGCGGGGGATGGTGAAGCCCTCGGCGTCGGATGCTGCTTTCTGCTTCTTTCCACGTGCAGCGGCGGTGGGGGCGGCTTCAGAGTCAGAAGAGGCCGCAGCAGGCTTCCTCTTGCGGGACTCCTGCTCGACCTGCATGGAGTCGACGGCACTGTCAGCGGCGGCGGCGTGAGGGTAGAGAAACCGCCGAGCTCCCAAGGCGGGGTCAAACGGGTACTCTCCCTCCTCTGCGGCGTCACGGAGGGCGGTAAGGTGTTCTTCCAGGCCCTCCGCGATGTCGCTGTCGTCCATGAAACCGTCAAAAGAGTCACAGTCCGATTGCTCGGACACATTGACAGCGTCGGAAATATCCGGCATGTCTAGGGCTGGCTGCTTGCTAGACCGGGTCGCATATTCATGCCTGCCCGGTGCCTGGTGTTCTGTCTGCCGTTCCCTAGTCGGTCCGCGCCTGCAAGTCTCGCTATCCTGCCGCTCTAGGTGTTCCCTATTCCGTCCGCGCCCACTCCGGCCCCCTCCAACTGCGGTGGTGGCCTCCAGAATCACCTTGTCCTTTTTGCTGCATGGTGTAACCAGTAGATCCTGACAATCAATCCTTCCAAGATCCAGGCAATCATCATAGGTCGCACCACTCGCTCCTTCCGGCTCCTGGATTTCTCCCTTACTGTCTGTGCCCGTCCTGTCCGCCTCACCCCCACCCTCACCTACCTTGGCCTCACCACTGACCGTCACCTCACTTGGATCCCTCATCTCTGCTCCATCCAATCCAACGCCCACCACCGCCTCCAACTCCGCAAACTCCTCTCTGGCCAGACATGGGGGTTGCACCCCTCTACCATCCTCCACACCTACAAATCCTTAATCCATCCCATCCTCTGCTATGCCAGTCCTGCATGGATATCTGCCCCCCCCCCCCCAAATTCTATAAGTCCCTCCAGATCCTTGAGCATCATGCGCTCCGCCTCATCTTCCGTATACGCCTCCTGTCCCCCACGCAGATCCTCTATGATCTCATCCCTTTCCCCCATCTGCTCCTATTCCTCGAACATATCTGAATCCTCTACACCTGCCGCCGCCTTGAACCCCTGGTTCCTCCTCTCCTCTCCCATCCCCTTCCCCTACCACATTTTCACTGTTGTATCCCCCCTACCCTCCATCTCTACACCCTACATCTCCTTTCCGAAGGTGGCTTTCATCAACTCCCCCACCCGGATGATGCCCTCTCTTCCTCCATTTATCCCTCCTATCAACTCTGATCCTCACTCCCCCTCCTTTCCTCTGTCCTTTTCCTGGGCTCCCTCTTCCCCCCTTCCTTCCTCTTTTTTCCCCACCTCCCCTCTCGCTGCCCCCTTCTCTCCCCCGAGTCCTTTTGCATTTCCCTCCTCTGCCTCTTCTTATACCCTCTCGCGTCTACCCTGCCCCTCTCCCCCCTTATATGTCCACTCCCTCCTTGGTTCCCCCTTTCGTTTTCTCCTCTCCTCCCTCCTTGTTTTTCCCCTCCTCCTGGTCCCGCCCCCTATCTGCCTTTGACTCGGGAGCGTCGTATTTGTGCCACCGTTTTTCGTGCAGTGTTTTACAGTGTGTGTTTTCCAGTGAGTGTTCCATGGTGTCTCTTTAGGGACTTGTAGCAAACAGCAATCATACTGTCGCTGGGTGTGATTTTTTTATCTCTTGTGAACAGAAACCAGACCGTCGCCATGTTCTTTTAATTGTGTGTCTACTATGTTACTTGTCCGATTCCAGTGTATTTTATCGACATTGCCAACCACTTTTGCTTTCTGTTTTAATTTTCCGCATTTTTTCGCCGTTTTACACTTTAAGTCGTCAATTTATCGCCTTTTTTTCCCTTGTTTCTTTCTTCTTCATTTTCTTACCAAAAAGTCTGTGGGCTGTAGAGTAGCGTACTAAGCTGCTGCCAGCCCGCCTCCCTTCGGGGGCAATTGAAAATCAATAAAGAAAAAAATAGTGGCCTCCTGGTGTTACCTTCTCGCTCCCCTGCCGCTCTGGACATTCCCGATTCCGTCCGCGCCGCTCTGGCCGCCTCCGACTGCGGCTGAGGCTTCCTGGTGTTCCCTTCTTGGTTCGTGCCCGCAGTGTGCGGATGTCTGAGGCTATTTGTTGGTGTTGGAAACATATTTTCTCCGGTATTGCTTCAGCAGTTCAAATGCTGGGTTCCATGCAGTGCTTAGCTGGTATCCTGCTTCCCATTTAATCAGGTTTTGTGCCATCTCTATCTCTATAGATTCAATGATGACACTATCCCAGAACCTGGGGGTCTGGACCATGACCTTGGTGTTCTCATAGTCCATGGAATGTTCCAACTGTAGACAGTGTCTGCTACTGCTGACTTTATGGCCTGCCTTAGCCTAGTATGTCGCTGATGTTCCTTACATCTGATTTCCACCGTTCTCGTCGTTTGGCCAATGTAGGACATACTACATTCACAAGGAATATTGTAAATGCCAGGCTTCCTTAAGCCAAGGGCATCTTTGTCCGTTCCAAGTAAAGCCTTGATTTTGCTAGGTGGGCAGAAGACACTCTTGATGTTATGTTTCACTAGTATTCTGCTGATCTTGGCAGAAACAGGCCCGGCATACGGTAAAAATGCCAGCTTCTTGATTTCTTCTCCTTGTTCGTTCTCCGGTGTATCCTGACGTCTGGTGGGATGTAGAGCTCTGCAGATGTCCCTGGATGAGAATCCGTTGTTAGCAAACACTTTTTGAAGATGTTCAAGTTCCTCTGCCATGCTGTCAGAGTCAGACAGTGTCTGGGCTCGGTGTACTAGTGTTCTAAGCACCCCTGTCTTTTGTGCTGGGTGGTGACAGCTGTCGGCCTGTAGGTATAAGTCTGTGTGTGTTGGCTTTCGGTACACACTGTGGCTGAAGGTGCATCCGCCTTCTTCTTCACCAGGACATCCAGAAACGGAAGCTGGCCGTCCTTTTCTAGCTCCATGGTAAATTTAATCTTCGAATGCCTTGAGCTCAAGTGGTCCAGGAAGTCCTTCAGTTTTTCGCGACCATGGGGCCAAATGACAAATGTGTCATCAACATATCCCGGGAAGCATGTTGGTTGGTAAGTGGCAGTTGTAACAGCCTTGCTTGGCCTCGAACTTCTCCATGAACAGGTTGGCCACTACTGGTGACAAGGGGCTACCCATCGCCACCCCTGCAGTCTGATCATAGAATTGACCTCCACATAGGAAGTAAGTCGATGTTATAATATGCTTAAACAGATCCTGCACAGTTCCATCAAATATCTCCCTAAGTCAAGAGTGTCCTTAAGGGACACTCTGGTGAACAGGGACACCACATCAAAATTGACCATTAAATCTGCATCTGAGAAACGTAAGTTTTTAAGACGTTCCACAAAGTCCCATGAGTTGCAGATGTGGTGTGCACACTTCCCCACATATGGTGCCAACATTTTCATGAGGTAAGTAGCAATATTGCTCACAATGGGTCATAGGGGTACACCCTCTTTGTGGATTTTAGGTAGTCCATAGAGTCTGGGTGGTACTGGTGCCTTGGATTTCAGTTGTTTGATGACTTTCTCAGGCCAGCCAGTTTCCTTCAGCAGAGAGTTGGTTTTTCTGTCCACCCTATCAGTTGGATCCTATTCTAGTGGTTTGTAAGCCGGATCCTCCAGAAGTCGCTGGATCTTCAGTTCATAATCACCTTTCTGCAGTATGACTGTGGAGTTCCCTTTGTCTGCTGGTAATACCACTATGTCGTCATCTTCTCGTGATCTCCTGAGGGCCATCCTCTCGTCTCTTGAGATGTTAGGCGGCCTGGCTCTCGTAAGGGCTGTGCACGTCTCTCCCTGAATCTCTTCAGCCATACGTTAGGGTAGTGTGTTGACGACTTGTCCCACAGAGCTGATGAAATTGTCGGGCTGTAGCATTGTTCTTAATGCATGCTGCTAGTGACCAAGACACTCCATCAATTCTGTCCCAGTCCTCTTGCGCTGGTTTGGCAGCCATGTACAGATGTAGATGTAACAGCTCCCTGGACGTGACATCAAGTTTATGGCGGATGTCACGGTCTCTGTCTCTCACCAGAGCGATGCTGGCTCGGTACTTGATCCTGTTGGCCGCCCTAGACGTAATATGATGTTTGACTTTGGCAAATACAGGCACCACATCTCCATCTCTGCACCTGAGGAGAAAGCTGAGTGAGCCCACCATCCTCTCTTAGCATTGTCGCAGATTGTCCAGTTTCTTCATATTGAAGCACATTTCCTCCCCATAGTGTCTTGTGATGTAATTTCTTAGACTTTGCCGGCGATTTGATGACATTTCGTGGAAATCGGGTTTTCTGCCGGATATCAGCGTCTTCCAAACACGATCTTTCGACGTCATTACTTGACGTCTTCATCAGATGATCCCTGAGACTGGCTGCTTGCTGTTTGTTTTTAGCACTTTTCATTCCTTCTCCTGAGGAGAGAAGGCGGGCTGTTTTAGGGCTTGTCTGTTTGTCCTTTATCAGCCATAGGGTAGAATTTTTATTTTATATATTTCCATTTTTCTTATATATCTGATTACAAGCTATTATTTTATGTTGGGTATCTTTAATTTTACGTTGCTTTTTTGTTTATATAGTGTGGGAGAATATTGATTGATTTAGTTATGCTTTAACTGAACATGTTTAGCATGTTTAAAAATATAACTAACTTAACAAAACTAATTGTTTACTTAATTGGATCTAGTTTATAACTGGAAGTGAGAAATTGACCTAATGGGGGATTGTTTACAGCCCGTACACTGAGTTTTTCCTCTGCAATACTTCTACGTGATGGAATATGTTGTGGGGCGGCGTTGTTTTGGATAATATATTCTAGCTTAGACTAATCTTAATACTACTGTTTACAAATTCTCCTTTCCTGCTTTGCAGTACTTTGAGCTGGTTGCTACAATGGTTTTAGCCTTATATCTAGTTTTACATATTCTCCTTTCCCTTTGGTGGTACTTGGAGCTAGTTTTTTTGTTAACAATAGTTCTTATCTTGTCTATGATTTCCTTAATGTTATTGTGCTTTGTGCTATGGGGTGTGTTGAGTGTGTGGGGCTGTCGTGGTGCACTAGGTCATTTGTTGCTGTGCTTTTGTCTTTCGTGGGGTGGGGTAGCTTCGCCTCCTGACAGTTGTGTCATTGTGGGTGCTAAGTCGGGGAACTCGGTTGATGTATTTTGTGCAACTGTACGCGCCGGGTAAATGTATTTCTTTTTCGCGCGTGTTGCTGTGCGTGGCTTGGTCGTCAGAATGTCTTCCATATCAGGTCGTTTGTGTAGGATGTGTGAGCCGTATCTTACCCTGAGTTTTGTCAGTCTTCTTTGCAGTGTGGTTATTTCTGTCGTCTCGTATACTTCGTCGCTAGGGATGCGGCATGGTAGTTTTGCAATGCTGCGTAGTAGTCGGCGTTCTGTCGAGTACAGTCTGTTTGCTGCTGTCTTTGGTATTCCGACCAGTGGTGAAGCGGCGTATTCGTATATTGGTCGTATGTATGTCTGGTACGTGTGTATGGCTGTCCTGGTGGAGCAGCCATACAGTCGACCTTGCACTTGTCGGATTAACTGTTGTCGTTTCCTCGTTTTGTTGAGCAGGTATTGCAGGTGGGCTTGGTAGTTGAGGTGCTTGTCTAGGTAGACACCGAGGTATCTCGCGTTGTGTTGTCAGTCAGTTGTAGGGATTTGTTCCATGGAGTGTTATGTCTTCTTGTTTTTGCTGTCGTTTTCTCGTCAGGTTGCGGTGTTGGAATAGGACTAGTTGTGTTTTGGTCGGGTTAGGTCGGATTCTCCATTTAGTCATCCATGTCTCTAGTTTGGTGAGGTATTTTGCAGCTTTTCTTTGTATTACGTCAGTTCTGAGTCCTGTGCACCAATATGAGTGTCATCCGCATATAGGGCGATTTTTTTGTGTTGGTGTGTTGGGGTTAGTACGTCGTGTGTGTATAGCGCGTACAGTAGTGGGGATGATATTGCATCTTGCGGGACTCCTGCCTCTGGGGTGAATGGTTCGGAGGTGGCGTCTTGCACATGTACTCTGCTGTGTCGTCCGGTGATTTGAGTTTTTATGAGGCGTATGAATTTCGGTGGAATGCCGTGTTTGAGCAGTTTGAACAGGAGCCCATTGTGCCATAGACTGTCGAAGGCGCGCTCGATGTTCAGGAATATGGCTAGCGTACAGTGCGATCTGTTGAAGCCCTGGGTGATGTCACATGTCAGTTTGAGTTGTGGGTCTGTGGTGGAGTGGTTGGGGCGGAAGCCAGCTTGAAGTAGGGGGAGCAGTTGTTTGCTATCCACATATTTTCGCAATCTGTCGGTCAGTATACGTTCATAAGTTTTTCCTATAACGTCCAGTAGTGAGATAGGTCTTCAGGAGAGAGGGTCCGTTCGTAGTTTGTCGGGTTTGGGGATCATTATGGTCTTGCTTGTCTTCCACGCAGTCGGGATTGTTTCTGTCGTCAGGCAGTAGTTGAACATCAGTGAGAGGATTGAGGTTAAGGCAGGGAGGGGGGCGTTCTGCAGGTGGATACGTTTGATGTTGTTTTGTCCTGGGGCTGAGTTTCGTCCGGTCCGTATCGCGTTGGTGATTTGAGCGTCTGTTATAGGTTTGGTCAGTTCGGAGGTGTCTTCTGTTTCTGCTGTTGGACTTGTTAGCAGGTCAGGGAGTTGGTTCTCTACGTGTCGGTAGAAGTCGTTCTCGAACTTGGTGTCTGTTGGGAAGGAGTGGATGATTCGGAGGGCGTTCTGGAATGTGTCTGCATGTGTTTTAGGGTCTGTGATTGGTTCGTTGTCTACTATTAGTGTCTGATTGGGGGGTTTCTTTTGTCCAGTCAGCGTCTTGAATTTGTTCCAGAATTTTCTGCCTTCTTTGTAGTTGAGTTGGTGGCAGGTGTCGTCCCACTCTTTTTGTTTGTGCTGGGAGATTCTGCGTTTTGGTTATGCATTTAGTCGGTTCCACTGCCATCTTAAGTCTGGGTTATTTGTACGTCTAATTTCGCGCTGTAGTTGCCTTTTTCGCCTTAGGATCGCTAGCGCCTCCGCCAGAATAGTGGGCCTCCAGTTCTCTATAGTCTTTTGTGGGATTGCCTAGTCTATTGCTGTTGTGAAGGTGGTTTCTAGTCGTTCATTTAGGTATTCCAGGTCGACGTTGTCTGTCAGGGTAGTTGGCATTGCTAGTTCGTCTTGTATGATGGTTTTGAATTTCCTCCAGTCGACTTTTGCGTATAGGCGGATGT
Source organism: Schistocerca gregaria (assembly GCF_023897955.1). NCBI lineage: Eukaryota > Metazoa > Arthropoda > Insecta > Orthoptera > Acrididae > Schistocerca > Schistocerca gregaria. Next base: position 26,962,719 of record NC_064928.1, on the reverse strand, counting down.
TGCGTTGCGTGGGGTGAGGCGGTGGTGGGTTTATGTCTGTTGTGGCGAATATGATGGGGAGGTGGTCGCTGGTTATGGGATCTCCTAGGAAGGGATTGGTTATTGGCTAGGATCGGGCTATGGAGGATATGGCCTGAGGTGGAGGAGCCTCAGTGTCTGATGAACGTTGGTTGGTCGAGTGCAAGTCTGGATATCGGGTCGGTTGTTAGTATGTCAAAGAGTGCTCGTCCATTGTCGTTTGTTGCTGTGCAGCCTAGTTGCGTGTGGCGTGTGTTCAGGTCGGTCAGCAGGATGAATTTGTTGTAGGTCGTCATCAAGTATTGCAAGAAGTCTTGTGGGATGGGGTGTCACGATGGGTTGTACAAACATGCGACAGTCAGTTTCCATCTTTGTTGTGTCCTAACCTATAGGGAGAGACGGGTCATATACAATATGTACAACAACCAAGAGGGAATAATAAGAGTGGACGATCAAGAACGAAGTGCTCGTATTAAGAAGGGTGTAAGACAAGGCTGTAGCCTTTCGCCCCTACTCTTCAATCTGTACATCGAGGAAGCAATGATGGAAATAAAAGAAAGGTTCAGTAGTGGAATTAAAATACAAGGTGAAAGGATATCAATGATACGATTCGCTGATGACATTGCTATCCTGAGTGAAAGTGAAGAAGAATTAAATGATCTGCTCAACGGAATGAACAGTATAATGAGTACACAATACGGTTTGAGAGTAAATCGGAGAAAGACGAAGGTAATGAGAAGTAGTAGAAATGAGAACAGCGAGAAACGTAACATCAGGATTGATGGTCACGAAGTCAATGAAGTTAAGGAATCCTGCTACCTAGGCAGTAAAATAACCAATGACGGACGGAGCAAGGAGGACATCAAAAGCAGACTCGCTATGGCAAAAAAGGCATTTGTAGCCAAGAGAAGTCTACTAATATCAAATACCGGCCTTAATTTGAGGAAGAAATTTCTGATGATGTACGTCTGGAGTACAGCATTGTATGGTAGTGAAACATGGACTGTGGGAAAACCGGAACAGAAGAGAACAGAAGCATTTGAGATGTGGTGCTACAGACGAATGTTGAAAATTAGGTGGACTGATAAGGAATGAGGAGGTTCTATGCAGAATCGGAGAGGAAAGAAATATGTGGAAAACACTGATAAGGAGAAGGGACAGGATGATAGGACATCTGCTAAGACATGAGGGAATGACTTCCATGGTACTAGAGGGAGCTGTAGAGGGCAAAAACTGTAGAGGAAGACAGAGATTGGAATACGTCAAGCAAATAATTGCGGACGTAGGTTGCAAGTGCTACTCTGAGATGAAGAGGTTAGAACAGGAAAGGAATTCGTGGCGGGCAGCATCAAACCAGTCAGTAGACTGATGACAAAAAAAAAAAAAAAAAAAAAAAAAAAATTGCACTATTTCAGCTTTCGTATCTTGTAATTGCTGTGGGAGGGGCACCTCTATAACTGGGATGTTGCTATCTGTGTATATTGCTCGCCCCCCGCCCCCCCTGCCGTTGGGTTTTTTTTTTGAATGGCAGGTGTATCTGCTTAGTTTGCAGTATTGTTGTGGGCGTAGCCATGTTACGGCCACGCCAAGGATGTGTATCTTGTGTTGATGCATGCTGTGCATAAGTGCATGTTTTCTGCTTCGCAGCCCTTGGACATTCACAAACATGATGTTGGCGCTGTCGTACTCTATCGGTCCCGCCATCATGCTTCTGACTGTTGTAGGGGGGGGGGGGGAAGTTGTTTACGTCGTGTCTGTAATTGTGACGTGGACCCTATTGTTGCTTTGTGTCACTTCCAGATCTTTGTTTAGGAGTTTGGCGTAGGACAGTCTTAATGTCATGTTTCCTGTCTTGGAAGACGTTAAGCAGGACGGTAGTAAGTGTGCGGATGAAGTCTTCCTTCATGACTGCCTCTTCTTTCAGTTCTGCTGCTGTTTGTGGGCGTGGGGCAAGTTCGTCAATCGTTTTTATGACGCCCGTGCATAGGTGTCAACTGCTTTTTCGGTCGGCTCTGGCATTTCAGTGATAGTGCAGAGTGGCTCATTCCGCAGTTCGCGCATTTTGTGTTGTGTGGAGGCGCGTTACACCTCGAGAGCGTGTGTTCGCCGCTACACTGTGGGCATTTTGGCTTGGCCACGCAGCCCTGCGTTTTGTGGTCGAATGACAGACATCGACCGCATTGCGCCGGCTGGGGGGCAAAAGGTCCGATGGTTCTACCGCTCGTACTTTGTAGTCGACCTTGACACCATCGTTTAACATTCTGTCGATGGTGTCAGGATTGTGAGTCAGTACGCGGAATTTCATCGTTGGTCCACCAGTTTCGCGGGAGGCAATTCGCCAGGTGTTGTGGACCTTCAATCCCTGCACGATCAGCTGTTGTTTTACTTCTTCCTCATCCACCTCTTCCTCTGCACCCTCGATTACTGCGCTAAGGGAGGGCTTGCTCAGTTGCCTGCGTTGTAGTGGTTCCCTGGGTGGGAGCAGTTGCACTTTAATTGCTGGGGAGAGGTAGTTGTGGAAGAAGCCTTGCAGGATTGGCGCAGCTTCCTCGACGTGTATTTTATTATTGTTGAGAGGCCTCTCCTGACATTGATGTTTACAATGTTCGCCTTCATATTTGAGCTGGCGAATTGTTTGAAGGTTGTTGCGATGGTGTTTTGTGTGGTTTCTCGTGGCAAGCTGAATATTTCATAGGTGGATACTCTGGGCCTTCGTGGCGGCGTGCTGCAGTAGGAGCTGGATGAGGTACCTCTCGATGATGGGGTCTGGCTCCTCTGATCCCGTTGTGCAGATAGTACGTTATCTGGGGATGCTAGGCTGATGGTAGAAAGTGGGGGGGGGGTCACGAGTCGGTCGTCCAGTCATCTCGGATCGGTTTTGTCGGTGCGCTGGCGTGTTGTCAGCTCGGTAGCCTAAATATTTAGGCATGTGTGGCCGCACTTGGGGCGCTGAGTTCCCGTTTGGTTGTTGGTTGGAACCGCCTTGACGCCTGAAGGTATCCACGGGAGTGGTCAGCCCTATTTACTCGTGCGCGGGTCACAGAGCAGTGCTGGCAGACCTGGCACGGATTTGTCCCCATAGAGGGGGCAGAGCTGCTCTGCCGTGCTGCGCTGTGTGGCGAGTGGAGCCGTGGCTTATCACCTTCCATTAGTTTGGCTGCCATGACGTAACGGTATTCGACTCTTTTGCTTTTTTTGATTTAAACGACAATTGCTTTTCTCGATGTTACCGTTTTAATGGCAACAGGTATCGTTGATTCCCGGCCTATCTCCTATATCTGGACACTTCGATTCGTCCGCTGAATGCTGCTGCCTTTGTCCTGCGGTGGGGGCTAACGGTGGCTGGCGACCCCCTCTGCACTCTCCTACGACGACCTGCACGTTCCGGCTGACACCGCTGCTTGCTGGACTGGGTCGCATATTTATGCCTGGCCTGCATCGCGGTGTAGCTTGCTCGCCAGTTTTCGAGAGGGTGCGTTTCTGGATGAGGTATCGAATATCTTGCTTCACCCTATTTATACCCCCCGAGGAGATCACGAATGTAAAATTAGAGAGATTCGAGCGCGCACGGAGTCTTTGAGACAGTCATTCTTCCCGCGAACCATACGCGACTGGAACAGAAAAGGGAGGTAATGAGAATGGCACGTAAAGTGCCCTCGGCCACACACCGTTGGGTAGCTTGCGGAGTATAAATTTAGATGTAGATGATGTAGATGTTCTGTCTGCCGTTCCCTAGTCGGTGCGCGCCCGCAAGTCGCGCTATCCTGCCGCTCTAGGTGTTCCCTATTCCGTCCGCGCCCACTCCGGCCGCCTCCAACTGCGGTGGTGGCCTCCTGGTGTTCCCTTCTCGATCCGCGCCCCCGAGTGGCGATACCTGCCACTCTGGACGTTCCCGATTCCGTCCGCGCCCGCTCTAGCCGCCTCCGACTGCGGCTGAGGCTTCCTGGTGTTCCCTTCTTGGTTCGTGCCCGCAGTGTGCGGATGTCTGAGGCTCGTTTTTGGTGTTGGAAACATATTTTCTCCGGTATTGCTTCAGCAGTTCAAATGCCGGGTTCCATGCACTGCTTAGCTGGTATCCTGCTTCCCAGTTAATTAGGTTTTGTGCCATTTTTTGCCATCTTTATCTCTAGAGATTCAGTGATGACACTATCCCAGAACCTGGGGGTCTGGACCATGACCTTGGTGTTCTCATAATCCATGGAATGTTCTAACTGTAGACAGTGTTTTGCTACTGCTGATTTTGTGGCCGGCCTTAGCCTGGTATGTCGCTGGTGTTCCTTACATCTGTTTTCCACCGTTCTCGTCGTTTGGCCAAGATAGGACATACTACATTCACAAGGAATATTGTAAATGCCAGGCTTCCTTAAGCCCAGGTCATCTTTGACTGTTCCAAGAAATCCCTGATTTTGTTAGGTGGGTAGAAGACACTCTTGATGTTATGTTTCACTAGTATTCTGCTGATCTTGGCAGAAACAGGTCTGGCATACGGTAAAAATATCAGCTTCTTGATTTCTTCTGCTTGCTCGTTCTCCGGTGTATCCTGACGTCTGGTGGGATGTAGAATACTCTGAGCAGCGGAGGAAGCCATGCCGAGACGTCGCCAACGACCATGAGACTTCTCGTGGCAGATACCGCGCCCTATCCTGGACGCAATCACCGAGAAGAACCGACTGTTTCGTGAATGGCAGCTCACTCGCCAACCAGACACGAAGCGCCGATTAGACCGCCTGAGACTGGAAATTAAGGCAGAAGTCGAGCATCATCGGAACCAGGAATGGGAAGACCTTGTGTCTACCCTCTATCCCGAGGATGGCAGTGCATGGTAAAGTCCTTCCTACGCCCTTACAGGTCGGGAACGACTTCGCCAGTGACCCCGACGCGAAAGCCAGCGTCCTGGCCGACGCATTTGCAGCGAACTTCACACCGGTGGCCGACGTCATCGACGACGACCACATACGGCGGGTCCACAAGCAACTACAACAAACCTTCCGCGCCGCAAGGGAGGAAGGCGACGTTATCGAGCCGATAATGGAGGAGGAAGTTGCTGTGCAGATTCGCTCGCTGAAGCCCAAGAAGGCTGGAGGCAGCGATGGCGTCACAAACCTCCCGCTGAAGAACCTTCCGCCGGGCCTACACCGGCAACTTGCCGATGTTTTCAACGACATTCTCCGATCAGGTGACTACTCCTCTGCTTGAAAACACGCGGAGGTCGTGGCCATTCTGAAATCCAGCAAGGACCCACGCCAGTCATCGAGCTACCGACCCATCAGCCTAATCCCGTCCCTCTCTAAAGTTTTCGAGAGGCTGTACGAGAGAAGACTGATACGACACGTCACCCAGGAGGGCATCATCCCAGACGAGCAGTTCGGATTCCGAGAACATGCCACTTCCCACCAGCTTTTGCGGGTGGTAGAACCGGCGATGAGGGCACTGGAAACAAGGGAATTCTTTGGCGCAGCGTTCCTCGACGTCTCCCGAGCGTTTGACGCGGTGTGGCACGACAGTCTCGAGTTCAAAATATTTGAACAAGGGATACCGACGTCCCACATGACGCTGCTGGTGTCGTACCTGTCCGAACGAACCTTCCACGTGAGGGCTGACGACGGTGCGTCCACAGACCGGCAGATGCGTGCAAGGGTGCCGCAGGGGTCGGTTCTCGGCCCCTCGCTGTACTCCCTGTACACTGCAGACGTGCCGAAAGTGACAGGAGTCGAACTGGCGCTGTACGCTGATGATACAGCTCTGTTCACGAGCAGCATGAACGCCCAAGTGCTAAGAAACCGCCTCCAACGCGTGTGCGACGTCTTGGGCTCATGGGCAACAAAGTGGCGATTGAAATTCAACGCCAGAAAGAGCCAGGCAGTCGTCTTCACTCGAAGACTCCTGCCGCCAGGGCTTACGCCGCTCGAAATCCTGGGAGAACCTATACCATGGAGAGGGACCACGAAATACCTAGGGGTTACCCTAGACGGCAGGCTCACCTGGAAGCATCACATGCGTGATGTGAAAGGGAGAGCAATAGGACGCCTCCGCGTCTTGTATCCGCTGCTAAACCCGCAGTCGTCATTGCCACCGCAACACGGCCCACTGTTAGAGTATGCGGCCGTGGTCTGGCTGAAAGCCGCAGATGCTCACATTGTGACCCTGCAGCGAATACAGAACCGCGCCCTGAAGACTGCTATGCAATTCCAAGGCGATTTTCGACGCGCCAACTCCACGAGGACACTGGGATCCTGCCTCTCCGAGATAGGTTCCACGCCATAGCCAGGAAGTTCTACGAGACGACGGGACGCTCCCGCAAACGGCTCATCCGTGGACTGGGCCAACAACTTCATCACAGGCCAACCACTCATTGGCCTGACCTGCTGAGGGATTAAGTTTTACTAATCCCTCAACAGAGTGTGTCTTTCTCTTTTTCAGGTTACACCAGACATGACCAATCGACAAGAGTGGTAATACATATTTCTCTCTCTCTTACAGGAACCGCAGGAATGACAAATTTTGGTCTAAACTGCAACGCAAGAGCCAAGGATCGGCTCGTCATTCCAGCGTCAGCGTCAGCTTCTAGCAGCCAGTCTCAGGGATCACCTGATTAAGATGTCAAGTAATGACTTCGAAATATCGGGTTTGGAAGACGCTGATATCCGGCAGAAAACCCGATTTCCACGAGGTGTCATCAAATCACCGGGAAAGTCTAAGAAACTACATCACAAGACTCTAAGGGGGCTGCAATATGAAGAAACTGGACAATCTGCGACAACGCAAAGAGAGGATGGTGGGCTCACTCAACTTTCTCCGCAGGTGCAGAGATGGAGATGTGGTGCCTGTATTTGCCAAAATCAAACATCATATTACGTCTAGGGCGGCCAACAGGATCAAGTAACTAACCAGCATCGCTCTGGTGAGAGAAAGAGTCCGTGACATCCGCCATAAACTTGATGTCACGTCCAGGGAGTTGTTACATCTACATCTGTACATGGCTGCCAAACCAGCGCAAGAGGATTGGGACAGAATTGATGGAGTGTCTTGGTCACTAGCAGCATGCATTAAGAACAATGCTACAGCCCGACAATCGGCAAAATTTGAACGCACCAAAATCATGACACTCGCAAGGTTGTAAATTTGAGTGACAGAACACTGGAAGAAGACACCCTGAACGTTCTTGGCAGGGGCCTAAATTTCACTGTCACTCCTAGAGATCTACCGGTAGCCAGTTTCATCAGCTCTGAGGAAGACGTCGTCAACACACTACCCTCAAGTACGGCTGAAGAGATTCGGAGAGAGACGTGCAGAGCCCTTACCAGAGCCAGGCCGCCTAACATCTCAAGAGACGAGAGGATGGCCCTCAGGAGATGATGAGAAGATGACGACATAGTGGTATTACCTGCAGACAAAGGGAACTCCACAGTCATACTGCAGAAAGGTGACTATGACCTGAAGATCCGGCGACTTCTGGAGGACCCAGCTTACAAACCACTAGAGCAGGATCCAACTGATAGGGTGGACAGAAAAACCAACTCTCTGCTGAAGGAAACTGGCTAGCCTGAGAAAGTCATCAAACAAATGAAATCCAAGGCACCAGTACCACCCAGACTCTATGGACCACCTAAAATCCACAAAGAGGATGTACCACTACGACACATTGTGAGCAATATTGGGGCAGCCACCTATCCAGCTGCTACTTATCTCATGAAAATGTTGGCACCATATGTGGGGAAGTGTGCACACCACATCTGCAACTCATGGGACTTTGTGGAACGTCTTAAAAACTTACGTTTCTCAGATGCAGATTTAATGGTCAATTTTGATGTGGTGTCCCTGTTCACCAGAGTGTCCCTTAAGGACACTCTTGACTTAGGGAGATATTTGATGGAACTGTGCAGGATCTGTTTAAGCATATTATAACATCGACTTACTTCCTATGTGGAGGTCAATTCTATGATCAGACTGCAGGGGTGGCGATGGGTAGCCCCTTGTCACCAGTAGTGGCCAACCTGTTCATGGAGAAGTTCGAGGCCAAGCAAGGCTGTTACAACTGCCACTTACCAACCAACATGCTTCCCGGGATATGTTGATGACACATTTGTCATTTGGCCCCATGGTCGCGAAAAACTGAAGGACTTCCTGGACCACTTGAGCTCAAGGCATTCGAAGATTAAATTTACCATGGAGCTAGAAAAGGACGGCCAGCTTCCGTTTCTGGATGTCCTGGTGAAGAAGAAGGCGGATGCACCTTCAGCCACAGTGTGTACCGAAAGCCAACACACACAGACTTATACCTACAGGCCGACAGCTGTCACCACCCAGCACAAAAGACAGGGGTGCTTAGAACACTAGTACACCGAGCCCAGACACTGTCTGACTCTGACAGCATGGCAGAGGAACTTGAACATCTTCAAAAAGTGTTTGCTAACAACGGATTCTCATCCAGGGACATCTGCAGAGCTCTACATCCCACCAGACGTCAGGATACACCGGAGAACGAACAAGGAGAAGAAATCAAGAAGCTGGCATTTTTACCGTATGCCGGGCCTGTTTCTGCCAAGATCAGCAGAATACTAGTGAAACATAACATCAAGAGTGTCTTCTGCCCACCTAGCAAAATCAAGGCTTTACTTGGAACGGACAAAGATGCCCTTGGCTTAAGGAAGCCTGGCATTTACAATATTCCTTGTGAATGTAGTATGTCCTACATTGGCCAAACGACGAGAACGGTGGAAATCAGATGTAAGGAACATCAGCGACATACTAGGCTAAGGCAGGCCATAAAGTCAGCAGTAGCAGACACTGTCTACAGTTGGAACATTCCATGGACTATGAGAACACCAAGGTCATGGTCCAGACCCCCAGGTTCTGGGATAGTGTCATCATTGAATCTATAGAGATAGAGATGGCACAAAACCTGATTAAATGGGAAGCAGGATACCAGCTAAGCACTGCATGGAACCCAGCATTTGAACTGCTGAAGCAATACCGGAGAAAATATGTTTCCAACACCAACAAATAGCCTCAGACATCCGCACACTGCGGGCACGAACCAAGAAGGGAACACCAGGAAGCCTCAGCCGCAGTCGGAGGCGGCCAGAGCGGCGCAGACGGAATCGGGAATGTCCAGAGTGGCAGGGGAGCGAGAAGGTAACACCAGGAGGCCACTATTTTTTTCTTTATTGATTTTCAATTGCCCCCGAAGGGAGGCGGGCTGGCAGCAGCTTAGTACGCTACTCTACAGCCCACAGACTTTTTGGTAAGAAAATGAAGAAGAAAGAAACAAGGAAAAAAAAGGCGATAAATTGACGACTTAAAGTGGGGAAATCGTAAGGAAGGTGTAAGGCCAGCCGAAGGATGAGATTCTGCACTGTCTCCTGCTTCTTCAGGTTCGTGTCTGCGGCGTTTCCTCAGACGACGCCGGCGTATTGGAATACAGGGTAGAGCAGCGCCTTGTAGAGAGTTATGTTCAGCCGCGGTGGTAGTTGGGAGCCGGGGTTCAGCACCGGGTACAGGATACGCAGCCTGTTTCGCACTTTGGTCTTCACTTGACGGATGTGTGGAACCCACGTGAGTCGGTGGTCGATGGTGACGCCGAGGTAATGCGCTGTTGGACGCCACGGGACAGAGCTGCCACCGACGGTGAGCGGTTGCAGACCTATTAGTTTACTGGCGGCCGTCTCCAAGGTCTTTGAAAGGGTGTACATCAGGCGGCTGCAACGCCACGTTGACGAGGAAGGCCTCCTGCCCTAAGACCAGTTCGGCTTTCGCAGGGTCCACTCGGCAGTTCACCAACTCCTTCGGCTAGTGGAAGATGCGTTCGTCGCCCTCGAACAGCGCGAGTTCTTCGGCGCGGTGTTCCTGGACGTGTCGTGTGCTTTCGACAGTGTGTGGCACCGCGGCCTCTTATTCAAACTTTTTGAACTTGGGGTCCCGACGTCGCACGTCCGTCTAATCCGTTCCTATCTTGCCGATAGGACCTTCCATGTTTGGGCGGCGCATGGCTTGTCCTCCGTCTTGGGACCACTCCTGTACTCGCTGTACACTTCTGATGCGTCGAAGATCGACCGTGTGTGGCTCGCCCTGTACGTGGATGGAACGGCTCTATATACGAGGAGCCTCAATGCCGCCGTCATGCGCCGCCGTCTGCAGCTCGCCGTTGACACCCTGGCAGCCTGGGTCTACAATTCAAAGGGGCCAAGACGCAGTTCCAGATCGTCACCAGGCGACTCGTTCCTACAGGTCTGCAACCGCTCACCATCGGTCGCAGCCCTGTCCAGTGGCATCCAACAGCGCATTACCTCGGCGTCACCATCGACCGCCGACTCACGTGGATTCCACACATCCGCGAAGTGAAGACCAAAGTGCGGAACAGGCTCCGCATCCTGTACCCGGTGCTGAACCCCGGCTTCCAACTACCACCGCGGCTGGGCATAACTCTCTACAAGGCGCTGCTCCGCCCTGTACTCGAATACGCTGCCGTCGTCTGTGGGAATGCCGCCGACACGAACCTGAAGAAGCTGGAGACAGTGCAGAATCCCATCCTTCGGCTGGCCTTACACCTGCCTTACGATTTCCCCACCGCTCATCTTCACGACGTCGTGGAAGTACCTCTGCTCCGTGACCTCTTCCAGGCGACCACCCGCACCTTTTCCGAACGTGCTGGCCGGTCACACAACGCCCAAATCCGAACGCTGGGCCGTAAACTGCCGCTTAGCGTCGCGCTGGCCACATCTGCTCGCTGCATAGCTAGGAATGCAGAACTGTGCTGAGGAGACACCCAAGAAGACAATCTACATGTTAAGACGCATTACATCGGCATGCATGAGAGGCAAAGCAATCCATGCTGCGAACTCCATCACACATTGGAGGACAAGTTATCTCCGTGCAGGCAAGCAGCCAGTCTCAGGGATCACCTGATGATCAAGTATTGACGTCGAAATATCGTGTTTGGAAGACGCTGATATCCCGAAGAAAACCCGATTTCCACGAGATGTCATCAAACCGCCGGAAAGTCTAAGAAATTACGCGTTTCAGCTTGTCCCCCTTTTTAAAGATTGGATAGATGAGAGCCATTTTCCACTCTGTTCATTCTTCTACTTTGGTTCACAGTACTTGTATCAGCCGATGTAGTATTCCCGAAAATTCCCCGCCTTCTCCCTGGACCATCTCGACGGCTGTATTCCGTCTTCCCGCGGGTCTTATTCTTCTTAAACCATTTAATTTGCATTATGATCTCAACAAATGTGGGTGGGGGAGATTTGTGTGGCTCAGCTGCGATTAAAGACTAGACACCAACCGTCCTTTGTGTTCATTACACTAGGTAAGCTGGTTGGAGTAGACCTTCCGTCTTTCAGCGATTTCAGTACTGTTGATCACAACTTTTTCATCTGTGTCATGGACAAACCTCTGCCTGGTCTGGTATAATTTACTAAAACTAGTCAACGCTTGAAATGTTTCGTGTTCTTGGTTCCTCTAAAGTCTACTTCAGCCTCGACATTGATGTCCTTAGCGCACTTTCTCTGTGCTCTTTTCAGAATTGCTTTGGTAGCTCTTCGAACCTCTATGAACACCCTGCCTGAGGTCTGTCTCTTTCAACCAGTTCCTCCTGGCTTCCTGTCTCCGTTCCAAAGTATCAGAACACTCCTTTTCAAACCAGAATTTCTTGGCAACTGTATTTCTCTTGATTGATTACTTTGCTGTGTCAGTCACTGAGTTATTGATGTCTCTTGTAGCCTTTCATAATAGCTTCTCACAGTCTACTGTGCTTTATCCGTAGTCGTTCCTGTACTTCTGACTAGAAAATGCTCACCTCCACACTGTACATCCCGTGACGTCTAAATGTCTGACGCTCATCTTTTAGCTCTTGTATCAATGTCGATGTGGTCTGTCTAGTTTACAATCCTCCTTTCTGGTGACGCATATGTTTCCTTATGTATGCCTTTATGCTGGAAATTTGTGCTGGAGACGAATATACCTATTTTCATGGTGAAGCTAATGAACTCCACACCATTATCGTAGTTTTGCTCACGTAAGATGTGTCTTCCTACTATGGTCTGGAATAGTTGTTCTTTTCCAGTTTTAGAATTCATATCATCAATATGGGTTCTAAAGTGTCTCTTTAGGATACTATCCACCACTGCTTCCAGCTGCAGATAGAACTCATCTTTAACTTCAGTCGCACTTTCTTATGTGGGAGCATGGCAGTCTTCTTGTTATGATTTGCATTGATCGTCAAGACAGAGATTTTTGGATTGACGGACACAAACTCTCAAACAATAGTGGCTAAGATATTGCTCATACAAAACTCAGTACCTAGCGTATGCCCTCACTCACAGGCTCCATAGAAGATTCTATAATACTCAACAGTGATGCTGCCCGAATCTTCCCACCACATTTCTTGCAGAGCAGTTACATCCAGGCTGTATTGCCCGATTTCTCTGACGACACGGGTTACAGCTCCCGCCTTGTACAGACTCCTCACATTCCACGTTCCGAATTGTGTACCATTTCCTTGCCATTGTCATAGTGTGGTAATTTTATCAATGTTCCGTGGCTTACTTGAAGCTTTGAAAGTATGTTAATTTTTTCTTTTTGTTTTTATGAAGAAAGAATGCTAGCCTGTCTTCCAACCTGAAGTTCAAAAATGGTTCAAATGGCTCTGAGCACTATGCGGCTTAGCTTCTGACGTCATCAGTCGCCTAGAACTTAGAACTAATTAAACCTAACTAACCTAAGGACATCACACACATCCATGCCCTACGCAGGATTCGAACCTGCGAGCGTAGCGGTCGCTCGGTTACAGACTGTAGCGCCTACAACAGCACGGCCACTCCGGCCTGCCCAACCTGAAGTGTTACCCTCACACCTTGCAGAGTTGTTGGCTTTACTCTACCGGTGGTATTCCGTAGGCTATTTCGATAGCTCTTCTCTTCGTCAGCTCATAAGGTGTAGCTGCAGTTAATCTGCCAGCCTTCCAACATAATCAGCTCACAACTTTGATTGAGTCCTTATGTTAGAAATGCCGTCGTTCTGGATCTATGCATCAAACTCCCGTTTGTCGAGTTCTCATGCTACTCTGAAGACATGCCCTGGTTGATTCCGAGTATCCGAGTATTGGCACAAGTGTCCAGGGCGTAAGAAAGCTCGTATCACAGATTAATGATTTGTACCAGAAAGTATGATTTTTTTTCGTCATGTTTCCCTGACAGACGTTGCATGTAGTAGCGTTACATATTAAATTATTAGAGTCAATATCACAAATTTAATAATGAAGTATGTAATAGATTTTTAATCAGCTGCTTTAGTCAAGAATGCTGCTGGAAAAAAGAGTTATACGCCTGAAAGGACGATGTCGGTTTTGAAAGGATAAGGGTATATGCCACCTGGCGGATAGTAGATGTAGTGATGGTTCCAACGTCGTCCGCCAACACAGACTGTAGTGGAGCAGCTACCAGGACGCCTTTTAATAGGAAATGCTCACAGCCAGAGTGTTCAGTGTGGTGCAACCGGTGAAGCAAGCAGGCAGTCGTGCCACGCAGTTGCACTCATGCTTCCTACAGCCATCTGAGAGAGACTGAAAGTCCAATTATGGCATTCCGAGTGATGGGATGGTCCTTTCGGTGAACTACCACAAAACGTGGACAGTTTGCGCAACGATGCTGGTATCAGGTGTCATGTGAACATTCTCACATCTACAGACGCCCGCCACGATTGTAAGAGCAGCAGTGACAGGTTGTACAGCTACCACAGAAGAGACAAGAGGGCTTGTAAGCCCGGCATGTCAACACCAACTGTGGGACTGTAGGCACGCACTCCTCTAGCTTCTCCAGTACACAGACTGAACAGTTGACATCATCCCCACCTCGTTGTTATCGTTATGGAACTAGTATGACGCAGTTCTTCTAGCACGTGTATCCTGTGCCAGGCTATTCGTCTGCAAATAACTGCATCAGTCTAGATCCATTTGTAAGAGCTTACTGCATTCGATGCTTGGACTTCCTGCTCATCGCCCTCTCCTACCAAATGAATGATACCCTAACATCTCGGGATGTCTCCATCAGCATACTGTTTTTAGTAAAACTTCGCTATAAATTTATTTTTTTCCTCAGTTCTACTCAGAATCTCCGCATTAGCTATTCGGCCAACCCATCTGTTCTTTAGAATTGTATATGCAAGGGGTTATTTTTAGGAAATACGGTGCGAAATTGTGATTTAGTGTGTTTCAGTGTGCGATGCGCCAGCCTCACGGCAAACGGCGGATGAAGGCCGGCCAGTGCGTTATGCAGGTGACACAGTTTGGCAACGAGCGTCAGTAAGTGTGTACGTGTGCGGCAGACATCAACAGCCAGAATTAGCAGCATTACGCAGAATTACGTGTGGCGTGGTTACGTTAGCCATCTCATCGAGAACGCTCTAATAAAAACGCCGCCGCGTCACCGGAGGATTCAGCAGCGGCCTGCACTATTTAAGAGAATCAGAGGTGGGCGCCGGCATTCGGTTCGACCGATTGGGCGTTCGGTCGCTGTCACGTCGTCGTCATCAGTGACGCTGTCCCCGAGAACTGGCCGGCGGGGGGCGTTGCTCGCTGCTGCACCGGCGACTCCGGGCGTCCTCACGAGCTGCCGTGTCTGCAGGGGCGAGCTGGGCCGGGCCTCGTACCGCTAACCTCCTACTGCTTGCGCAGCCACTGACTGAGCGTGGCGTCACGTTCCCCGGACTGCGTGCATTAGCACGTCTCCGACACGACACGAGCGGTGGGTCTGCACTACCAGAAAATTTATTGGGAGAACCAACAATAAAGAGGAAGATTGCTAAAAACAGCAACCTTCTTCTACCCAGCCACACCCTACAACCCCGACCACACCACCCGCTCCAGTCATCCTATTACAGAATTCTTCTACAACATCACATGTCAAAAGTATGTATTCTCTCCTTGTCTTTACAACATATCGTCCACGTTTGATGTCCGTACACTAGAGGTACATAGTTTCAGAAAAGACTTTCTATCATTTTCATTTACATTCAGTGTTCTCCCTCTTTGAAACCATTACTTGCTATTGCCACACTACATTTTATATCATCTATACTTTCCTGTCCAAATAAGAAAACACATCTACTAATTTTAATGTACATAATCTACTTCCCTAAGCACCTCCTTCTTACTTAAATCGTCTACATTTCCTTTCTTTTCGGGAGGAGAACAATATGCTCTTTGGATCAGATATGCACACTGGCCATTGCTCGCACTGCGGTAGGGGATGGCGAAAGGAGGTCTTTGGCGACGACAGCGGCGGCGGTGCCAGATGTCATCAAATCCTTCCCTCTTTCCCTCCCTCTTCACCCCTCTCCAAAGCCAAGGCTATATCTTGGGCCAATCAGAGAGCGTCTAAACTGATACACACGTACACTGAGGTGACAAAAGTTGCCATAGTGTCGGATCTCCTTTCTAGTGCAGAAACTCGACATGGCATGGACTCGGCAAGTCTTTGGAAGCTTATTGCAGAAATACTGAGCCACGCTGGAGCCGTCCATAATAACTAAAGTGTTCCTGGCGCAGAATTTTGCACATGAACTGCCTTTGTTTTCCACAAACGTTCGGTGGGATTCATGTCGCGTGATCTGGCTGTCCAGAATGCTCTTCAAACCAATCACAAATAATTGCGGCCTAGTGACATGGTACATTCTCATCGAGAATAATTCCTTCGTTGTTTGGGAACATCACTGGCTGCAAATGATCTCCAGGTAGCCGAACGTAACAATCTCCAGTCAATGATTTGTGCAGTTGGACCAGACGACCTGATTTTTTTCCCATCTTAACACGCCCCACACCAGTGCTGAGCCACCACCAACATGCACACTACCTTGTTGACAACTTATGTCCATGACTTCGTGGGATGGGCTCTACACTCGAACCCTACCATCAGCACTTATCAACTGAAAGCGGGAACCAACAGGCCAAGTCACGGTTTTCCAGTCGTCTCCAGACCAACTGATACAATCACGACTCCAGGAGAGGAGCTGCAGACGATGTCGTGCTGTTAACAAAAGCGCTCGCATCGATCGTATGCTGCAGTAGACCCTTAACACCAGATTTCGCCGCACTGTCCTAACGGATCGTTCGTCTTACGTCCCACACTGATTTCTGCAGTTATTTTACATCGGACATCGGACACTGAGTTGCCTGTGGTGAGTACATTTCAGGCAGTACCTCACATTCTGAGATACACAGTGTGCTGAGAACAGTACATTTCAGGCACACTGTGTATCTCAGAATATTGAATTCCTTAACATTTCTGAAATGCGCATATAGGTATTCCATGACTTCTGACATCTTAGTGTATTTAGATCTTCCAATGGTAGCCCAGTATTTTACTCTCCAGTCACATGTTTCAGCTCCCTCTTAAGCCAAACAGTTCCTAATAAATAAGCTAAAAAAAGGGCCTTAGTTGCCAACAACCACATATTTTGATCTCCCATTCATACAAGAATATTCTACGGACAATTAAAAAGAAACAGTCCTCCAGTATGTTCCCCCAGAGCCGGACAAATGGTTAAAAAGAAAAAAACAATGGCTCTGAGCACTATGGGACTTAACTTCTAACCTAGAACTTAGAACTACTTAAACCTAATTAACCTAAGGAAGTCACACACATCCATGCCCGAGGTAGTATTCGAAACTGCGGCCACAGCAGCAGCAGCGTGGTTCCGGACTGTAGCGCCTAGAACCGTTCGGTCACAGCGGCTGGCAGAGCCAGACACCTCGCGTTCTGTAGCCGACCCGGCAACCAGTATAGCCCAGTATTTGTACCCAAGTAAAATACTCTAAAAGAAGGAAAATTGCCACTGCTATTTGTGAAAACGCGTAAAGATTAATTTTATCACAGTACAAAAAACACGTGTCTCACTTAATGGCACTACTGGGCAACTTACAACTGAACACGATTGTGGACTCTCAAATTAAGTGCCACGGTACTATTCCCACATGAAAATTTTCTGCAAAATTTACCAAAATATGTAGTCCTGTTAGCATTTCGATCTTAGTCCTACTTGACCTAAAGTTTCAGCATACAATTCTTTAGAAATTTTTCATTTATGATTCACCGCATCATGTGTCATTTGAGGGGGAAGAAGATGATGCCCCATGCTGTAAACTAGATAAACGTAACTGACGATATTGACTGCCTAATACAACTTTTACTGCTTGTGGTCTTAGACTTAAATGAGTTTATGTTACTCCTGGTACGAAGATCAAACTTTCACCGTAGACGTTTTTAGAAGTTTTTCAGTAACGGTTCTCCTCACCAAATACCGTTTTAGGAGGAAAACGATAACCTGCATAGTCTTATGTTAGATGAATATAATCAGAGTTGTTGACTTTCTCTATATTTGCTGTACTTTGTGAACGTTCCGGTGTAGTTTTATCTTTGGAGAGACGTGCCTCATACGTGCCATACTGATGAAGGCAGTAACGGCTCTCTAAGAATTTTACAAATAGTACCAGCTTTGATGATGAAGTGTTCTCGGGTTATCACGCAGAGTCAACGCGTTGCCCTGCAGCTGTGGGTATCTACTTTCCGTTACATAATCAACTACTAAATAATGTCAAGAGTAGCTCGAAAATAATATCTAACGCATAGTTAGCCACTGATACACTATTTCACATACTTCGCACAACCAACCATACTGAAAACAACGCGTTTTCGTAAGATTTTACTTGCTGCGTATAATTTAAACATCATATTGTCGTAATGACGGAGCGAACCCAAGAGAAGCGTCGCATACGATGTACTAGTCTCGTAAACACTTAGAACAGTGTGCCGGGTACTCGGTTTGCTTGAAAGGCCTGCTGCAGCGGTGAGGGTCTCAGAACTAGGTTCCTCGTGGAGGAAATGCTGATATCTGCTTACACGCGAAAATACGATCTTTACATCAAAAGTAAAAGAGCTGTTTGGAAAAAGAGAAAACAGTCTCTACCATCGATCATAGACTTATGTACCTATTCTATAACGCTACAAAACACGCGGTTCACTCATTACCACAACTTGTGTAACGTTCAGGTTAAGGAACACTTGGCGACTGCTGTGTTTGGTGTTTGTACTCACTTATTGCAAGGCACAACGGACACTGAAATTAAGCGCCACAACCTTATTTCCAGGCAAAAACTGTCCATATTGCTTCCCAAGAACTCGTCTTCGTTCTGCTCATACTGAAACCAACAGCGAGAGTTCGTTGATCATGATGTAGAACATACAGTGACTGGAGTCTGCTTCTGTGGGTTGTAGTGCGATGTCAGCATCAGAGGAAAGTATAAATCCAGGGGGAAGCCTACTGTTTTCTGTTTGGCCGATCTTTTACCTATTCTTCTGCTAAGCTGATTAGGGCCGTATGGGATTAATATATCCTTCTGCGAAACCTCCCACCACCTGACCCCCTCCCCCTCCTCCTATGAACCTCTCTGAAAACCTACAACCCTCCTTCTCCTCCTTGCTGATACAAGTACACTTCCAGGCTTCAATTTTTCGAATAACCGCCTCCCATTCTGTCAGTTTGATTGACCAGTTGATTAAATTCAGTTAATCAAACCTCCCCTTCTGGTAAATGCCTCCAGCCGCCCCCTCCCTTCCTTCATTTCACCCTCCCGTCCCACAAGTAAATTTGCAGATCTGTGCTGGAGAGAATGGATCTCATGACAGAAAATTCATTTACATACCACAGGGTATATTGTTCATTTATGAAAAATTCAGTTTTCAGGGGTCGACTATCTATTGCTCATTATTCTCTGCTGTATGGGAACATTCAGGGTCTTGCAGAATACATCGAAAATAAATAATGAAATCGATCGCTTTTTTTTGTTTGTTCTGAATGCGCATGGAATATGATCTTGAGAGACTCGTCGCACGTAATCACACCATTAAAAATCTTTCGTTCACAAAGCACATGCTGTCCGCCATCCCCCAGGCAAGACCATGGTCTGGTGTCCAATAGACGGCACTCTGCCCCCTTGCAACCCTACTACAGCTGTCACGTCAGCTGCTTCACAGCCAGCTGCCTCTCGAACTGCGAAGCATCCCACGTGTCCAAACTGGTCTCCCTTTGTCTCCAACATTAGCCAATAGGTTAGAATAAATCACATAATTCTCTGACGTCACAGAACTTTCTGTGGATACATTGCTCTGCTCCTGTCTCGTTCGAACCAGTGCGTTGACACTCCTGCACTCCCCACAAAGCATATCTTGCGACTCTCTGACGTCATGAAACTATCTGTGAATGGTGCATTCTGATTCGTTCTTGCTGAATTCACCGCAAAATAACTGCTGCTGCTGTAGCAGCACATTACAGCCGCATACAGCAGATGCACAAATGACTAGAATTTCAGCAGCGAACTGTTTTGTACAGATCGAGAAACGTATAGCAGTTATAAAGCACTGACAGTTAAACCATGCAAAAGTAATCTACTGATCATGAGTGGAAGGAAGTGTCATATAATCTGGAGTCTCCTGCGTGTATGTCTATCGCCATGGCGCCGCCACCGAAGTGAAAAACTCGCAAAGTTTTCATTATCAAACACCACTAACCACAGACTCCTTTGATCTCGCAGCTCCCAAACAAAGCATCACATGACGGGATTCTGTTCATCGAGAAATTCCGGACTCTCTTCGTATCTCTCTCTCTCTCTTTCTCTCTCAACAGGCCACTCCAGGTTTATATGTGAGAACCAGTCTCTCGAAACTCGCAGACAGAAGTTTGCATCTCTCCTCAGACTACTGTGTTCCTATAGGTTAATTGTGGAGACAAAGGGAGAGCTGACGCAAATTCGACATAAAAAATTGAATGAATTAATTCATTTGCACCACCCTTCAAATTAATTGTTTAACAATTTAGAGGACTCAAATAGATCACTTAAAACACTCACCTGCTCCTTACGATGATCCTTCTTCGTAATGAAACATATTTTCAACATTTGAGAATCACATGCAAACATTATGTACATCAAGTATCGATATTATCGCCACAAATAGAATAATACTAAATATATCAGCTCTTGCATGCACCGACATTTGAGGCCTTGAAGACCCTCCTTCAGCACAACATTTCCGCTAAACATACAAGGTCAGAAAAATTCCACAATTCACGCAAAGTCGACTGTGAAGAGCGCACTGCCACCGACTTGCAGGATCTCCGGTCGCGCCCTGTGCTGTCAGCAGGGACATCCCAGCTGCTCGCGCCTGCTGGAGAGGACAGACTCCACGTGTACGGCTATGGTGGCAGCTGCCCGCCCATCCCCAGGGGTACACACTGAACGTTCGGAGGTCGGAGAGAGTCTGCCACCGAGCACTCAACCGGTCAATTTACATGGGTGCAATAATCGTCCAATGCAAACACGTGTCACTTTGAATCTTCTCACGCAACACGCTCGTTCATTTCCGTTTCCACTCACCCAGAACACTGCTCACTTCGCTAGCCTCTGCCGCGACAGGTAAGAGGACGCAAGTCGGCGCATTCTTTGTACCTAACGACCTGTCACAAAATGAACTAGTCCATTATTTCCGGTCGCCGACTCCTCATGACGACCCCTGCCACCAGTTGAGGTGTACTGCGAAACAAAGAGCTGTGGCTTGGATGTATAGAGTATTTTATAACCAATTCCACCCTGAAATATAGCCCCCCCCCACTCACCCCTGGTTTCAAAAATCCTATTTACCTAATCCAAGATGGCCATATTATTGACCATACACCTGGAATTTCTCACTCAAAATGTAGACTTCTCCCTTTTATACTTTCCAAACACAGAAGAAGATGAGGCATGCATGCGTTTCCACATCGCTATAGTATCGTTAATAGTCGTGAAAACCCTGTAATAGTATGGATGCGGCCAAATTTCCTCTGTACTTTCTCATCAGATAGAGAAAAATCTGTTTTAATCAGCTTAATACCTTTAGAACGAAAAGATAGTCCAAGTTGCAATTTTCCTTTTCAGCAGTCAGATTACACTCACCAGGTAGCTCAAATGGGAATGTGTGTGGGGAATACAATGTTCTTTTCTAGGAAACTGTTGAGAATCGACATTTGAAGGTGACCATGAAAGGATTTTACCGCCGCCAACATTCATTCTGGGTAAAAACCGCGCTATTAAAAACATGATTACAACGACTACGTTGCACAAAAAGCGATCTTGATTCTACAGGCATACAGAATAGTTGCTGATAGCGTTACGCTTTCTGGTGGATACGCTGTCTGCGATTTGGAAACAAGTCTATCCATTCAACCATGTAATGGCATTGGATATTATGGAGGTGTCTTTCTACGATTATGGTCACTGATGAATTATATTGGTCCCTCTCTCATAACTCGAAATGAGTCACCCTTTTCGAACCTGTATGTTAAGGATCCCATACAGCAAAACTCCAGCGTGGTATTTTATACAGTCTCTCTGCATCTTGCAACAGTTATTCAGTCTCTGCCCTGCCTTCCCTGCATCTTTGTCCCCGTCATTGTTCCAGTTTAAGTCGGACTGAACGAAAGTCACAGCCCCTATATCTAATACCTTCTATATCCCGTGGAGAAACAGGATGAGCTGAGTTAATGCGACAGGTCCGGGTTTTCACCACTTGTTGGAAATGGAAACATGTTGTTCGAGATCTGCCAACATTGTACAATGTATAATGCCGGTAATAAACAAAGCTTTTTCGTGCAACCTGAGGTAGAAGGAAGGCCAGTATGAGCAGTTAATGTGGTATTTCTTATCTGTAAAATTAGGAAGACTCCACATCATACACAAACTGGAAGAAGAATGGGGATTTTACTACTGCATTGGAGTGCGTCTCCAAACTACATACAGGTACAGCAGACCAAAGGAGATCTGTGTCTCTCAGGGTGCATTCATATCACCCAACCATTCTCTCCCTCCTTGTTATTTGATAACCTCCAACGGAGAAGAACTGTGAACCATAAAAACTCTGCAGACATCACCTGGTAGATGGTAGGATGTTATTGTATCCCTGTCTTCTGATACAGCGAAAACAAATACCATCTGCTGCTGGCATCGAGCCTATGCGATCGAAGACGGTTCTACCGACCAGTGTAGATTTTCGTCACCTGTACCTTAGGAGGACCATATCCCACAGACTACCAATTGCTAGAGAGGGTCCATCTGCTTTTCTTTCATAAGCAGTTTGATGCATTGCTTTTTTCTGCTGTAAAACATCTAAGCAGTGTATGACTACTGCTCATTTCGTTTTCTCTACTACATCTTCAACGTCTGTGTCAGGTGCTAAACTGACATCAACATATCTCGATCTGTTTCCTCTTGCTGACAGCTGGAAATAGTGTAGTGTAAATTATACTGCTGCCACAATGCATATTGTTGCAGAAGAAGCTGAGTATATAGTGGTGTAGTGCTTATCATACTAAACTATTGAATGGAGGGTCTTGAGTTGGAAATTCACCTGAAGCATACCATTTTAATTTCTATATTCAGTTCGAGTAAATTCTAGAAGTATCCAGAAATGTCAAGATTCATTGTATTGGAATGTTCGGTAGCTTTATATATAGTGTATGTGTTCTCGCCGGAGGCATTTCGCCCCGTGCTCTTGTATGTGCAAGTGCTGAATACACCTTCTTTGAGTAAAGTTAGTGTTCGTCATTCATCTAATTACACCTTCTTCTATGTGACATTGTTCTGGTGGAGGCGCTGGGCATTGGAACTTGTGACAGCGCACGTTATCGACGACACAGTGGCTCCCATCAGGCCACGACAAAGCCGCCCTTTTCGTGGCGAGAAACCCGAGTTCGAGCCATATTCAACAGATAGCAATCCACTGGCGACAGAAGAAGAAGAGGACGTTATGATGACAGCAACTATGTGCCACCACATGAGACATCCTTCCATTTTCTCTGGTGACGATGGTCAAGATCCAAACAAGTGGCTCAAGGTATATGAAAGTATAGCCAAATTTAACAATGTTATGACACTATGTGTTTGCCTACCGTATTTTCTACTTGGAGGGCACTGCCAAGTGGTGGTATGAGAACAACCAGGAGAAGTTCACAAGATGGGAAGTATTCCAGGTGGGACTGCGCAAGTGTTTCGGCGACTCACAGCGATACAAGTGCAAGGCTGAAAGTAAATTAAAGTGCAGGGCACAGATCCAGAAGAACCTACAGTATCCTACATTCAAGACGTTTTGGAGCTGTGTAAAATAGTCGATCGTAGAATGAAGGAGGAAGATAAGGTTGCACATCTCATGAAGGGTGTTGCTGAGGACATGTATCAAGCCCTACTCCTGAAGGAGGTTCGACAGCAGACGAATTCATAAAATGGTGCCAGTATATCGAGACAATGAATTAAAAAAGAATTACACGCAAGATATTTGAACGGCTTCCAAACGTTGTATCGATTTCACAAGTGTTCTTCGTCAGACAGTGAGAGAGAAGTTCAGAAGGCACATGGATTGCACGGTGAGCAAAAAACTGAGACGCTTGAAGAGGTCATACGGGAGGAAGTGAAACAGACATTGAACCCAATCTCTCGTCCTTCATTTCCCTTTAAAACGGTGAAAAAGTCGGGACGAGGCAAAGTTACATTCCTAAAATGCCACATGAGCATCCTGTTTGGGCACCAAGGGAGACTGACGTCTGGAGGACCCAGGATAACCTACCAGTGTGTTTCCACTGCGGACGACCGGGAGATGTGGTGCGCTACTGTCGAGAAAGGCGGCGGATAGTTGATGACGGCCACGCCAGAAGGCAGCAGACCGATCTTAGCGGACGCCAACTCCGGGACGACGAAGATGAACAGGAAGACGTGGCTGCAGGAGGACGTAGGTCACCATCACCGCAAGCTAGCCGCTGGAGAGGACTCACTCCATCCCGCCGATCAAGGTCTCCATCGTCTTTTAGAAGCTCCAGCCGCTCATCTAGGCGCCGCAACCTGTTAAACTAAAGGGGGCGATCTTCCTTGGAGGTGAGGCTGCCGAAGGAAAAAGGCCCTCCGCCATCGATCAGTACAAATATCATAGAAAACTATGTCGGTATCCTTATGGATGGCCAACCAGTCCAAGCTCTTGTGGACTCAGGAGCATCATATTCAGTCATTTCGGAGAAGTACCGTCTCCATCTGCCGAAAACCGTATCCGTCGAAAGCAAAACATCTCTGCTGAAGACGGCTGATGGGAAATAAGTGAAACCTGCAGGACTATGTACCATTCGTTTTGGTATAAATGGCCACAAACAACGAAACTCTGTCTCGAAATCGTGCATAGATTCAGGTAGTATGTAAAGTCGCCACCGGAAAACGCAATCAGTACCTTCATTCCGCAATAATAATTGAAACGCCGGCTAAACCCACTAGACAGAACAGGTGATTAGTATTTTAGAAAGGGCCAAATAAGCTTGGAGTCTGTTTCATCTTAAACTTTTAATTTATTGTAATTTAATAACGCATTTACAACGAAAGCCGCACGTAGCCGAACCTTTAAATTACCAGTTTCAAAATGCAATTCTTCCACAGCCGAAGGCCAGCAAACAAGAAATTTTAAAAATGATCAAGATAAAAATGCAGTTAAAATAGCAAATAAAATAATTAAAATATATATGGTATCACAGCTAGGCTGGAAGCCTCAAGGCAAGGGTGGATAGACCAACATAAACAAGATGCAACACAAAGGTATGGAATTCCACAGTCAAATTTTCAAGATTTTAAAACAGATTACCATAACCTTGCAGAGGCAGAAGGACGCAATGTTTAAGCTTGAAAGGTATAAGAATAAAGTTCCAAGGCTGAAGGCCCACAATTAATTTTCCAAAATCAAAACAAAATATAACCACAAGCCTTAAGTTTCAAGTAGCTAAGACCAGACTAAAAGAAAAGACAACACAACAACCTTTCAGCAATTATCCACTTGTTGGAATTCAAACTTACTTGCATAAAATACAGTAAAACCAAGAATTTCTTTTATCATTGGCTATGATAGACTATAAACCGACAATTAAACACTGGTGAGGAAGCCAGTAAAGACAACAGCACTCAGAAGCCTCCAGGCGGTCGGTCTGCCCTCGTTCACTTAGGTGAGACAGGAGGTGAGCCCAACTACACTTAATCCGTCAGAACCCAACCAAGGGACAGCCAAGGACCGACCGACAAACAACTTTCTTGTCACCAATCGGTACATGAGAATTCAAACACAAAATGTTACAGGCATAATTATCCACAATCAACATGTATGCGTATTAAGCTCTCAAAACTACACACCGTTTAGGACAGTGACAACAGGTGATGAAAGGAAGCTGCCTGAAATTACGTTAGTGGCCAGGGCAGGTAACCGGAACAATAACGACCACAAGGCAGAAAATTTCGCTGGTGCAATTGAATTGTAGTCAAACAGTATAGTTAATACCACTGCATGGCGGCTAAATTCCAGCAAAAGAAACAGTCGGTGTTGCTCACAGGAAAACCTTCCCAACAACGAACCAGCGAAACGAACCACACAACATGAATGGACGTGGCTTGGGTACTTGAAAACACTACTCCACTTTGACGTCCTGGGTCGGTGAGCCACGAAGCTCGTAGCGATCGGACAGCTCCACACACGCTCCGACACTGCATACGGGCCGTCAGCGGACCCAGCCGTCTGCACCGCGTGGGAATAACTTCTCTGGTCCACTCAGAATGCCGACAACATCTAAAATAGTCGTCAGTGGGAACAACGCCAACTACGCACACAACCTGGCAAACACTTGCGCGAAGACCTGAACGATACCCAACAGTAACTATGCACGCACGAAGACAAATCTGGAGTCAATGCGAACGCGCGCTCGCACACACACACACACACACACAGCCGTCTCCTGAACGATCGGCGAGCCAAAACGCGTCATCCGGTAGGACGACCGACCGACGATCCTGCAAGACCGTGGCCCGGCTCAAGTGAGGCGTGGCGGCAATGGTCGGGCGAGCCATGTGGACGCAGGCCTCACTGCTGCTCCAACCCGCCTGCACCAGTGCCGCATTGCAACTCCCCGACTCGTAGGTCCGGACTGCGCTCCAGACGCGTTCCAACCGACTGGCAGACCCGAACTCGTGACCCGAACTCCCTTACGACAGACAACGACCGGGAAGTAATAGCAGTCGAGCAAAGATACTGCGAGAGGGGATATATCGATATGCGCTCTAACGCCGATCACGGTCAGGCAAAGCAGCAACTCAGTGACAGGAGTAATTTAAATTAGCGTAGTGAGATGGAAATACGTTAAAAGCAG
Source organism: Schistocerca gregaria (assembly GCF_023897955.1). Taxonomy (NCBI): domain Eukaryota; kingdom Metazoa; phylum Arthropoda; class Insecta; order Orthoptera; family Acrididae; genus Schistocerca; species Schistocerca gregaria. Next base: position 26,936,457 of record NC_064928.1, on the reverse strand, counting down.
GGTGTAAAGTACATAATGGTGGGAACACGAGCCACGCACGGCTCATGATCATTCCTGCAGTCAGCCTTAGAAAGGTAACTGTTACCCGTCATGTCATGCAACAACCCATGGATCTGGTAGTGAAATGTATGAGAAGCATACCACTGAAGAATAACTTGGTCATCCCAGCCTCTGTCGTCTAGTTTAAGAACGGATTCTGTGAATAGTTAACTGTCACCGATAACCCGAGATCCTTCCAAAACACATGTGCGTAGCAAACGCTGAGCCGTTAATTGCAGAACAGCTGAGCGTCATAGAAACCTCCCATGCCGAGTCTGTGGCCGAAATTAGCGCTACCACTACGAGACAAGATCTTCTAGCTCCCCTATCACCAGATCCTACTACGGAACAACGGAAGAAGCTACTTGCCATTCTTCAAGAGTTCTCTAAATGCTTCAATCCACAGGTGAAGAGCAAATTAGACAAATCGATGGTGAAGCACCGGCTTAGCACTGGAGACCATCAACCAGTAAACCAAAGAGCATACCTTGTGTCAACAATGTAACGTACAATAATTCGCGACGAGGTAGAGAAAATGATGGATATTGACGTCATTCAGCCTTCGCAGAGCCCACGGTCGTTAGGAAAAAGGATGGCAGTTGACGCTTTTGTGTTGATTACAGGAACTAACCAAAAAGGACGTTTACCCTCTTCCACGAATTGACGATACACTATATTGTCTGAAGGGGACTAAGTTTTTCTCAACCATGGACACGTACTCGGGATACTGGAAAATCGAAGTGCATGAGGCAGACCGTGAGAAAACAGCATTCATCACCCCTGAGAGCCTGTATGAATTTGGGCTCGATGCTGTTCTGGTGCAAATTTCGGATGGAAAAGAGAAGGTTGTAGCCTATGCTTCCAGGACACTTACAAAGGCCGAGAGAAACTACTCAATTACAGAGAGAGAATGTCTTGCTGTGATCTGGGCCATGTGCAAATTTCGACAGTATCTCCATTGAAGGCCATTCAAAGTTGTTACAGACCATCATTCGCTTTGTTTGTTGACAGGTCTTAAGCATCCAACAGGACGACTCACCAGGTGGGCACCACGTCTTCAAGAGCATGACATTACCATAGTACACAAAACAGGAAGGAAACACCAGAGTGCCGACTGTCTCTCAAGAAACCCTGTTCAAGACCATCAAGACTTTGATGACGATAGTGACTGTCTCGCTGCACTCCAGGATCTCTGCTGAGCAGAATGCCAAGATATCTCAAATTATACTTGCCTTAAATCCGTCAGGCCATGTGAAAGGAAAATTTAAGGTAGTTAATGGATTACTTCCCAAGGAGAACTTTGATCCGTCTGGAAAGAGGTGACTACCAGTGTTTCCTAAACACGTGGCGCTTAGATTCTGATACAGAAATTCCATGTCACACCGGAGGCCGGACATTTAGGATTTATTAAGATCTACGATAGAATCCGCAAGTGATTTTTCTGGCCAGGTTTATTTAGGAGTGTCTGTCACTATTTGTCGCATTGTGGAGAGTGCCAGAGGAGAAAGGCAGTTCCTCAGAAACCACCTGGCAGACTCATACCAATTCCACCAGCCGAAACGCCGTTGGAGCGTGTTTGAATTGACATCCTCGGACGATTTGCAACGTCTGCTAGTGGCAATAGATCGATTATTGTTTGCAATGATTATCTGACACGCTATGGCATTACAAAAGCCGTGAAAACAGTCGAAGTATACGAGGTAGCCAAATTCATCGTGGAAGACATTGTATTAAAACATGGTGCCCCAGGGTCATTACTTACGGATCGAGGGAAAGTTTTCAATCGAATCTTGTGACAGAGATAAACGGTCGGTGCAACATTACTCATCACATGACGACTGCCTACCATCCACAAAATAACGCGCTTACTGAACGCCTCAATAAGACCTTGGCCGTGATGCTATCAATGTTCTTCAATGTTGAGCAAAGCAACTGGGATGAGCTGCTGCCTTTCGTGACGTTTGCCTACAACACCGCCAAAGAAGACACCACAGGATTCACGCCATCTTTCTGTGTGCAGGGGCGGGAGGCGACTACGACGATGGACACCGTGTTTCCGTCACACCCTGATGATGTGGACGACGACAGCATCGGCTAAGGTGTTAACCACAGCTGAGGAAGCTCGGCAGTTGTCTCGACTCGGCACGCTGCAGGCTCAAGAAAAGCGATCACTGAAACTATGACGCGAGCCACCGCCGTGTTGTCTACCAGCCTGGTGACCTCGTCTGGATCTTCACAACTGTTTGGAAGGTTGGTCTCTCTGAGAAGCTCCTCAAGCGCTACACGGAACTTATAAGGTTGTAAGGCAGTTGTCTGATGTTGCTTATGAAGTTGAAGACTGCGACCACGACGCAACACGACGAAAGATCAGAGATACGGTCCACGTCATTCGAATGAAGCCCTACAAGGATCCTGCAACCCAAGATAAATTCGAAGCTCCGGCGACAGGCAAAAAGCGGAAAGGTGACGAAGAGCCTAGCGGCAAAGGAAGTTCTGAGAAGATCACCGCCAGGGCGAGCATCAGTCATCAAGAGTCGGAGTATGCAGCACCGATGACTCGTTCCCGAACTAGGACGACGCTGTTCTCTTAAGGAGGGAGCAATGTCGCAGCAGAAGCTCAGTGGCACAGTCACTGCGGTGTAGTGCTGAATAAACCTTCGTTACTGAAGTTAGTGGTCGTCATTCATATAAGTACACCTTCTGAAATAAAAGACAGACAAAGGTTCTTATTGATAAAAACGTAGACGATGTCATGGCATACAGAATGTCGAAGTGTTGGTGGCTTTGTGGGGCGTTTCCGAACAGCTGCACAAAGGTGATTTATGATCTATGTGTTTAAACTCATCTTTCCCCAGTGAAATGGTAGCAGATGTCTAGATGTTCCGTTTCGATAGATTCCTCATATTGCAGTCATGTAGGCAATCATAGTTTCTTGCAGCCCATCCCCAGAATGTGCTGTTCTCACCAGTATAGTTTGCTGTCCTATCATTATTACCCATCCTTCCCACATAAGGCTATTGGCTAGACCAACTGGAGCAACTCTCCAATGCTAGACTAAAAGCGAAAGTATGCACTCCACATCTAGCAGTTGTTCACGAACTGAATGGAACTACTGTCTAACGTCCAATCAATAGCAATACAGATTGTTTAAATTAACAATATTCTTCACTCTGTACAAAATAAGGCCATCCTACCTAGCACAGACTGAATCCTGTTCCCACTAATTTTCAGCTGGGGGAGTGGCGAGAGCTATTGGGGAAGGGGAGGTCTAACAGTGTTCTCTGGTGGTGTTGTTGCGAACTAGGTTATTCCGTCTCTGAACCTGAAGACGAACACACAAATTATCCAATGCAATCCCTGTGAACCAAGCAAACAAAATCAAATATTCCTACCAAAAAATTTGGATTTCCCCAATTTTTTAAATTCCCTGCCAAAATTTCTATTTGCCACCACTTAAAGGGAAGGGAAGGGTAGAGGAGGAGAGGGGAGGGGAGGGTAACGTGTGGTCCTTCTAGTCCAGCAGCACGACACAGACTGAGTGAATTTCCCACCATGCTTCTGCCAGGTCGTCTTATTGGATTGCGTCAGGGGTGGGGAGGAGGAGAGGAGGGGGCTCAACATACCTGAGGGTTATCAATGTGGCAGGTGGGGAAAACCGACTTCATCGGGGAATGGGAGTAATTAATTGCTCTATTAACTAATTTGCATAATTAATTTGGACCTTGCCGTTGGTGGGGAGGCTTGCATGCCTCAACGATACAGATAGCCGTACCGTAGGTGCAACCACAATGGAGGGGTATCTGTTGAGAGGCCAGACAAAAGTGTGGTTCCTGAAGAGGGGCAGCATCCTTATCAGTAGTTGCAGGGGAAACAGTCTGGATGATTGACTGATATGGCCTTGTAACACTAACCAAAACGGCCTTGCTGTTGTGGTACTGCGAAGGGCTGAAATCAAGGGGAAACTACAGCCATAATTCTTCCCGAGGGCATGCAGCTTTACTGTATGATTAAATGATGATGGGGTCCTCTTGGGTAAAATATTCCGGAGGTAAAAAAGTCCCCCATTCGGATCTCCGGGCGGGGACTACTCAAGAGGAAGCCGTTATCAGGAGAAAGAACACTGGCGTTCTACGGATCGGAGTGTGGAATGTCAGATCCCTTAATCGGGCAGGTATGTTAGAAAATTTAAAAAGGGAAATGGATAGGTTAAAGTTAGATATAGTGAGAATTAGTGAAGTTCGGTGGCAGGAGGAACAAGACTTCTGGTCAGGTGACTACAGGTTTATAAACACAAAATCAAATAGGGGTAATGCAGGAGTAGGTTTAATAATGAATAAAAAAATAGGAGTGCTGGTAAGCTACTACAAACAGCATAGTGAACGCATTATTGTGGCCAAGATAGGCACGAAGCCCACGCCTACTACAGTAGTACAAGTTTATATGCCAACTAGCTCTGCAGATGATGAAGAAATTGATGAAATCTATGATGAGATAAAAGAATTCAGGTAGTGAAGGGAGAGGAAAATATAATAGTCATGAGTGACTGGAATTCGAATGTAGGAAAAGGAAGAGAGGGAAACTTAGTAGGTGAATATGGATTATTATCTTAGAGGAAAGATTAAGAAAAGGCAAACCCACGCATTTGTATGCTTGGAGAAAGCTTTTGACAATGTTGACTGGAATACTCTCTTTCAAATAACCTTAAATACAGGGAGCGGAAGGCTATTTACAATTTGTACAGAAACCAGATGGCAGTTATAAGAATCGAGGGAAATGAAAGGGAAGCAGTGGTTGAGAAGGGAGTCAGACACGGTAGTAGCCTATCCCCGATGTTATTCAATCTGTATATTGAGCAAGCAGTAAAAGAAACAAAAGAAAAATTCGGAGTAGAAATAAAAATCCATGGACAAGAAATAAAAACTTTGAGGTTCGCCGATGACACTGTAATTCTGTCAGAGACAGAAAAGGACCTGGAAGAGCAGCTGATCGGAATGGACAGTGTCTTGAAAGGAGGATATTAGATGAACATCAATAAAAGCAAAACGAGGATAATGGAATGTAGTCGAATTACATCAGGTGATTCTGCGGGAATTAGATTAAGAAATGAGACGCTTAAAGAAGTAAATGAGTTTTGCTATTTGGGGAGCAAAATAACTGATGATGATCGAAGTAGAAAGGATATAAAATGTAGACTGGCAATGGCAAGGAAAGCGTTTCTGAGGAAGGAAAACTTGTTAACATCGAGTATAGATTTAAGTGTCAGGAAGTCGTTTCTGAAAGTATTTGTATAGAGTGTAGCATTGTATGGAAGTGAAACGAGGACGAAAAATAGTTTCGACAAGAAGAGAATAGAAGCTTTCGGAATGTGGTGCTAGAGAAGAATGCTGAGGATTAGATGGGTAGATTACTTAACTAACGAGGAGGTGTTGAATAGAATTGTGGCACAACTTGACTAGAAGAAGGGATAGGTTGGTAGGGCATATTCTGAGGCATCAAGGGATCACCAATTTAGTATTGGAGGGCAGCGTGGAGGGTAAAAATCGTAGAGGGAGACCAAGAGATGAATACACTAAGCAGATTCAGAAGGATGTAGGTTGCAGTAGGTACTGCGAGATTAAGAAGCTTGCACAGGATAGAGTAGCATGGAGAGCTGCATCAAACCAGTCTCAGGACTGAAGACCACAACAACAACAATTTGATATCAAAACTGGTGTAGAAGCCTCATCACCTCGCTCTCCCATGGACCATGCAGTAATTAGAAGTCTGAAATGCCACTTCAGTACAATGATACAATGGATTGGTAAAAATCAGGATTTTTCTATTACAATGAGGTATGCAATCAAATACGTTACCAAAGCATGGAATCAGACCATAGAACAAACCGTCAAGAACTGTTTCTGTCATGCAGTTATTACAACTGAAGGAATAAACGCCACCATAATGGAAGAGACGTTCGATGACACTGATGATCTGCCACTTTGTGGATTGTTTCCAGAAATCAACTGTGATTTCAATCAGTTAGACTACGAAATGTATGAACAATAGATGATCTTGTTACAACCAAAGCTCAGTCTGAAGACGAAATTGCAAATTAATTGAGGAATCAGGGCCACAGTGACTATGAAGTGAGTGAGGGAGGTAAAGAAGAAGAGGAAAGAGAAAGAAATAAAATGCCTATCCCTACTCTGAGTGACGCTTTAGCAGCCATTACAATTGTGAACATCTTTTTTAATGCCAGGGGGGAGCAGTGAATTTGAAAATGAACTAACAGAAATGGAACAGAATTTAAAATGTGTTTAGTGTTTAAATCGTCAGCAGAGTAAAATGACTGATTACTTCATTCCTAAATGAAGAAGTTCGTTGATTACTCTGTACACTGCTATATATACCGCATTCATATAAGCTTAAGAGTGAATACCGTATCCAAAATGAAACAAGGCTGAGTAAATTAGTTCTTTTCCATTTGCTACTACAATATACTCGAAATACGAATCTTGAATACAATTACATAATTTTTAAGGTTATTTGAATGTTATTACAGTCAGGTTTCACTCTATATTCCAAATATAGTTTGAAGATACTTGAAATGGGGTGCAGCCCCTTTTACTGTAACAACTACTCCGAACTGCATCAGTCCATTCTACATACAATTTGCAATGACACTGTAGGCACAGCTGTTTCAAGGAAGTGAGCTGTAGGAGTAACGACTCACAAACAGTAAACAGCAGTTCTGGAACGTCTCCTAGTACAGTATGAAAACCACGCAATGCTAAGAAAAAAAAAATACATTTTCAAATTTTAGCAATCCAGTTTCTGTTTTATTTTTCAATGTCTGACTGAAAAGTAAATTCGAATACTTACACCTCCATCTATACCTACATACGTACTCAGCAATTCACAGTTAGGTGCCTGGCAGAGTGTTCATCAAACCACCTTCTAGCTATTTCTTTACCATTCCACTCCCGAATACCGCACAGGAAAAACGAACGCTTAAGATTTTCCATATGATCTCTGATTTATGTTATTTTGTAACGATGGCCATTCCTCCCTAAGTAGGTGGGAGCCAACAAAATATTTTCACACTCTGGTCAAAGTTGGTGATTGAAATTTTATGATATGGTCCGGCAGACGCGGAAAACCAATTTCTTTTCATCATCGCCACAGCAGTTCATATATTGTATCGGTGGCACCCTCTCCCATATTTCGCGATGGTAAAAAATGAGCTGCCCTTCTTTGAACTTTTTCGATGTCCATCAGTCTCATCTGATATGAAACCACCACCACATAGCATCATCCCAGAAGTGGGTGCACAAACGTAGTTAACCGGTCTCTGAGCCTTTGATTTGCTTTTCCCACAACATTACCGATGTGATCGTTCCAGTTCTTCTTAATTATTGTAATCTGGAAGCATCTGGTTGATTCCTTTTAGTACCTATCTGGGTGACTTCACACTTTTCGTTGTTTAGAATCAATTGTTATTTTCGCGCCATCCATCTTACAGCGTGAAGGCAAGTTCCAGCATGCCACTTGCTGGACGGACCTCTCTCCAGGACGACAACGCGGCAGCAGCGACCTAGTAGCAGTACCATGATTAGGCATATTTATAGCAGTGTCAACACTACATCACTTCAATTGTACTTTTATGTAACAGACGTGCGACTGTCTATACTGAAGAAGAGTGATATTTTGTATGTCGCCCTTTCCTTGCGACTCATCTGTGTAATTGCAGTATTAAATATTATACTTATCTTTTAATAATAATACTCATTAATAATACTGATTTTATTGTTTGTCTAGCGATCCGAGTATGCACGCTACCTAGACACTACATATTTGGCGATGAGGGGTTGCCGTCCGTTGTAGCCGAGCGGTTCTAAGGTCGCAGGTTCGAATCCTGCATCGGACATGGATGTGTGTGATGTCCTTAGGTTACTTAGGTTTAAGTAGTTCTGATGACCTCAGATGTTGAGTCCCATAGTTCTCAGAGCCATTTGCAATCAGGGGTTAAAGACTCCCATGGCGACAACCTTTCCACGTTTTGCGCCCAGGAGCCTGGCTGCCACAATTTTGTTTTGTCGTGAGTTTTGTGTATTGCTGGTGCCTTAATTCTACCTTGTCTTTTCTTTGCAGGTGTGTGTTTACAGTATTAACAGTGTTTCTTATTCTATTCAGTGTTCGCAGGTGGGCATTGCAGAAATTTCCTTTGCTCGTGTCCTTCTGTTTATTGCTTGCATTGTCTGCTTATTTCTAATGTCTGCTCCAAAATGAGCAACGCACCTCTCCCACTCCCTGCTCAGGAACCTCATCTCTAAACGATAGGCACAACACCGCTAACACAGATGTTTCGGTTTCAGATGCAGCACACAGAAACACTACTAAATACGGTACAGCACTTCCTGGTGAACCAAGCCACTTATGTAGCGCCACATGCAACAACTGTAGTTCTGAGTGCCATGCCGCCTTTTCGCCAGTTTAATGAAAAAGAAAAGGAATGGCTCGAGTGATTGCAACAGTATGAAGCCGACATCACTGCCCACAAAGCAACAGGTACACTATATTACTTTTTGTCAATGGTAGGAAGCGCAGTTTTTCGCCTGATTCATAAATTGTTCCCTAACGCCACTTCAAGTGTACTTTTCTATCATAAGGTTATAGATTCTCTATCTAACTATTATGACCAACAACTCAATTTAGTACCAGCTGGGTACCAAATTTATATTGTAAGAAAAGGTCAGAACAAAGTTATCACGAGTGCGTAAAAGATATGCAGGGTATGACGAGGAAATACAAACTTAAATGTACTTGTGGTGCTTTCTATTCAGATGCTATGTTTTATGATGCGATCGTGTACGATGTAACTTTTGTAGAGGATTTTGAAATAGCCACATTCCTCATATTAGCGCCTAGTGCAAATTCGAGATCAACGTGGTCCAGGTGCTGCAGAGTCCACCACTCTGCCAGGTTCAGCCGTCCCTTCCTTGCGACTGGCCTAGCAGCAGCAACAGGATGCGCGCACCAAGCCGCCTAAACAGTTCTCTAACCACGCAAACACAATTAAGTCACGTCCGCAGTGTTGTTGAAGGCACAAACGCCAAGACTGACCGTCCAGACAAGCACAGTGTTATGCTTGACGCATCAAACGTCACAAAGAATCTGTATGTCTGCAACAAGACAAACATAAGAATTTCGTCCACTCACAATAATCTAGTACCAAGCCCAATGTAATCAATACAGTGTATTCAAAGCCTGCTACATGCATTTGCAAAACTAACAAGCGAAGAGTTTCTTCACCGCTACACCAGTCCAACAAACTTTTTGCTGATCTGCATATTAGTGGAAAGGATGTGAAATCTCGATTGGACTCAGGTGCCTCTGTTACATAGCTGAATAGTAGTACATATCTGACTGCCAGGCTCCCCACGCCTGTCTAAAATTAGCTCAGAACTGACGGCTTATAATAGACAAGACATTCCCGTTCTCGGAAAATGTACTTTGCCTTCCACGTATCGCTCACATACGCGCACTGTAACTTCCACTGTGCTATAATCACACGATTGTGAGGACATATTTGGCCTTGATTCGTTTGATTTTTAGGGCTTTCAAATTCAGGACAATGTGTTGTCAGCGACTGCATTCAATGCCAAAGACGGTGTAGGTAGCTAGCTTCGCTGAAAGAATTCCCTGAACTCTTTTCTGGAGGTTTAGCTAAGAATTTTGTTGCACCTATTAGTATGAAAGACAATGCTCAGCCGAAATTTTGGCAGGCCAGAACTGCATTATGGGACAAAGTGGCTGCTGAACTCAAAGAACTGCAAGATAGCGGAGTTACTGCGCCCGTATCAGCTGGTCAGTGGGCAAGTCCATTGGTTTTGCTCCCCAAACCTTCAGGTCGCATTCGTCTCTGTGTTGACTTTATGTCTACAGTCAACCCACAAACTGTCATTGATACTTACCGTTGCCACGTCCAAAGAATCTCATAAACAGATTAGGCGCTGTTCTCTAATCTTCAAAAACAGATTTGCATGAAGCATATCTTCAAATACCGCTAGATGGAGAATCACAATCCATGTGTGTTGTGATCAGTCATTTGGGCTTGTTTAAGTATTTTCGCATGCCTTTTGGCAGTGCTTCCGCACCCGCCGTTTTCCAACGCTATTTGGAACAGCTGACTGGTCAATTACCAAAGTGTTCAATCTATTTGGACGTATTGTTGTAGCGGGTCGTACACCTGAAGAACACATTACAAATATTCCTTCCTTGCTTCGTGTGTTATCCGATGCACGGCTAAAGTGTAGACTGGACAAGTGTGATATTTTTAAACCTGAATTGCAGTATCTTAGTCATGTCATAAACAGTCAAGTTGTACATCCTCTTCAGTCACATTAGCCATACGAGACCTGCCAGTTCCTCGTAATGTCACAGAATTGCAATCAGTCTTAGGGAAAATGAATTGCATATTCGGTTCATACCGAATGCTGCACAAGTCGTAGTTCCATTGCATCTCTTGCGTTGCAAGGATCTCCCCTTTTTTGGGCATATGAATGCCAAGTAACTTTTCAAAAACTTTTGGATGTATTGCTCAGTGATCGATGCATGGTTCACTTTGATCCTGACAAACTACTTGTGTTGCAAGTTTTCGCTTCCTATTACGGAATCTGTGCTGTGCTTTCGCACAGAATGAGAGATAAAGAGATATCTATTGCTTTCACATGAAAAGTGTTGTCCAAAGCTCTGTGTAACTATTCACAAAATAGAGAAAGAAGGATTAGTAATTGTGTATGGTGACACCAAATTCCACCACTGTTTGTAGAACAGAAAATTCTATTTAGTAACGGATCACAAGCCAGTGCAGTCCTTGTTTCATCGCATGAAGCCGGTTCCTGTACGAACTGCCCTAAAATTGCAAAGATGGGCTTTGCTGTTGTTTCAGTACCAGTACGAGATTGTGTAGCGTCCTACATCTCAACATGGTAACGCGGACGCACTTTCACGTCTTCCGATTGCACCTGATACAGACTTTGATTCCTCTACTGCACACTGATGCTCAGGTTTCTCAACTGTTTCACTCCTTCCCTCTGATCTATAGGAACATTGCACTGGTCATGGACACGCAAGTCGCCGAAGTGGCGTCAACTCGAAATACTTGCACCAGGCGAAGGATCTACCCGACGCGAGGCCCTAGCCACCTGGCATTTACATTTTTACTGGTTTCTTTTATAGTAACACTCACATTAATTACATTTAATAATTGTGCAACTAGTTACATGAACAGATTACTTCCTTTCAGTTCTGTCCACGTACGGTCACAACACATGATCAAACAACGCCCCCCATCACGAGCTCAGATTCTGTCCTTTCAGTTCCAAACACGTGATGAGACGACGTTTAAGTAACCACTTCCTGCACGTTACGTCCCCAGCTTCTGTCTTTAATTCAGCTCCAAACGCGTAACACGCATGATACGACTGACCTAGCCTCTGTTTCACACGTTATGATTCAGTTACGATACCTTTATCTTTAAACACGCAGTCACACATCATCAAATCACTAAGAATAGTACCAAGATCCTGTCCTCTAACCAGTTCTTGATACCAGGACAGTCACAGCCTGTGATCATATATTGCAAAAACTCACACAATTCGTTCCATTGAATTAGGATCAATCTCCATTAAATAGTAAATAATTAAATTGAATTACTGCCTCAGTACCCATCTTGCTCTTACGTATACTGGACTTATGAAACTGACTTTACATCGGAGGTATTTATTCAACTTAATACTCGAACATAATTTCGCTAACAATGCAAATAACCATGCATCAAACATACACTAAGATAGTGTCCTTATGTTTACATGAAAACACACAAAAAACATAACTTATCCTAAAGACAATAACTAAACTTTTCTTCCTCGTTATCTTCTCATTCATAATATTTCTTCAGGTTTTTATGAGGGAGCAACTCTTCTGTGAGCGCCCCCCGCCCCCCCCCCCATTATGGATATCCCCCAATACATAACAGCCCAAGTGTGGAATGTTTATTATCTTGTATTGTCTGGCATATACATGTTTCTATTTCTTCTTCATCTTCTTCAACGCAGACGACTTGGCGTGTTTTCGTAACAGTGTTTTATCACTCAAATTAAATGTATTAACTTTAATTAGTTTCTTATCATATTTTCGTTTCCTTAACATTGCAGCTTTGTGCAAGGCTAGGTTGACTTTACTAATAAGTACATTTCTGTCTATCACAGGATCAGCTGTTCCCGGTAAGTTTTTAATCCATTCCCAGGATGCTCTCTTGTGGAACATTCTTTCTGCAGGACTAGTCTGGGTATATAAATGAGACAGCTCGTTACCGATCTTCTCAAACCTACCTATCCATCTACACTGGTTTTTCCCTATATACGTTCTAAGAAACATACTGAAGTCTCGGAATGCCACATACATAAGCGATGCCTCGGCATGGTAACGAGATACAAAGATGTGTCTTATATTTAAATTATCTATACATTCATGCTAGGCTTTACTTGCATAATAAGACGCGTTATCGGTCAATATAGCAGTGGGTTTGCCTACATTTGGAAAGTAATGATTTACCTGTTTACGTAACATAGGTCTGTCATTACTAGATCGTAGCAGGTACATTCGTAGAAACCTGGAAAAAACCTCCTAAAATGCTATTACACATTTAAATCTTCCTTTAATTTTTGGTAATGGCCCTATGACGTCACATGACACAAGTTCAAGAGGTTTTGACGGTACTATGGGCTGTAACCATAGTTCATTACAGTAGTTTATAGATTTAAACTTTTGAGATAGTCATCACTTACTTAAGATTTCAAATACTTTCTTCTTCATTTTGAGAACAATTTAGACTGGAATGAAGAGTTTTTCAGGTCATAAGAAAGGTCAAAGTCTTATGGACATAATATACTACTTCCCTTTTTGCGTATACAAAATATCTTACCTTCTTGAGAGAGCACACCACGGCTAATATTTCCCACTTGTTCGTAGTGTATTCTCTCTCGCAGTTAGGAAATATGACTCTGAAGTGCTTCACGTAGCTTTTACCGTTGCCCATTAGTTAAATGTTCCGATCTGAGCGTTGTAAAGTTTATTAGATGTTTGATATGTGACGCTTTTTGATCAGTTGATGAATATGTGGGATTCTTATTGTTGAAGCAGAGTATTTTCAGATTCTAGATTTGTAACGTTCATAAGTTCGTTTGTATGTGACGTCTGTTGATCAGTCAACGAATGTGTGGGACTCTTATTGTTCAAGTAGAGTAGTTCAAGTTATTTACTTCTTACTTTAATTTGATTACATATTTTGTTTTGAAATCACAGTTACTGTACTAAAAGTAAGTCAACAACCAATTCCTGATGGATTGAGGAACACACACTCTTTACAGCGTCGAGCGTTACGTCTCGTTCACGCATAAAATCCTATCCCCAAGTACGTGGGTAAGTTAAATTAGAAGCCGATAAGAATATGCCAATAAGTCGTTTCCGTTGCGCTACTATTTCTTCCTGTACTTGGGCCCTTATGGTTACAGAATGTGTTCGTGATACTTCAGACAAATAGAGTTGGCTACCGCTAATACTGACAACTTCAGCTCGCTACTCAAATACTTGTAAACTCCCATATCCCACACACTAAAAGTTGCGCCAGTGTTCAACAGGATGCTGATATCATCATTTAAGATTTTAATTTTAACCATGGCTTGCACCACTTCAATAGAATTATTATTTAATTTTCCCAGAGTATCATACCATTATTATACCTCAAAACACACGCCACTAAGATTTTATTATCTCCTGTCTCTTCGCCAGCTACACTGGAAAGGGTCTGGGCAGCTGGTTTTTAGTTCGTCGCATCTGTTAGGTGGTTACCCGCTTCATCCAGTACCACCATTCGAACCACAGAATTCTGACCATTGCATTCATTGTTGCTGTTAGTAGAGATAGTCTCAGGGCGTTGGTATGAACTGTCTGTTAGCTGTAATAACATTAGTGGGAGCCCCCCGCTGAATATTCGGTCCGGTACCCCACTGAACACGCCTGTCTGGCGCTTGTCCTTGCCGTCCCGACCGCACTTCGTACTTTCGTTTTCTATGAAAAACCTCTGAATTGTGTTCATTCTGATTCTGCTGATTTCTATTGCTATATTCAGCATTATTACTATGATTTTTCCCATTTCTCCAATATTTGTTATTAGAATTATTTTTTTTAAATAATTTTATCTCCAGACTGATTATTGTTATCCTGATTGTTATACTTACTATTCTGATTTCGATGAACATAGTCACCCTTTCCATTGTCTTTCACTTTACCATTAATGTTATTGCCACTACAACAATTCTTTTGTTGAGAGTGGTTACAATTACTACAGTAAAACTGATTCCTCCTGCTCTTAGCTTCTTACTTAATTACGTCTATGGAATCAAATAAGTGATCAAAACTGGTCAACATCGTCATCCGGTATGTTTATTAATTTCTCGCGTAAGCATATAGGTCATTTTCCCTTGAGAATTCTAATAACCTTGTAAATAGGCTGTTTAGGTTCTTTTATTGGTAACACCGCCGCCACGTAGCGCTCTGTATAAAAATCACTGGCTGTGCCGTGTGCAGTCTGTGGCTGGTTTGCATTGTTGTCTGCCATTGTAGTGTTGGGCAGCGGCAGCTGGATGCTAACAGCGCGTAGCGTTGCGCAGTTGGAGGTGAGCCGCCAGCAGTGGTGGACGTGGGTAGAGAGATGGGGGAGTTTTGAAATTTGTAAGAATTGGTGTCATGAAGTGATATATATATATATATATATATATATATATATATATATATATATATATATTATGACTACTAAGGTAAATGCATTGTTTGTTCTCTATTAAAATCTTTCATTTGCTAACTATACCTATCAGTAGTTAGTGCCCTCTGTAGTTTGAATCTTTTATTTAGCTGGCAGTAGTGGCGCTCGCGGTATTGCAGTAGCTTGAGTAACGAAGATTTTTGTGAGGTAAGTGATTTGTGAAACGTATAGGTTAATGTTAGTCAGGGCCATCCTTTCGTAGGGATTTTTGGAAGTCAGATTGCGTTGCGCTAAAAATATTGTGTGTCAGCTTAAGCACAGTCGTGTATAAATTGTTCTAAGGTGACGTTTCATATGTCGACCCTTAGCCAAGGATACCGCACTGGAATCTTCTGATTTTTTCTTGTAGTTTGTGTAGTTAGTGTAGCCTTTGTTTATTGCTAGCGCGTAATCATAGAGAGAATTTCCTTTGTAGTTGCAGTCTTTCATTGTTGTACAGTAAAACAGTTGTGCCATGCATGTAGATTTGCACCAAGTATTTCACGGCTTCGCTTGCAATTAACTAGATATTATTTTCAGTGCTATGTTAATGTGTTCTCTTATTTTTGCTCTTCAAATTGTGCTTTTATGTGTTATCGTGTGAAATATTGTGACAATAATGGCGTGTGAAAAACTTAACACCAGGCTCCAAAGTAAACTGAGAAATAATAGTGACGACGAGCGTCGCTTATCAGCACCAATGTGTAGTGAATTAACAGACATTCGAAGTAGTAATTTGGTAATTGTGCATAGGGAAATGGAGCGGGCGGCAAATAATGGTGTAGACAATGAAACAAGTAGTGAACAGGGAACAATTATCGATCGATCAGTCAGCAACAGCTCGCCTCAGGAATCCGAAATGACAGAACACAATATTGGAAATACTGTAGACTTAGGTTATGGGTCCTCACAGTTTTCTCAAATGAGTCAAGACACATTTTCTGCCTCTCAAAATGTAAATGTTGCTGGTGAAAATGCACTGCCAAAAAGCATAGAAAAACAGATTCCAGACACTAATACATTATTATTGCAATTAATGCAACAAATGGAACAAAATCAGAAACAAATGGGGCAAAATCTTCAAAAGTTAGACACAATGGAACAAAATCAGAGACAAACACAGCAAAAGCTTCAAAAGTTAGACACAAAGGAACAAAATCTTCGGAATTTAGACACCACACTTGAACAAACACGTGAGGATTTAACTACTGAGTTACATAACATTGAATCGAAATATCAAAAAACCTGTAATGACGTAAAAACACAAATTTGTGAGCATTTTCAACCTATTTTTTCGCGGCATGAAAACGCATTACAGAATCACGAAGCAGCCATAAAAGAATTGCAAACTGTTGTTCTTTAAAATCACGACACCTTGCAAGCTAAAATGGACTCAGTTGCATCCACCAGTTCGGTTACGCAACTTGCAAGAACTCAGGGAAACTTAAAGGACACAGTAGATTCGATTTCAACACAAAAGGACACTCTGAAACTTGGTTCAGAAAAACACACTGAGGAAATGTGTTCACAATCGGAGAAAGTAGCCGAACTTTCGGATCAGTTCACTAATTTATCTACGAAGGTAGATGATAATCTGAATGACACAAAACCGGTAGTCTTTAATGACACAGAAGAGTGCGAACAAATTAGGAAATTCAAACAAAGTCTGAATCAAATTAGTACGCAAACCAAAGAGAAATCCGGGAAGTACAAGATCAGCTGACACAGGTAATACAACAATTACGTATTTCAGAGGACACTCGCGCTCCAATACGGGAAGAGGGACATAGAAATACGGAACAGCCACAAAATAATAACAAAGGGCATTTCGGAAATTATGAAAGACATTGGCAAGGTACACCGAATTTTGAGATGGAACCGCCGAAACGACGTAACAATGACCGACATGCGACTCGCTGACATGATGATTTTGACTATAAGCTGTTCATTACTACACGTAAATTCAAAACATTTAAGAATTCTGGCAACGACATTCATCCACAAGTGTGGCTTCATCAATTCTCTCATTGTTTTCCTCCTAACTGGTCATTAGAACACAGATTAGAATCTATGTGTGGCTACTTGGAGAATGAACCAGCTGTAAGAATGCGATCGGTCATTCACGATTGTCACAGTGAAGGAGAATTTTATCATGCTTTCCTCTCAGCATATTGGTCTCAAGCTACACAAGACCGAGTAAAACATAGCATAATGATGATGAAACACTTTGAACAATCTGAATTTTCCAGTCTTGTCAAATATTTTGAAGACATGTTGCATAAGAATCAATGTCTTTCAAACCCATATAGCCCTTCAGAACTCATCCGCATTTGCATAATGAAATTGCCTGAACATTTAAGGAATATTATTTTGGCAGGGCGTTGCAAAGACGACATTGATGCTTTTCAGGGACTCTTACAAGAATTAGAAATGGACACAGACAGTCGCGGGATGCGAAAACAGGAAAACAATCACTACATTTCACATCCGTCACAATTCCGTGACGACAGAAACAATAACTGGACACGACAAGTCTATTCTTACAACGCAAATCGTGACCAAAACAGACACCACCCATATGACAACCACTGGCGGAGTAATAATAGTTACAGAGAAAGATCGCATTTCCGTAGTAATGACTATCACAGAGACAATCAGAGAAACAGACAATATGGAAACCAAAATAATTATTATCAAGGGAGACAGAATAACTTAAGGCACAAAGGTCCAGCGCGCAGTTACGATTCAGGGAGAAATTCTCCACCACGTGACCGACAAGAAAGAAACTATGGAATCTACCGACATGACGACAGACAATATGATCGTGTAAGTAGGCTGTTTAGGTTTTCTTATTGGTAACGCCACATAGCGCTCTGTATGAAAAATCACTGGCTGTGCTGTGAGCAGTCTGGGTTTAGTTTGCATTGTTCTCTGCCATTGTAGTGTTGAGCAGCGGCAGCTGGATGCTAACAGCGCGTAGCGTTGGGCAGTTGGAGGTGAGCCGCCAGCTGTGGTGGACGTGGGGAGAGAGATGGGGGAGTTTTGAAATTTGTAAGAATTGGTGTCATGAACTGATATATATATTATGACTATTAAGGTAAATACATTGTTTGTTCTCTATTAAAACCTTTCATTTGCTAACTGTGCCTCAGTAGTTAGTGACTTCCGTAGTTTGAATCTTTTATTTAGCTGGCAGTAGTGGCGCTCGCTGTATTGCAGTAGCTTGAGTAACGAAGATTTTTGTGAGGTAAGTGATTTGTAAAACGTATAGGTTAATGTTAATCAGGGCCATTCTTTTGTAGGGATTATTGAAAGTCAGATTGCGTTGCGCTAAAAAATATTGTGTGTCAGTTTAAGCACAGTCTTGTATAATTGTTCTAAGTATGTAAGCCTTATAGTCGTTACGTAATCGTGCAACTAACAAGCAAGAATGTACACACACAATAACACTGTGACGTCTGTTCACTATAACAATGCACTCATAAATACTGTCTAAATAAGTTCTCTAAGTTCTAGACTGGATAGTTAACTTCAAAACATTGTTGCATGTTAACAGTTTCTCAGTGTGACAAAGCATACTAGAAATGTGCAGTGAAATGTTTTATGGCAAAGACAAAGTTAAAAAGCAGATTATATTTCAATAAACGGTTTTACATGTTAAATGTGTTGCAATCTTTTACTCTTCCTAGTGCGCAGAATTTCAGTCTCAACGCAATTATCATGTGGTTAAGTCAGTAAGGAACACTGGAATTTTGCTCAAGGTTAGCTTATGTTATTTTTCTCTGAGCCATCCGGCGCACGCTGCTGCCTGCGGTGCGAGTCATTGTCTGTCTCTTTGTTGGCGCGCGCCATTATTGGGATTAGGAGACCTAACTTGCCGAGAGGGCCCAGCTCTGTTCGGATCCCGCCAGTGGTTGTCATATGGGTGGTGTCTGTTTTGGTCACGATTTGCGTTATAAGAATAGACTTGTCGTGTCCAGTTATTGTTTCTGTCGTCACGGAATTGTGACGGATGTGAAATGTTGTGATTGTTTTCCTGTTTTCGCATCCTGCGACTGTCTGTGTCAATTTCTAATTCTTGTAAGAGTCCCTGAAAAGCTTCAATGTCGTCTTTGCAACGCCCTGCCAAAATAATATTCCTTAAATGTTCAGGCAATTTCATTATGCAAATGCGGATGAGTTCTGAAGGGCTATTTGGGTTTGAAAGACATTGATTCTTATGCAACATGTCTTCAAAATATTTGACGAGACTGGAAAATTCAGATTGTTCAAAGTGTTTCATCATCATGATACTATGTTTTACTCGGTCTTGTGTAGCTTGAGACCAATATGCTGAGAGGAAGGCATGATAAAATTCTCCTTCACTGTGACAATCGTGAATGACCGATCGCATTCTTACAGCTGGTTCATTCTCCAAGTAGCCACACATAAATTCTAATCTGTGCTCTAGTGACCAGTTGGGAGGAAAACAATGAGAGAATTGATGGAGCCACGCTTGTTGATTAATGTCGTTGCCAGAATTCTTAAATGTTTTGAATTTACGTGTAGTAATGAACAGCTTATAGTCAAAATCATCGTGTCGGCGGGTCGCATATCGGTCATTGTTACGTCGTTTCGGCGGTTCCATCTCAAAATTCGGTGTACTTTGCCAATTTCTTTCGTAATCTCCAAAGTGCCCTGTGTTGTTATTTTGTGGCAGTTCCGTATTTTTATGTCCCTCTTCCCGTATTGGAGTGCGAGTGTCCTCTGAAATACGTAATTGTTGTATTACCTGTGTCAACTGATCTTGTACTTCCCGGATTTCTCTTTGGTGTTGTGTATTAATTTGATTCTGATTTTGTTTGAATTTCCTAATTTGTTCACACTCTTCTGTGTCATTAAAGACTACCGGTTTTGTGTCATTCAGATTATCATATACCGTGGTAGATAAATTATTTAGCTGATCTGAAAGTTCAACTACTTTCTCTGATAATGAACTAATGTCCTCCATGTGTCTTTCTGAACCAATTTTTCTACCAGGACTACAGTGGGTCTGCTCTGTGATGACCTACCTACCGATAGTCTTCAACGTTGACTGACTCTGCTTTGGCCCATTACCTGTCTGCATGTCAAGAGTCAGCACTGTCTGTCCGTTGGAAGGACAACACTACTTCTTCAAGACTGCTTAGAAATCCACTACTTCCAAGTGCATTTTCTTTTACTACTCAGACTTTGAGAAAAACATTGCAATTTTACTTTGATGAATGATCAGGACTGTCTTTATGGACTGAGAGAAAATTTTAGCTTTTGACCAACATTGTATCGATAAGTGTGTGCATTTCATTTCTTTGTTATTGTAATTATGAAAAAAATTTTCAAATCTGTATTAGCCACTGCCCAAAACAATTTGTAAATTTTTTTGTGGGGAGCATGGGGGCTATGTAAGTAGGCTGTTTAGGTTTTCTTATTGGTAACGCCACGTAGCGCTCTGTATGAAAAATCACTGGCTGTGCTGTGCGCAGTCTGGGTTTAGTTTGCATTGTTGTCTGCCATTGTAGTGTTGAGCAGCGGCAGCTGGATGCTAACAGCGCGTAGCGTTGCGCAGTTGGAGGTGAGCCGCCAGCTGTGGTGGACGTGGGGAGAGAGATGGCGGAGTTTTGAAATTTGTAAGAATTGGTGTCATGAACTGATATATATATTATGACTATTAAGGTAAATACATTGTTTGTTCTCTATTAAAACCTTTCATTTGCTAACTGTGCCTCAGTAGTTAGTGACTTCCGTAGTTTGAATCTTTTATTTAGCTGGCAGTAGTGGCGCTCGCTGTATTGCAGTAGCTTGAGTAACGAAGATTGTTGTGAGGTAAGTGATTTGTAAAACGTATAGGTTAATGTTAATCAGGGCCATTCTTTCGTAGGGATTATTGAAAGTCAGATTGCGTTGCGCTAAAAAATATTGTGTGTCAGTTTAAGCACAGTCTTGTATAATTGTTCTAAGGGGACGTTTCAATCGTAACGACAGACCTGAATTGCATCAGAACTGGCGGGATTCAAACCGGGCAGGGCCTTCTCGACAAGGTGAATTTGTAGAAGTTAGGACTCCTCATCCCAATAACGGCGCGCGCCAACAAAGAGATAGCAGACAATGACTCACACCGCAGGCAGCAGCGTGCGCCAGCTGGCTCAGAGAAAAATAACATAAGCTAACCTTGAGCAAAATTCCAGTGTTCCTTACCGACGCAACCACATTATAACTGCGTTGAAACTGAAACTCTGCGTACTAGGAACAGTAAAAGATTGCACCACATTTGACATGTAAAACCGTTTATTGAAAGATAATCTGCTTTTTATCTTTGCCTTTACCATAAAACTTTTCACTTCACATTTCTAGTACAATTTGTCAGACTTAGAATCTGTTAACATGCAACCATGTTTGAAGTTAAATATCCAGTCAAGAGCCAAGAGAACTTATTTAAACAGAAATTACGAATGCATTGTTATAGTGAACTGATGTCACAGTGTTATTGTGCATGTACATTCTTGCTTGTTCGTTGCACGATTACGTAACGACTATAAGGCTGACATATTTAGAACAGTTACCAGTACTGCTAATGAGATTTTAATGCAACATTTTGGTTTACTTGAAAATACATTCTGGATTTAAAGTACTTTCTGTGAGGTACCAGATGACACAGTGGTTTGTTTATGTGACAGCTACACGATTTTATCACGACGCTACTAATGAGTGACAATTTACAATGTTGCTTTTGCAGTTTATCTGTTTTATATCTGCACAGTTTTCCTGAATTTTTCTGGAAAGTAAAACATGTTTCAGTAGTAACTTTGTGGTATGGCTACAATGAGACAGCCTTTTCTGTAGCACAACAATACGTTACAGTACAGTACTTACTTCATCAAGGCAATAAGCGTAGTAACTACGATGTCTATACGCAAAGCATTTCACTTTTGTTTATCATGAGGTAAGTACATTGACTTCTGTACAACTTAGCTTTCGGAGGACGATAAGTACGACACTTCCACAGAGAATATCTTACAACATGACGCACAGTTTAGCGCTACAGTACGCGTATTTGAGTGACTAATTTTGTACTTAAAGAATTTATTTTTAAAGATATTTGAAATACAATGATACAAAGGTTTTCCGTGATACATTTCATTCCATTGCTGTAATGTGTAACATCTGAGGATATAATTACATTAATCCTCAGGGGGGTACATGCTTACTATGTGTACCATGTGTTTGGCAAGCACAAGGAGCCCTAGCTGATATGGTATTTGCTTATACAACTTTACACATCGGTACCATATTTATCTAAAACATAAATTACACAGATATCTGGTTATTTAACTGAGAGAGACAAACATTTATTTTACTACATCAGTGACAGATGTTCACGTAATTGCACCGTTGGATAACTTCACACTTATGAAACTGTATTTTGTCTGTACTTTGTGAACTGTTCATATTTTTTCGGAACCATTGTGATATATGAGAGGTTTCAATGATGTATTTGGTATGTGATCATGATTTTTAAAGTACGTTTGAGGCAGATGACACTTTTGACATGAGCAGAGATTTTTTTTTAGGTTTTGAAATTATTGGAGGAAGCTACGACGAATTTGAGAGTTGACTGAGATGTTATGATGTGATTATTACGATGACTGTGTGTATTATGCTGTTGTGGTATGTTTATGGTCAATAAGCTGATGGTATTTGAGTTATTTGATTATGCTACATATCTGTTATGATGAAATATTGAAGAAGTGTCGACGAATAAGGTAAGGAATAATGAGTAGTGGTTAGGGACTCTGGTTTGTGAAAAAGGTGGTTGGAAACCAAGAATCGTACTTTAAGAGTTATGAAATGTGTGTATATGCGTGAATGTATCACTATGCTAGTGAAAATTTTTTGGACACTATTATATTTAAATGATTTTATTTCTACAGATTTGTAACGCAAATTCTCAACATCTACATCTACATCTACATGACTACTCTGCAATTCACATTTAAGTGCTTGGCAGAGGGTTCATCGAACCACAATCATACTATCTCTCTACTATTCCACTCCCGAACAGCGAGCGGGAAAAACGAACACCTAAACCTTTCTGTTCGAACTCTGATTTCTCTTATTTTATTTTGATGATCATTCCTACCTATGTAGGTTGGGCTCAACAAAATATTTTCGCAATCAGAAGAGAAAGTTGGTGACTGAAATTTCGTAAAAAGGTCTCGCCGCGACGAAAAACGTCTATGCTGTAATGACTTCCATCCCAACTCGTGTATCATATCTGCCACACTCTCTCCCCTATAACGTGGTAATACAAAACGAGGTGCCCTTTTTTGCACCCTTTCGATGTCCTCCGTCAATCCCACCTGGTAAGGATCCCACACCGCGCAGCAATATTCTAACAGAGGACGAACGAGTGTAGTCTCTTTAGTGGACTTGTTGCATCTTCTAAGTGTCCTGCCAATGAAACGCAACCTTTGGCTCGCCTTCCCGACAATATTATCTATGTGGTCCTTCCAACTGAAGTTGTTCGTAATTTTAACACCCAGGTACTTAGTTGAATTGACAGCCTTGAGAATTGTACTATTTATCGAGTAATCGAATTCCAACGGATTTCTTTTGGAACTCATATGGATCATCTCACACTTTTCGTTATTTAGCGTCAACTGCCACCTGACACACCATACAGCAATCTTTTCTAAATCACTTTGCAACTGATACTGGTCTTCGGATGACCTTACTAGACGGTAAATTAGAGCATCATCTGCGAACAGTCTAAGAGAACTGCTCAGATTGTCACCCAGGTCATTTATATAGATCAGGAACAGTAGAGGTCCCAGGACGCTTCCCTGGGGAACACCTGATATCACTTCAGTTTTGCTCGATGATTTGCCGTCTATTACTACGAACTGCGACCTTCCTGACAGGAAATCACGAATCCAGTTGCACAACTGAGACGATGCCCCATAGCTCCGCAGCTTGATTAGAAGTCGCTTGTGAGGAACGGTGTCAAAAGCTTTCCGGAAATCTAGAAATACGGAATCAACTGGAGATCCCCTATCGATAGCGGCCATTACTTCGTGCGAATAAAGAGCTAGCTGCGTTGCACTAGAGCGATGTTTTCTGAAGCCATGCTGATTACGTGTCAATAGATCGTTCCCTTCGAGGTGATTCATAATGTTTGAATACAGTATATGCTCCAAAACCCTACTGCAAACCGACGTCAATGATATAGGTCTGTAGTTAAATGGATTACTCCTACTACCCTTCTTGAACACTGGTGCGACCTGCGCAATTTTCCAATCTGTAGGTACAGATCTATCGGTGAGCGAGCGGTTGTATATGAGTGCTAAGTAGGGAGCTATAGTATCAGCATAATCTGAAAGGAACCTAATCGGTATACAATCTGGACCTGAAGACTAGCCCGTATCAAGCGATTTGAGTTGCTTCGCAACCCCTAAGATACCTACTTCTAAGAGACTCATGATAGCAGATGTTCGTGTTTCAAATTCTGGAATATTCCCTTCGTCTTCCCTGGTGAAGGAATTTCGGAAAACTGCGTTCAATAACTCCGCTTTAGCGGCACAGTCGTCGATAACAGTACCATCGGCACTGCGCAGCGAAGGTATTGACTGCGTCTTGCCGCTTGTGTACTTTACATACGACCAGAATTTCTTCGGATTTTCTACCAAATTTCGAGACAATGTTTCGTTGTGGAACCTATTAAAGTCATCTCGCATCGAAGTACGTGCTAAATTTCGCGCGTCTGTAAATTTTAGCACATCTTCGGGATTTCGCGTTCTTCTGAACTTCGCATGCTTTTTCCGTTGCCTCTGCAACAGCGTTCGGACCTTTTTTGTGTACCACGGGGGATCCGTTCCATCTCTTACCAATTTATGAGGTATGAATATCTCAATTGCTGTTGCTACTATATCTTTGAATTTGAGCCACATCTCCTCTACATTCGCATACTCAGTTCGGAAGGAATGGAAATTGTCTTTTAGGAAGGCTTCTAGTGGCACTTTATCCGCTTTTTTAAATAAAATTATTTTGTGTTTGTTTCTGATGGATTTGGAAGAAATGGTATTGAGCCTAGCTACAATGACCTTGTGATCACTAATCCCTGTATCAGTCATGTTGCTCTCTATCAGCTCTGGATTGTTTGTGGCTAAGAGGTCAAGTGTGTTTTCGCAACCATTTACAATTCGTGTGGGTTCGTGGACTAACTGATCGAAATAATTTTCGGAGGAAGCATTTAGGACAATCTCGGAAGACGTTTTCTGCCTACCACCGGTTTTGAACAAGTATTTTTGCCAACATACCGAGGGTAGGTTGTAGTCCCCACCAACTATAACCGTATGAGTGGGGTATTTATTTGTTACGAGACTCAAACTTTCTCTGAACTGTTCCGCAACTGTATCATCGGAGTCTGGGGGTCGGTAGAAGGAGCCAATTATTAACTTAATTCGGCTGTTAAGTATAACCTCCACCCACACCAATTCGCACGTAGTATCTCCTTCGACTTCACTACAAGATAAACCACTACTGACAGACACACACACTCCACCACCAATTCTGCCTAATCTATCTTTCCTGAACACCGTCTGAGACGTCGTAAAAATTTCTGCAGAACTTGTTTCAGGCTTTAGCCAGCTTTCTGTACCTATAACGATATCAGCTTCTGTGCTTTCTATTAGCTCTTGAAGCTCAGGGACTTTTCCAGCGTAACTACAACAATTTACAACTATAATTCCGACTGTTCCTTGATCCAAGCACGTCCTGTAATTGCCAAGCACCCTTTGACATTGCAGCCCATCCCGCACTTTCCCGAGGCCTTCTAAGCTAAAAAACCGCCCAGTCCACGCCACACAGCCTCCGCTACCCGTGTAGCCGCCAGCTGAGTGTAGTGAACTCCTGACCTATTCAGCGGAACCCGAAACCCCACGACCCTATGGCGCAAGTCAAGGAATCTGCAGCCAATACGGTCGCAAAACCGTCTGAGCCTCTGATTCACACCCTCCACCCGGCTCTGCACCAAAGGTCCGCAGTCGGTTCTGTCAACGATGCTGCAGATGGTGAGCTCTGCCGTCATCTCGTAAGCAACACTGGCAGCCTTCACCAAATCAGATAGCCTCTGGAATCCAGAGAGAATTTCCTCAGACCCAAAGCGACACACGTCATTAGTGCCGACATGTGCCACCACCTGCAGCTGGCTGCACCCTGTGCTCTTCATGGCATCCGGAAGGACCCTTTCCACATCAGGAATGACTCCTCCCGGAATGCACACGGAGTGCACACTGGATTTCTTCCCCTCCTTAACCGCCGTATCCCTAAGGGACCCCATTACGCGCCTAACATTGGAGCTCCCAACTACCAGTAAGCCCACCCTCTGTGATTGCCCGGACCTTGAAGGCTGAGAATGATCCCCTGAAACAGGGCAGGCAGCTGCATCTGGCTCAGCCAGAGACAGTGCCTGAAACCTGTTTGTCAGACGCACCGGGGAGGCTTTCTGATCAGCCTCCGGGGACGCCTTTTGCTGCTTGCCACGCCTTGGAACGACCTCCCAATCAACCACAGGCGAGGGCTCAGCCCCACTGCGGGCAGCAACCGGGGCAACCACAGCGGCAGACAGATCTGGGGACAGACGGGACGAGGTTGACATCCTCGTGATACCCAAGTCCGGCTCCCCACAGTGGTGCCCATTGGCAACAGCCTCAAGCTGCGCAACCGAAGTCAGCGCCGATTGCAGCTCTGAGCGAAGGGATGCCAAGTCAGCCCTTATCCGAACACAGCAATCGCAGTCCCTGTCCATTCTAATCGATGTTGAACAACAGTTACTGAAACACAAGTCCGTGCCTAGATAACGCAAGCGAAACACGCGAAGAATGTATCAACTAACCTGTACAAATGCCTAACGACTGAGCTACAATCTGCTGAATTTACGATTACAGTAACTAAAACTCGAAATTGCATCTCCTATACGAAACTCACACGCAATTTAAATAAGAATCTACGAAGTAAACAATAAAGCGCGGTGCTACAACTGTCAAATACTATAATACGCCCGAAATATATGAATTAAACAATGCAAGTACCCAAAAACACGCAAAGAAATTAATTAAACTATCTAACAAACAAAACCTGTGAAAATATTTTTATACGAGACTGCCACTGTAGCGGAAACTGGTGTCGTAAATATTTCGATAAGACAATTAAGTGACCACCTGCACATAATGCGTCGTGGGCACCCAGCTGCGCGACAACTATCTGACAAAAGAAAGCCAGTGTGTGCCTGTCAGAGACACAGGTGGAGAAAAAAAAAGGGAGGCCATTATCCTCGCTATTGACATTCCTTTGGAGAAAGCATCGTAAATACAACACACTCAAACTTGAAAACACTGTAGAGTTCTTAATTTATGATATTTACTGAAATGAAATGATGAGAAACATTTTATATCTATTGTCTTTCTAGCTGAGAGATTACTCATTTTGTTTAATATTCAGTTTCTATCTGCACTGCAGCATTGGTTAAAATAAAATTTAATAGATGTACTAATATAAATATTTTCTGTCTACAGACCCAGTAAAGAATCATTTTATGATGTACTTGCTTAGAAAAGAGAGCACAAATAGACGTTTCCCTTCACAGGAATTGCAAAAATAATTTTTTTACGATTTGGTAACTTATCTGCTATCGTATGTTCTTGTGATGCATCACTCTAGTGTTAAGATGTGACATAGGTATTAAACATTTTTACTGTAGTAATTTTTTCTGCTTCAGCCTTGTCATGTTTAGATATAAATTATTACATTTATTGCTGCTTGCTTTGCTTACTTGCACTTTTTTGTTATTGCTGTTTGTATTAATTGTTTTGTGCTGCTGCATTGACTCGTCCCTTAGTTAAGCATCTGAGCTCTGTAGATTTAAGTTAGCGTAAGAGGGGGTAGCCTATATAAGAGAATGAGTTGCGATGGATTTGAAGAAATGCACTGAGAGGTTATATGAGAAAAGTACAGAAAGCAGGTATAGATAGGACTTTTTGGAAATAATGAAGAACGAAGGGAGATCTCCGAGAAGTAAAGAAAGTTTTGTTTGCAAAATACTGCAGTGAAACAAACTGTGCGCTTTCCTTGTGTTGTCCCACTATGTGTTTGTGTACCCTTGTGTATTTATGTTCTTCCTGTCTTTATATGTTTATCTGATAAGACTTATGTTGCAGAATTTTTCTAATACTAACCTACATTCACTATGATGAGGAATACTGTTATCCTCAAATATAATTTGAATTAATAACATGTTATTTACTTTGAAAAGATGTTTACACATTAATTATTCTGTTTTGTTCTAAGGCTGATGTGTGAAGTTGATGTTTCAAAAGTTATTCTGATCTTTTATGTATGTACTTATGTCGTAATTTTTGTAACACTGATGTATTTGCTATTTCTATTCTTTTGTAAAGCCTGTACTGCTGCAAATGTTATCTGTATTGTTATGTTCTTTAATGACATATTTTGTACCTTTGTTATTGTATTCTTATGTTATAAAATTATAATTGACACTAGTTCAGCAAATTAAGTAACTTGTAAATCACATTTCACTGCACACGTTTCTGTTGGTCATAGTATATTGACAACATGTGAGAATTAGGGACTGATAGTGTTTGCACGTGTGTTAATAATTCAGTAAGGGACTGGATAACAGCAATGCTGGTTGAAAGGACATTTCAAAAAAATTGTGAGTGCACAAGTGGTGGTTTATGGACTTGCTATATTCTCCACAAGACTCTTCGATGGTGATTGTGCACCTGCACAGTCACAACAGATGGCTGCTAGCCATCTCTACAAGGACTGCAGTGGGTCTCCACCTCTGGTGGCCCACCAATACCATAATCTCTACAAGGACTGAAGTGGGTCTACACCTTTGATGACTCACCAATACCATTATTTCTACAAGGACTGGACTGGGTCTGCACCTCTGGTGGCCCACCAATACCGTAATCTCTACCAGGACTACAATGGGTCTACTCTGTGACGACCTACCTAACAATATTCTTTAAAACTTCGACTGACTCTGCTGTGGGTTTGCTCTGTTGTGGCCCATTACCTGTCTGCATGTCAAGAGTCAGCACTGTCTTTCCGTTGAAATGACAACACTACTTCTTTAAGACTGCATGGAAATCCACTACTTCCGTGTGCATTTTCTTTTACTATGCAGACTTTGAGAAAAACACTGCAATTTTACTTTGATGAATGATCAGGACTGTCTCTATGGACTGTGAGAAAATTTTAGCTTTTGACCAACATTGTATCGATATGTGTGTGCATTTCATTTCTTTGTCATTGTAATTATGAAAAAATTTTTCAAATCTCTATTGGCCACTGCCCAAAATAATTTGTAAATTTTTTTGTGGGGAGCATGAGGGCTATGTAAGTAGGCTGTTTAGGTTTTTTTATTGGTAACGCCGCCGCCACGTAGTGCTCTGTATGAAAATCACTGGCTGTGCCGTGTGCAGTCTGTGGCTGGTTTGCATTGTTGTCTGCCATTGTAGTGTTGGGCAGCGGCAGCTGGATGCTAACAGTGCGTAGCGTTGCGCAGTTGGAGGTGAGCCGCCAGCTGTGGTGGACGTGGGTAGAGAGATGAGGGAGTTTTGAAATTTGTAAGAATTGGTGTCATGAAGTGATATATATATATATATATATATATATATATATATATATATATATATATATATATTATGACTACTAAGGTAATGCATTGTTTATTCTCTATTAAAATCTTTCATTTGCTAACTATACCTATCAGTAGTTAGTGCCTTCCGTAGTTTGAATCTTTTATTTAGCTGGCAGTAGTGGCGCCCGCGGTATTGCAGTAGCTTGAGTAACGAAGATTTTTGTGAGGTAAGTGATTTGTGAAACGTATAGGTTAATGTTAGTCAGGGCCATTCTTTCGTAGGGATTTTTGGAAGTCAGATTGCGTTGCGCTAAAAATATTGTGTGTCAGCTTAAGCACAGTCGTGTATAAATTTTTCTAAGGGGATGTTTCAATCTCTCTATGACTAATGGGAGATTCCAGTGACGAGTTTTACTGACGTAATTTTCAAAGTATTTTTGTAAAGTCCATTTTTTTAGGATCGTAAAATTCTGGACTATGAATTTCATTTGTCCTTTGATTTTCTTTGCTTTGGGACCAATATTTTGCGATGAATTCTTTTTGAAAATCTCTACAGGTTCTGCAACTTTGAGCTGCTTCAGATGCCCAGAAAGAAACCTCTCCACTGGACTTTCACACTATGAACTGCATTTTATCTTGTTCCATCCAACAGCGGGACGTACATTTCTAAAAATTTTTATAAACACCACTGAGTGTATAGAATTTATGTCGTTCGAAAATATTTGAAATATCCTAGCTCTGAAAATACTGTGTTCAACCTTAGAAAATGGAACAGGGCCCTTGTGATCATAATATTTATCTTCAAGATCCGACTCATAGCTACTTCTACTTTTACTATAATTGTTCTCTCACCACTTTTGCTTCCTAACGGGCGATTGAGTTCTAGAATATGGTTCCGGATATCTTTCAAATTGGTCTTCTCCGTTAGGACTCCCTTCACCTTTTGACGAACGATTGGTTACGTATTCCTGCCGCATAGGCATCTCAGATAAGACTTTATCCTTAATAAGATTGAATTCTGCTTTCATTTGTTCCATGCTGTCTACCTTCTTGCGTCGCGGTCCATTTGGTTCATTGTGTCGTGTTGCGTTCTCGACAGCATTCCCCCTTTGCTTCAAACCATTCTGAAGAATCCTCCTCTATCTTCCTCACCTCTTTAATAAGATAGTCATCAATAAACTGCTGCCTGTGATTTTTAAATCTTCTACTTGATTAGCTACGTTATCGATCTCTTCAGCTATTTTAGTCTGTTCTTTATTCATTGCCTTCACCTTGTCTTCTAATTTGGATACCGAAGGTTGCAATGTTTTGTTCATTTCATTAGAAGATTTTACACTTAACGTTAATTAATCTCTCTCGGCAGATAAGTATTCATCCTTTTCTTAGTACGAGATTCTAGCTCATTAACAATCTCAAATACCTCTTTCTTAAATTCTTGATCTTGATAATCTCGTTGTCTCTGTAATTCGAGCATCTCCTGCCGAAAAGATTTTTCCGCAAGTTCGCGTCGTTCTTTCTCTAAGTTCACGTTGTTTCTCTTGTTCCCTCTCTCTAAGCCCGCGTTGTTAGTTCTGCTCCAAGATCAAGTTGTTCCTGATTTGATTCAGATAGAAATTCAAGCAGCTTATTGATACTGATACCTTCAGATGGCATATTGACAACACTGGTAAGATTACTTTCCTCACCAGTACCTATAGTTTCAAACTTGTCACTTTCGGTATGGTCACCGCTCCTTAGAAAACTAGTTCGACTCATATTTCACATTTGAGATTCCAACAAATCCTCTATCCTATTAACATCTAAATTTGCATTGTCGCTCGTATCCTCTCTCCCCGAAGTCCCAAGACTCGTATCAAGATTGAATCTTAAATGATATCCCCGTTTCATTGTTATCAGTATACACTCTCAGAACAACAGCAAAATAATAATACACAATAAATAAAATAAAACTCTAACTACTTGTACAGTTTCTGCGTCACGGACTTGTCTCATTTATCTACTCAATTAAAATTAAAAGGAAGCACAATGAGATACTGTTCAGCCAATAACAAAATGTCTTTACACATACAAGCCCGAGCCGCAGCAACGCAAGTCGATTGTTTTCTACCTTCCATACAGCTTTTGACGTCTTGTAGTTCCCGGAGGTAGGCGCGTCGTTGTCAGCCACCGTGCGATTTTCCGTCCGCAGTCAGCTCGTGACATTGCGCGCGAGTCGTGGGTTCTCATAGCGGAGAGTGTGAAACATACAACTGAAATTTTCAGTCACTGTTCATTACGCAGTCACAACAATTATGTTTCACCATTGTTCATTACGTAATAATTATTTTCATATCTATTTTCGAGCCCCAAGTGGGGCGCCAGTTGTAGCCGCCCTCCGTCAATCTGTTGTCGCCGACTTCTCTCACGTACGATATTTATGTTGCTATTGCTGTATGTGTACGGCTTTTAGTGACATCTGTACTTCGAATGGAGCAGACAGAAACATCTTCACTGTAACGGTGACTAAATTTCGGTTTTTCCTAATAATTAATGAGAACTTTTTGGATCAGTCGATCACCCTTCATTTGTTGCTGCGACGTCGAAGACAATACAGTTAGTAACGTCTTTGGATGTTAATTATTATTGTCTAATACACACGATATTATGGAATTCACTTTAGTTTTTTATTAACAACGTTCAATAGTAATTAAATGGTCATAAATGATTGTATTTAGTATAGAGGGGAAAGGAAGGTTGATCGTACAATTACTGCCAGCAATTACGGCAATTAAAATGTCCGTGACTTATAATTCGTCACTGAAAGATATTATAGGAAGGATTATGGTCCATCACCATACTTCGATACAGTAGTTCAAACTTCGTACGCTTTTATTTTAACAAAACTAAGTGTCCAATCCTTCTTATATGCAAATTAACGTCCCTTCGTATAGTCCACAGATCCTATTATCAGTTATTCGGCCTGTAACAGAATTCTACTTTTTCTAGAATTCTACTTTTCTCGCACACCCAATTCCCCAGATATTCTTAGTATGTGACTTTACGGCAGAAGTCTGTCCCTTATAAATTAATTGCAAATTAACAAAAGTGGCCTGATCCGTTGCGTTGTATATCGCACGGAATTGCCCGCTATATAGCATGCCGTAGCTACATAAACTTAATCACAGCACAGAAAACAAGAGAACTAGCAATACCCACACATCGTTAATAGACTGGAATTTAAAAACAGAAGTAGCCGCGTTAAACTCTCTTTGATTTCCCTGAGGCGCTACTTTTCTGTGGGTATTATTGTGACGAGAGATGATATTTCGATAGTTTTAATTGGAACATCTTCACTGCTATTAACTATTACCGATATTATTCATCACCTCCCCCTTATATGAAAATAAGCCAGATGATACTGTTCTTAATTAAAAGAGCGATTATATAAGTCACGCATGTGGGGAAAATTAGTCCTCTCCGCCACCAAAATTCTCTGCTTGGCCTACTTCGCAATCACCATGGCAACGTGTGCAGAGACTTTGAGGGACCTTTTTGGAACTTTCGTTGGTTGATTGTAGTAGATGCTTATACCAAGTTTCCTTCTGCTGTGCCAATGAACTCGCCAACGTCACGTAGCACAGTTCAGGCGT
Organism: Schistocerca gregaria; assembly: GCF_023897955.1. Classification (NCBI taxonomy): domain Eukaryota; kingdom Metazoa; phylum Arthropoda; class Insecta; order Orthoptera; family Acrididae; genus Schistocerca; species Schistocerca gregaria. The sequence continues at coordinate 26,903,264 of NC_064928.1, read as the reverse complement.
TGTCCTCTATTTTTTTTGCCTCGAAGGTTTCCCTGAAGTCATAATGTCGGCCAACGGCCCTCACGTCACATCTAATGAAACTGAATTATTCTGTGAATGCAATGGCATACAGCATCTGACTAGTGCACTGTTCCATGCACAGCCAAACGGCGAAGCGGAACGTTTTGTCACAGCCTTCAAGCAGCAGGTGGCAGGCGTCGAGCACTGCAGCTGTTTCTCGCCTCCTATCGCTCGCACCCACGAGATGGACCGTCGCCGTCGGAACTGCTCCACGGCCACCGCCGTCGGACACCTCCTCTACCTGCCCCACCCTCCTGAGCATCCGGCACAGAAGGAAGGCCGCGAGTGTCGCTTCACACAGCAATACATTTTTTTTTTTCAGAAACTTTAGCGGCAGCAGACGGTGGGCGCGGTGCGTGATCCTTCGTTGACTTGGTGTGTCCATGTGTCTCATTTCAGCCCCTGACGGATTCCAGCGCCATCACAGCCATATTCGCCACTGTCGTGTGCACGGTGATCCTTCTGTATCCCTTCCCCCAGATTGACGGACTCCAAAGGACAGCGCGGCCATAGCAGCCGCCAGAGGGTGTCACACGACACCTCGGGGCGACCCCACGGAGACGGAGCCTTCGCCTCCTCTTGATCACCGATGGAGCTGGACCCGGCCACGCCGCAGCAGCCGACGCGCTCTACACCTTGCTACGGTCTTCAGGAGGTGGACCCTCTTCTGGGGGTTTACCAGAGGACGTGTGGTGTGGTACGACCGGAAGTGCGACGTGCCCTGCAGCCACAGCTTATGGTCCCTAACAGCGTTCACGGTGCCGCCTCCCATCCCGTCGTCGTGCTCCTTATTCGATGGTGGTCCGTCGCTTTGGTGGGGGCGGGGGAGGGGCGGAGACGAACGTTAACGGACTAAACTGAAGCGCCGGCACGCCAGTCGCCGAAGACAGAAGACAAGGGAAGGCTATGTGAAGTAATCACCCAATAGGGCACTCATTGGGCCTCACTCCAGGACGACAACGCGACAGCAGCGGTTCCTATGTGAGGAAGACATAAGTGTCTCGACCGACTGGTGATGGCCCAATTCAACAGCAGCTCCATGATTAGGCACTTGCATAGCAGCGTCAGCGCCAGATCGCTTCGCTTGTACTCTCTATGTAGCACTGGGTTGAGATTGTTTACACTGAAGGAGAGTGATTATTTTGTAAGTCGCACTTTGCTTCTACGTCTACGTCTACATCTACGTGATTACTCTGCTATTCCCAATAAAGTGCCTGGCACAAGGTTCAATGAACCACCTTCAAGCTGTCTCTCTACCGTTCTACTCTCGAATGGCACGGGGATAAAACGGCGACTTAAATTTTTGTGTGCGAGCCCTTATTATTTTATCGTGATGATCATTTCTCCCTGTGTACGTGGGTGCCAATTTCCTATGTGAGGAGGAGAAAACTGGTCATTGAAATGTCATGAGAAGATCCTGTCGCACAACTGAGACAATACTCGGTAGGTATGTGATTTGATTACAAGTCGTTTGTGAAAATCGCTGTCAAAAGTATGTAGACATCAAAATATATGAAATCAATTTGACATCTTCTGTCAGTAGTACTTTAAACTACTGTGTTGCATCGAAGATACTTACATGTAATTACTTATGTCGGCGGCTGCTATTGATTCGAATTCTGGAAAATTTATTTCGTATTCTTCCATGAAGAAATTTCGGAGGGCTGCATTTAGCACTGTCATCCGAAAGATCAACATTATTCAGCCGTGCCTGGCTGGTGTTCCCGCCATCATGTACTTTACACTCATTTTCAACGCACTTCCACCTCAGTACGGTAATTTAAATTACTGCTGTCACTTAGTTGCTGCTTCGGCAGACCATGAGCGGCATTAGCCGCTCGTATATATACCCTCTCGCAGTATCCGTGCTCGACTGCTATTACTCCCCGGTCGTTGTCTGTCGTAAGGGAGTTCGGTTCGCGAGTTCAGGTCTGCCAGTCGGTTGGAGCGCGTCTGGAGCGCAGTCCAGACCTACGAGTCGTGGAGATGAAATGCGCCACTAGTGCAGTCGGGTTGGAGCTGTGAGGTCTGTGGCGACATGGCTCGCCAGACTATTGCCACCACGCATCACTTGAGCCGGGCCACGGTCTTGGTTCAAAATGGTTCAAATGGCTCTGAGCACTATGGAACGTAACATCTGAGGTCATCAGTCGCCTAGAACCCAGAACAACTTAAACCTAACTGACCCAAAGACATCACACACATCCATTCCCGAGGCAGGATTCGAACACCTGCGACCCTAGCAGTCGCGCGGTTCCGGACTGAAGCGCCTAGAACCGGTCGGTCACCACGGCCGGGCAACGGTCTTGGTGGATCGTCGATCGGTCGTCCTGCAGGACGACGCGTTTTGGCTCGCCGATCGTTCATGAGTCAGCTGTGTGTGTGTGTGTGCGTGTGTGTGTGTGTGCGTGCGTGTCATCTCCCGATTTGTCTTCTTGTGTGCTTAGTTACTGTTGGGTATCGATGAGGCTTCCGTGAGAGTGTTTGTCAGGGTGTGTGTGTAGTTGGAGTTATTCCACTATTTTAGCTGTTGTCGGCATTCCGAGAGGAGTCGGTCCGTTGCTGCGGACCAGGAAAGTTATCTCCGCGCGGTGCAGTCGGCTGGATCTGCTGGCGGTCCCTGCACAGTGTGGGAGCGTGTGTGGAGCTGTCCGATCGCTACGAGCTTCGTGGTTCACCGACCCAGGACGTCAAGTTGAATAGTGGTTCCAAGTCCAAGTCCATTCGTGTTGTGTGGCTCGTTTCGGTGGTTTGCTGTTGGGGAGGTTTCCCTTTGAGCAACAGCGAGTGTTTCTATTGCTGAAATTTATCCGCCATGCAGTTCAATTAACTCTACTGGTTGACTACATTCAAGTGCACCAGCGGAATTTTCTGCCTTGTGGCCGTTAGTGCTCCGGTTACCTGCCTTGGCTACTGACGTAATTTCAGGCAGTGTCGTTTCCTCGCCTGTTGTTTGTAGTCCAACCTGGCGTCTAGTTTTGACAGCTTAATACATATACATATTAGACTGTGGATAATCACGCCCGTAACATTTTGTGTTTGAATCATGTAACGATTGGTGGCAAGCAAGTCGTTTGTCGGTCGGCCCGTGGCTGTCCCTTGGTTCGTTCGGTTCCGACGGACCGAGTGTAGCTGTAGCTGGGATCACCACCTGTCTCACGTAAGAGAACAAGGGCAGACCGACCCCCTGGAGGCTTCTGAGTGCTGTTGTCTTTACCGTCTTTTTCACTGGTGTAACTGTCTGTTTACAATCTATCATAGCCAATATTAAAAAGAAAACATTCTTGGTTTTACTGTGTTTTATGTTAGTAAGTTTGAATTCTGGCAAGTGGATATTTGCTGATAGGTTATAGTCCGGTTTCAGCTATTTAAAACCTTAATTTTAATTTTGGGAAATCAATTGTGGGCCTTCAGCCGCTTGGTACCTTGGTCTTAAAATTGCCTTTCAAGCTTAAACATTGCTGCTTGGAACTTTATTTTTAAAGTTACCTTTCGAGCTTCAACATTGCGGCCTCCTGCCTTTGAGAAGTTGGTCCAATTTATTTTAAAATCTTGAAACTTTTAGTGTGGGCCTTCAGCCATTTGTATTGCATCTTGTTTATGTTGGTCTATCCACACTTGCCTTGAGGCTTTCAGCCTAGCTGTGATAGATTTATATTTTAATTATTTTATTTGATATTTAACTGAATTTTTATCTTGTAGATTGTTAAGATTCCTTGTTTGGAGGCCTTCAGCCGTGAAAGAATTGCATTTTGAAAATTGTGCTTTAAAGGTTCGGCTATGTGTCGCTTTGGTTATAAGTGTGTTACTAAATTACAATAAATTACAAGTTTAAGGTGAAACTGCCCCCAACCTTATTTGGCCCTTTCCACAATCCTAATCACTTGTTCTGCCCAGCGGGTTTAGCGGTCGTTTAAATCAGTATTGTGCAATGACGGTACTGATTCTGACTTTACATACTAGCAAGAACGAAGTACTCGAGGCTTAGGCTTCACAATTAATGTGGCTTGTCCAAATTGTTCAGAACCTGTTATACCAAACAGTAAGTTTGTACGCAACCCATGTGAAATCACAACCGTCCAGTCGTCTTAGCAATGCTCCTGCTTTAAGTAATACTAAACGGAATTGTGAAGTTTTATGCGTTCATCGAAATGCCACGACCTATGTTTCAATCGTTCTATGATAAAATAGTGGATATGATTTCGATCGCAACGGCAAGAGTACAACAGGCCAGTCCTGGGATAGCAGATAAATGGTAAGAATTTCGTAGTAATAGAATTTTTTCATCTGTTCTTGTCTACAACACGTTTAAAAACTTCTAACCATCTTTTCTCGGAATATGATTTTTCGAAACGACATGCAGCGTGACTAACAATTTTAAGTCTCTTTACTGTAAAATTTAACCACAATTTTCAGGTATCATTTCACAGTCGGCCAAGCGGGGGATTGTCGATCAGTTCATTTAAACAACTTTTATTTCATTAACTGTCCTGTTCGGTGAAAAGTCTACGTCTTTATTCAGATACTCGCCATTTACGCAGAAACCAATATTTCTATAACCCCGTACGTGGTTCACTAGCTACACTGACGAAGATAACATCGATTTTTTTTCTTTTCAGTGATTCGAATTGACACCAGTTACAGTGCGTGCCACAGATCGCCTCAAATTCAACATGCTTTGGGAGAACTGCAGCAGTGTCGCCATTTTGTAACATTTTACGCTAAATAATATTTCTAATATACTTTAATATATGCTCAATAACTACTCGGAGAATTATTACCCTACCACCTTTCCGTTAGTCCAAAAATAATGTCAAAAGAACGTCGCTTTAGGTCGTTACGGTGGAGTTACCCTTTGCGACACCAAATATTTCCAGGACTTCTAAATCATTTTTGAGGAATGCCGATGTCGCTTCGTTGACATTCTGATTACCGTTTTATACCCTCATGTGTCTGTACCCGAAATGTGTCCCTAACGATCTTCATGTCGATGGGACGTTGAACGCCACTTTTCCTGTTGCTGGCTTTAATCCAGCTAATACCTGAGAGGGAACTACCACAACACCCTGATCATCAACACATGTTTTCCTTTTCTTTAACTGATTCTTCACATAAATTCTAAAGAAAGGTTTACCTTTCACGGTTCTTAGTTGGCAAGTGTTGATAACCTACAGCGAAAGAGGAAAAGCGATCTGTATTCTAAGACTGTGAGCTGAACTGCAGCGAATTTCACACATCAAAGAGGTGGAGGACATGTCGTCGTAAGGACGCTAGTGGCTGGCTGCTAAATAAAATTACCTTTAATAATGGCATATTTAGCCAGTGTACGGTGCATGTGATACTGATAGCTGTGACATATTATAGAATGTGACTAAGTTCTACCCGCAATAAAAATTGCTAAAAACTACTATACATCTGTTTCATTACATTTTAATTTAAACAATTTTCATCCTACATTAGCAGTGATATCTTACAGAATGTCAACAACACCCTACATTTAGTAAATCTCAAACAACACCTCATATTGAAACACCCCCTAACATACAACAACTGAAAGTTTATAGTCGATTTAACACGTGTAAATCCACCAGACGACGGAGATTTAAACCCTTGGCGCAATTCGTTGTAGATATGTGAGCAGTGACTGGTAACAGCAAACTTGTTTCATTCGATATATGGAAATAATGTCGACAACAGAAACAGACAAAAGTTTCCAAAACTGATGGATTGTTGAAAAACACAATCTGTATCAGTAGGTTTTATTGTAAGCATGAATGTGTTCCGTGTTAGCAGTGATGTATCATAGAAAGTCCTTGAGTGTCACTCAGAATCTAAATACTCTTCAACAGTTGATGGATTTCATATTATCATACTCAAACTCCAATTAAGAGAGTGTGAAAAAAAATATAATTACCATGTACATATTTCCACTCATAAAAATAGATGGATGTTCTCTTAGGGAACAGACATATCAGGAAACTATATATATATATATATATATATATATATATATATATATATATATAGACTGGATGGATCTTTAAGATTACCAGAATTGTTGTTATTCAATCCGCTAGTCTTCATCATCATCATAACCAAAGGATGAAAAGACACGACCCAACCCATAGTGCCAGCCAATTAGAAGTAATTGTCACTTATGCAAAACTAGAAATAAATGATAATGGATGAGATCTAATATCTAAATTTAGCAGTTCTTAACCAATTAAAAAAGTATATACAGCTTTAAATGGGAAATGAAGAGCAAAATACGAGAGCTCACAGGGGAAAGATACACATTCACAAAATGTTCTGCTAACATGAAATACAACATTGATAGAGAAATTGATGAAACTATATTAAAAGGATACCCAGGAGCACCTACATTGTATGAACCATGACTCCAAGAAGATGTATTCCGCTATAACATGTAGAACAAATAATTAGGTTGTGCACGCAACAGTGACAGTGCAGTATCAGCGGTGGCTGTGGTGAGATCTGCTGCACTACTTGCTGCTTGGCGTAAACGTTGTTGTCCACCCACATTACTCAAGATATTGAGTGGAAAAATACAGATAATGATCATGTGGAACCTCTAACAACTCCAGATTGTGAATATAAATAAAAAAAATAGTTATGACGAAGGTGAGTTACACCCTCATATATACTGTATCGCCTACCTCATCAGCTCAATTTTGTACCTCCTCCAACAGATCCTCTATAACATCGCTGCTGCCCCCAATTTCATGGGAAACCTCACCTACGAAGAACTCAAAACGAATAAATATCGCATGTATGATCGCCATACAGAGACCTCATGTTTTTAAAACATAATAGACTGCAAGCCATACACCCATAATCCCTCAAGTCAATCCACGTAAATGGCCCATTAATCATCATGACACGACAGTCAGAACTTCAGCTATGGTACAATAGAGAAGGTATGGGAAAGTGTCGTCGTTATGTGAATGTAGAAGGATTAGACATAGGCCGAATTTTTAGTTGGTGTGACGGCCAACAGCTTGCTCTAAATGCCAAGAAGTGTAAGTCAGTACAGATGATAAAAAAAAAACTATCCTGTAACTTTAGAATACAGCATTATTAGCGTTCTGCTGCACGCAGTCGATTAAATATCTACACCTTACGTTGCAAAGAAATAAGAAATGGAATGAGCAATTACGGACCGTAGAAGGAAAGTCGAATAGTCGATTTGGTTTTATTGGAAGAATTTCAGGAAAGTGTAGTTCATTCATAAACGAGACCACGTATAGAAAACTAGTGCTACACAATATTGAGTACAACTCGAGTGTGCGGAATCCCCACCAGGTCTGATTAAGATCTTGAAGCACTTCAGCGGCTTGCTGCCGGATTTGTTAGCTTCCGGTTCCCTCAGTATGAAAATGACCTCAAATTAAGTCCCTGGACGAAAGACGATATTCTCTATAGAGAAAATTTCCAGAACCGGCGTTTCAGGTTGATAGCAGAACGATTCTACTACCACCAACGAAAATTCCGCGTAAGGGCCACGAAGATAAGACAAAAGAAATATGGTCTGGTACGGAGGCATACAGCTAGTCGATTTCCTCTAATTCAATTTGCGAGTCGAACAAGAAAGGAAATGACTGGTATGGTACGAGATACCCCCCGCCATACAGTAAGCGGTGACTTGCGAGCATTTGAGTAGATGTAGGTACATCCCTCTCTCCCCAAACCCCCAGAGAAAGATGATTTGACGTATCACATGTAAACGTAATGCTAATCATCGCATAATACATGTCATTTGCTGTGGGGCGGCAGGGTGGGAGGGGGGCGTGGTCCATATTGTGGCGCAATGGACGATCTTATCGTCTTGTCATAATGAGAAGTGAGTGAAGGTGAAGAGTTACCATGTACACCATGTATCACATGGGCTATTGTGTTCGAAGGTTACCTGCATGGCGATCATACGTGCGATATCTACTCGTTTGCTACACATATTTCTTGAAATTCCTCTCCAAACCTGAGGAGATCATGCAAAACAAGAATTATCAGTATGATTCTCATAGTACACACTTAAATGTTTCAGTGCAAATAATCTGGAGCAGCAAGAGGTATTTAAAAAATGCTTCCATGGATATGAATCTAAGGCAGGGGCTCATGAAAGTAAATACCGTTAGACATTCTAAAGCCTAAGCAAATAGGCCTATTAGTATCACCAAAGATTTTAGCTTTTTAAATGGACACGACGTATAATTTCTTATGCTGTTAGTAACATCAAAATTAACCAAAAGAGAGGCGTCCGTTGCATCGTAATACGTCAATTACTTTCTGATGCAAAGAGAAACTGATGCTTGAAATAAACGAAACGCGCTTCTACTGCACATCCCGAGTTGCAACCATGAACACCACGTTGCTCGTAGTCGCAATGTGATTGACGCGCGTAATTGCTCTTTCATTTTTATGACGAGCGCAGAAAGTAGCTACAACGTTACCAGTGACAAACACTGATGCGAACATAATGGTTTCCCTCTTTGCGTATTTTATTTATCTACATAAGCACTATGAAACCGTAACAGTCGTTGTACATCAACCCATTATGCTATCTAGTACAACCTCTCATCTCTCCACCCGTGTGCCGGAATGGACTGCAATCAGCACTGTGTGTGGGAAAGGCTCCCTACCACGCAGGCTGATCTAGGTGAAGGCACGTACAGACAAATGCCGCCAGTGCACTGCACAACGCAATTGATACCAGTGTTGAAAACTTGATATTAATTAATCTGGCCATCCGTGCTAGGCATTCGACATGGTTTGCACCAATGACTAAGATGTTATTGCTTTACGAACAGTCACCATAATCGCACATGAACAACACAGCTGTATGGCATGTGTTGCTCTAATAGGTGTCGTCTGACCCGCCATACTTTCACGAATACTGTTAGAAGCCTTGCATGCCAGGACATATGTCTCCATGAACGCGGAATCACAGCAAAGAGCAACACATGGAGCAGCAGAGGCAGCTGTCGGGGCTGCAACTGCAACAAACCCCCACGCCAGCTCTCCTGAAATGGGGAGAGTAGTGGGTTCCCTCAAACAAGTGTGCTGTGCGCTCTTCACGGAGATAAATACCACCCATCCCATGTGTTCTACATCAAAGTCTTCATGGCACTGATATTCAAATTCGTCTGGAATATTGTCAGTGGGTTCTGCGGCAATGCTACGACTCTTCATGTAGCTACCTGTTTACTTATGAAGCCACATTAACTAAAAACGGGAACATCAACTTACACAATATCCATTACTAGTCAACAGGAAACGCACATTGACTTCATCACGTAGAACACGAACGTCAGTGGAGTGTCAAAGTACGGTGTGGTATTGCAGATCCATAGCATTGGCTGCTACATGATTGGTACCACTCTTAACAGGTGACAGTTTGGGCATTACTTGAGATGTATTTTACCTGGACTGATGGAAAACCTACTTCTTAATTTCCGTCAAATAAAGTGGTATCAATATTATGAATGCCCTCACATAGTGCCACGGTAGCAAGAAATGTTCTAAACCAACTATTCCCAACTCGATGCATACGATGGGGCAGTCCTGTTCAGAGGTTTCCGGTGAGGTCTCGGGACGTCTCCCTCGTGGCCTTTTCAACTGGGGGACATGTAAACAATGTGGTGTATCACCAGGTTCCAACACCAATGGACAAGCCTGTATTACCACTGTACGTCGTGCAGCAACACGAGGAATGCTGCCAGCAGGGAGTCGATCAGTGTTACCACGTAAGTAACGACCTCTACGAACATAGGTTGTAGAGTTTCTGCTGTGAGAAACGTGACTGCAAAGTGGCAAACGTTCTGTGTGTTTGTTAGGAGACATGTGTCAGCTTTGCAGGTATTTTGTACCTTTATATAAGCATTTCGCCATGTGCAATAGTTCAGTTCTAAGTAACCATTAAAATGTTCAGTGAAATGTTTTGTATGTGTCGTGTACCATTAGGTAATTGATGTACAACTATGTGCAACTAGCTTTTATCCCTCTGTTAGGTCCTCGGTCAGCTATTAATCATATTGACCCTAGCCAGTGACATTCGGTATTTCGTTACCATTATGTCCATTCTAATACAGTAGTAAAGATAAATAAAGCATGAAGGAGCAAATCTTTTACTGATTTTCCACTGTGCCTGGACGTCTGTATTATTTCCAGTCCACTTACTAACAGTGTTAAAAGAAATAAGAATAGCGTTTGTCATACCATAGTATGTCAATACCATCACGATTATGGGTAAAACGCCTGCATCTCGTAATGTGCAATAATGGTACATTTCGTTTATTTCAAGCATCAACTTCGCTTTGCAATTCCTTGTGATGTAATTGACGAACTGCGATGCTACCAACATGATAGCTATTTATGATTTTTCCTGTTACTGATAACTTAAGAAATAACACAGGGTGTCCATTTAAGTTTTAGAATGACTCAAAGTACACTACTGGCCATTAAAATTGTTGCACCACGAAGATGACGTGCTACAGACGCGAAATTTAACTGACAGGAAGAAGATGCTATGATATCCAAATCATTAGCTTTTCAGGGCATTTACAAAGGGTTGGCACCGATGGCGACACCCACAACGGGCTGACATGAGGAAAGTTCCAACCGATTTCTCCTACACAAACAGCAGTTGACCGGCATTGCCTGGTGAAACGTTGTTGTGATGCCTCGTATAAGGAAGAGAAATGCGTACCATCACGTTTTCGGCTTTGATAAAGGATAACGTCGGATAACGAGCTCACACCTAGAAGCCAAACGAAGCTAGTACAGACAGTATTTTTGCTAACAAAAATGCAAATTATTACTTGTATCTCTATTGGCAAGTAGATAGAGCGTATTTTTTCCAGATGAGAAGTATTTGATGTGTGAACTGTTCCTTTGATTTCAAGTAATTATCGATGTAATGAAACTAGCTTATATATGGCATTATAAAACGTACATAACATATTCTTTTAAAAACGTTTAGGTTTCACTTTACGTAATTCGATATTAAGAACTGTCAAAAAAATTTGTTGAAATATTCTTAGTAAAAGTTTTTTAGGTAAATATAGGTATATAATCTAAATCTGTATGAAAAATGATCATGCTAGGATCTGTCAGTTATAAAGTGATGATGAGGATGAGCACTAGTAATCGTCATAATAATATGTCTCTACATAGCTGTTATTTCCAAACAGACATGCCAACTTCTAGTACAGCTTACGACAACAATGTTCTCATACATTGTATAGCACCATTTATGTTCTGGAGGAGGAGACCATGTAATGAAGTAAACAAATGTATGTTGCTATTCCATGTATTGCAAATTTCAGTTATAACTGTGTGAGCTGTTGTGTTAGTTGCTGTATTCTAGCGTTTTTGGTCCCATCTTTGCAGATCTGACAATGGTAATACAGCACTCCCAAAACTGTCGGCATGAATAAATGATTTTAGCAATCTGAGCAGTGGAAAATTTACTCAGTGTTCATCATACTATAGCTCACCCTCACACTGACCGCCCCAGAAGTGTATATTGCAGTGTTTAGTTCATGAAACCCTTCCATACATTCATACCCATTATAGTCTTTTCCAATATCTATGGTGTGTGGGCCACTCCACATATGGATGTTACGTGTATATATTGTACACTATGTGTTTTCAAGCAGTGATATCCTTAACAATAACGGCATGAAAGTGGATACAATGTCTCTTGAAATTTTCCAAATGCGCAGAAAACTGGATAATTTTAAAGGTGTATATTTTGAGAATAATTACCATTTTGTAACCAATAATTTTTTCTGTCGAAAAGCTTCAAAGAGATAACTGCTATAGCCTAGTTATAATCTATAAGAGGATAGACTCATGGCTGTTGATGGCATCAATACAAAAATATCTCTGGATATTGATTAGCGACTGCATGGACTGCTGTGTGCACAAGGACCATATATGTTAAATTAAAAGGAAGGTCATCATTGGCCGTAATATTGATGTTTTATTGATAGCAGAATCGATTTTCGATCACATAGTGATCATCTTCAGTGCTGTGCAAATTAAATTCAGACATTCGTATCAAGTTATCAAATTGGCTTCTCAGTTTTGGCTATTTATAATTTGATACCAGTGCCTGAGTTTAATTTCTACAGCACTGAAGTGATCACTATGTGATCGAAAATCGATTCTGCAATTAATAAAACATCAATATTACAGCCAATAATGATCTTCCTTTTAATGTCTGGACATGTTGTGCCACCGTCATGTTTTTGAATATTTATCTGCTTCTGTTGTTGAACAATGTGCTGGCTCTTATAAGAATATGAGAACTTAATATACCCCTGAAGTGTATTATTAAGTTATATATTTCCATACTATCTCTGTAAGCTCATATAGTACTCCAATAAGATCTGTGACCACAGGTACTTCCACAATGCCCCATCATGATAGCATATTCTTATCGACTATCAGAATGTAAAAATTCGTATTTGTAACATCACATTGTTTAGATAGATAATGAAATGATTATAGCAAGCCAGAGGTGGGTTCAGTGAAACTTTTTCTATTTCTGGCTGAGCAGGTGTCTGGGCATTGACATAATCTGAATGGAACACAGTGACATACAAGTGTGCTGACTAGCTCTGCCTTGGCATGGGAACCTAGTGACTCCACATGATAGTTCTAGTGGGGAGATAACTGCTTGCATTTTCTTAAGACTGTTGCCACATTCGTTTACAGATGTCATCATGAGTACTGGATCAGAGCCAGTTGAAGGCCAATTTAACTAATGGGATATTTATGCAAATGAAGTGTCACTTTCAAGGTGAAGGCTACTTCCCTCCCTCCATCCCCCCCCCCCAGATCAAGGTGAAGCTCAAGATCACTATCATCACCACGTCTCTACCCATCTGAACCTCTTCCACCCACCTGTCCCCCCAAACCTTCTATACCACCTCTTCAGGCTGTACTATTCACCCACCTTCCCTTGTGTTCTGTTCACAACAGGGGAAAAAAGTGATTTGGGAAAATATTAATATTGCTCCTAATTATACTGGTCCCATGTTAAATCATTATGTATGACAACAATTATTTGACATATCAAAGGTGAAAACATAGCTGTAGTGGGACCAGATAATAAGTGAGGTATCATACAGTCAGTGTGATTAATAGTTGTGGCTGCATCCAATTATAGCAAATTTATGCTATTAATGAATATTTGAAAAAAATTCTTTCTGGAGAGAAAAGTATGTCATAGCATATCAGATTAAAGAACCATACACGTGCACAGTTCAAAAGTCACAGTCCTTAAATACAATATTCACACTTTGTGATTATACTTGTTCTAACTGAGCCACTTGAAGCACACATACACACATGTATGCACAACCCAAACAAATGGTCATCACAGAAGACAGATCAAAAAACGACAACCCACAAAACAGACGTTTCTCCACACTATAACAGGAGTTGTAGGGAAAAAGGGATAAATATGTCTTCATTTGGACACAGCATACATGCTGCACATGAGTTGGGAGTTGTGGTGGTTGACCTCTGTGCCTCCACGTACTATTGTGCTGAGTGAGGCACAGCCATTTTCACCTGGCAGAGTGCGAAATTCATGCAGCTGAGTGCAGCCTGCCAGCAACGGTGGGCATGCGCAGTCCCCATTCCCACACACATCTGCACACATCACCCTGCAGTAGTTCTTAGAGTAAGTGACAATGACAGCCTCGTGCCATAGCTATGATGATCAGACACAAACATTGAGCTTCCAGTCAAGTACCCATCTTATTGAGCTGTTGTGGATGTATTATATGGAATTCAGTATCAGTTGTGGTAGCAGTATTCATCCCTCATACACTGGATGAGGTTGAACAATAACTTAAAGTTGAACAGCATATAATCAATTTACGTTGCATTCCAATTTAGTTTCGGTGCATATACTGAGATGACTGGCAGTTACACATCTTTTTTCATATTTTGCATGTGAAGATGTCTGTAATTGATGCCTACCCTGGTTAGGAGTATCTTAAACAGCAAATACTCACTGCAGGGACAGTAGGTTGGGCTGGTGCAGTGAAACCAACATATAAACAAACTGCTCTGAAATCAGAAAAGATGAAGGTGGTCCACAGCATACTGGTGTACGCTTCAAGGATGATGAGGAGTAACAAGTCTATACATTTACATGTTTTACTTGTGTGTATATCTGCTTTGGATTCCATTAATGATGATGATGATAATGTAGCATACCCACAACTGACATGCAACTCTGATATGCATGTCTGGATAAAGAATGTGCCTGATGATCTCAACATAAAGATATTGAACTGGCATAATACATACATCGCTGTTGCTTTAGGTAACAAAAAAAGTTCACTGTTCACACAGGTATTATAGATATGCAGTATTATAAATATCCAATACTAATGTGTCTCGTTATTTTTTTCTACAGGAGTCTTTAAACCATCCACATGAGAACTTAGGATGCAATCACCACGACACAGTTTGACATCACAGTTATCACTGGCATGTCCGCCACAATGCGGTCTGGTCTGGCTTGTCCCTGATAGCCTGCCAAGTCCACTGCATGGTCACCATGGCATCTGTCATCACGCCAACGTGACACACAGGTGATCTGGGCCATTCCTCTCAGCACAGATTAGAACCTAGACTGCTGATAGCTGTGGTAATACTCTGGTTAGCTGCAGACCTCCGACCCATTCTACGCACACATCAGATTAGTAGGTTGCCACATTTAAATTACTCAGTGATTGCAGTTGCATTTGAAAACTAGATATCATTTGCCGATATACATAATGGTACTGCTGGGTATAGACACACTGTATATATCCTGAACTATTGCCTATGAATTCAAGAAAGTGAATTTTACAAAATGGCTGGCAAACCACAATGTCCCACTGTGTCCCAATGTGTGGCACATTATTATGCTGTGAACTGACACACATAGGAAAACAACTTTTCCAATATGTATAAAAAAAGGTGCTACAAAGCACTAAGCCGAGTACTCCACATTGATATTCAATATCATGTTTTGATCCATTAAATGTATGGTCCAGCTATATGAGTCTTCCACAAGACATCGCTAACAAGAAGGCCCTTACTAACGTCGAAAATCTTGACTGGATTGGTTTTGCATGGTCAGCCCTGTCAAGCGAGAGAAATTATTGAGTCGTCCAGGTAGATAATAATATCTGTGTGTATTGAGACTTTGATGGTACTGATTTCCCTGTTAAACTTCTGCATATACAGAAAGTTGAGAGGCAGAATACTAGTGTAACAGTTCATGTCTATGGCCTGAGAAAAAGCAAGCCAGATAATAGTTTTAAAGTCACAAATTAGATTCTTGGACCTCTTCATTCATCCAAATTTGGGAGTAACCAGAAGGTGAACGTATATTTGCTTTTATTGTCAGAGGCACATAATCACCTTTACACTATTGGTTGTCCTTCAAAGAGACTGGGACATGTTGACTAAAATGCCCATAGAGGAAAATGAATTCTCGAAATTTAAGAACACTCACCACCAAAAGGGGTTTCTCTTCGTTGTGTATGCTGACTTTGAGTGACTCCTCGCTCCTGTCACATCTAGCTGTATCACAGCTGAAAATCAGTTTGGTGCCTCTTGATAGTAAGTAAGTCCTTTGTGGGGATGGGGTAGAAATTTTGCTGTACTCACAATATTCATTCACGCTAATGTACTTATTTCCAAATTGTGTGGTTCAGAGTGTGTGTGTGTGTGTGTGTGTGTGTGTGTGTGTGTGTGTGTGTTTCTTGTTTAAAATATGTGCTGTAGTGAAGTGAATGCTGTGTTCACTAGTGTGCCTGAGTTTATTGCACAATATGTAATGAAATGCATCTATACATCTCTACATTAGTGTTTCACCTGCGCTGCTGTCAGCTGGTAGAGTCTTTAGTTTTTAGTGTAATCTAGTTGCCATTTTAATTAAGTCTTTTTTGAAGAAGTATATCTAACGATATTGCAGTTTTGTCCATTGCATCAAATGACACTAAGATCGTAAAATTTTTCCACTCTGTGGCAAATGACATTGTAATAACTGAACTGTAATTTGTTCTGTTATGCCAATGACTGCTTTCGTCGAAAACATGCTGTAAATAAAAAGTATAATCTTTTAAAAGAATTCATTATTATTACTGAAGCAAATTAATTGAATACATGTATCTCTTTTTATTATTAATTAAGTAATTAAATAAAATGCTATATACAATTAACCAAATAAACGATTAAGAAATTTGTTGACCTAAATCGTTGTTATTATTTACAAAAGCCCAAGTCACACCTTTGTCAATGTAATGTAGTAAATAAACGATTTGAGACACTTGCTTTTTTTTTTAAATAAAAGAGGTAAGTGTTATTTAGAAGGTCCAGTTTACAGATGAGTGTAACGGGGTTAATATACTGATCACTTGGCATTTCACATGTTGATAGTCACTTTTAGGTTTCTGGGAACAGGCAGTGCATGATCGCTGCTGTTTCATAAGCATAGAAGCTATGTCTAAATTTATTTCAACTGTGCTTGAAGGAGATCATAGGCTTTGTATCTGGAAGGAGTTGTGTGCTGAATAAAAATACATCCTTATAACATTAACTGTATCAGCCGATGGTATCTGAAAGCAAAATAAAATTAGCACAAACTCATTAATAACACAGTGAATTTGTTTTAAATTCATTTATTTGTCACCCAACTTAAAAGCATTTCCTGATTTTTGTGACATCTTGGATGGCTGGGTAATACCACGCATCCGTGTAGCCTTCTTGGAGCACTCATGGGATAGACGACATTGTTTGTGAGATCGAAGGTTTGAAACGATGTTATCACATCGTCATAACATATGTCAGGATCATTACAGTGAATTCCATGGAAAAAGCATATTAACCATAATCCCATCTTATGTGTTTTGGCATACTCGTACTTCATACTTCACATCCGTGAGACGTTTTGGGCGATGATATATTTGCTGAAAACTTCATTATTACACATCCACAATTTTTCTAAAAGCAGTGAAGATAATATTCTTAACTACAAACTGTTTGCATTCATTGAAAAAAGACTTGAGTATCTACAATGATGTACCATCGTGAACTGCTTTGGATGAGACACAATGCTTGTTTATCTATACAGCTCGTTGCACACTTGCTGTGCATGGTAAATAGTTAGTCACCCGGTCATGCAGAAGTGCCTGCGGGGAGACAAATTTTACTGCATTGCTTTTTTTTGAACAATGTATAATGGTAAATGATGCCTGCTCCTTAATTGTCCATCAGGTGAGCAGACAACCTTCTTCTTTAACGTTCTCATAGTAGAAAGGACGAAGTCTTGCATACATACCACAGCTGCCAATTACGCTCCATGTTGCCTTTCGTATAGGTTTGAAATGCAAGTATAATGAATCTTGCTGTTCCTAATTGAATGGATGTTTTAGTAGCCTATGTGTGCTTGGATTCTGTCAGTAAAATAGTATACTCAAAGTGTTCCCATCAATGGAAAGATAATGACAGATGAATCTCTCTCTCTCTCTCCCTCCCTCCCTCCCTCTCTCTCTCTCTCTCTCTCTCTCTCTCTCTCTCTCTCTCTCTCTCTCTCTCTATTCGTTTAGTCGGTTCCGACTCTTCGTGACCCCATGAACCAAATCACGCCAGTTTTTCCTGTCTTGCACTTCCTCCCGTACACCTTCCAGGATGGAACACACGGCTTCTGTGATGCCATCGGTCCATCTCACCCTCACACGTCCTCTTCTTCTAGTTCCTTCAATCTTCCCCAGCATTAATATTTTTTTCCAGCGAGGCATGCGTCACATTGTGTGTCCAAAGTAGGTCAGCTTTTGTTTTAACATTAGACCTTCCAGGGGGAAATCTGGTTTTATTTGCTCCAATATTGATCTTTTGGTTCTCTTTGCAGTCCATGGAACTGTAAGAAGTTTCCTCCATCACCACAATTCGAAGGAGTCAATTCTTCGCCGTTCAGCCTTTCTAATGGTCCAGGACTCACATCCATACATCACAACTGGAAACACCATAGCCCTCACAATACGGATCTTTGTTGCTAGTGTTATATCTCTGGACCTTATAACCCTCTCAAGGTTTGACATCGCCTGTCTACCGAGCAACAGGCGTCTCCGGATTTCATGGCTGCAGTCGCCATCAGCAGAGATCTGGGAACTGAGTTAACTCAATGTGGTCACTACCTCCATGGTTTCTCCTGTTATATTCACGAACTGATAGGTGCAGATGCCCTAACTTTCGTTTTCTTGGCATTCAGCCTAAGACCGGCCTTTTTACTTTCGTCTTACACCTTCAGCAAGAGTGTTCTCAGTTGTTCTTCACTTTCTGCCAAATGGATCATATCATCCGCGTAGCCTCGCATTCTTCATAACATGTTCTGCATACAGATTGAATAAGTGCGGTGACAGTATGCAGCCTTGCCGGACCCCTTTCTGAATCTTTATCCATTTCGTTGTTCTATACATAGTTCTTACTGTGGCTTCTTGGTCAATGTATAAACTCCGTATCAGATGAATGAGGTGATCTGGTACACCCTTGTTTTTCAGTATGTTCCATAATTTGTTGTGATCGACGGAGTCAAAGGCTTTGGCCTAGTCAATAAAACAGAGGTACACATCACTCTGGAATTCTCTTGCTTTTTCCATAATCCAACGAATGTTAGGAAATTGATCTCTAGTTTCTCTTCTTTTCCTAATCCAGCTTGTTCTTCTGGTAGCTCTCGATTTAGATATTGGCGAAGTCTATTTTGTAAGATTTTCAACATGACTTTGCTAACATGTGAGATAAGTGCGATTATTCGGTAATCTGAGCATTCTTTTAGAAATTCTCTTCTTTGGAATGGGGATGAATATTGATCTTTTCCAGTCTTCTGGCCACTGCTGTGGGATCGATATTTTTTGACATATTGAGTGCAGCACTTTCACTGCATCCTTTCCAGTTACTTTAAACAATTCTGCTGGTATTTCATCATGTCCACCAGTTTTGTTATCAGCCATATTTTCAAAGGCCCACTGGATTTCTCTCTCCAAAATATCTGGCTCTAGTACTAAATTAACATTAACATGAGCAGTTCTTCCTTGTATAGGTCTTCTACATATTCTGCCCATCTTTCCTTAACATTCTCTACTTCACTCAGATCTTTCCCGTTTCTATCTTTTATCATTCCAATTTTTGCCTGGAATTTTCCTTTAATTTCTCCAATTATCTTCCCCATTCTGTTACTATCTTCACCTTCCTCGCACTGTTCATTAAAGAATATATTTTTATCCTTTCTAGCTAATTTCTGAAAATCTTTATTTAATTCAAACATAGCTGATCTATCTCCCTTTATTTTTGCTTCCCTTCGTTCTTCTGCAACTTGCAGTGCCTCAACTGATAGCCATCTAGCCTTCTTGCTGTTCCTTTTCTGGGGAATGTGTTTCTCTGGGGCCTCCTTGACAGTATTAGCTACTTCTGTCCACATCTCTTGTGAACTTTTGTTCTCCAGCTCTAGTACATTAAGTCTGTTTTGTACCGCTACAGTGTTGTCGGAAGGTATAGAGTTAAGATCGTATCTGCAAGTTGGGATACTTTTTGCTACACTCTGAAGTTTCAACCGGAATTTAGAAATCAGGTGCTCATGATCTGATCCGCAGTTAGCCCCAGGTCTTGTTGTAGCTGACTGAACCGCGCTCTTCCTCCTCTGATTACAAAGTATACAATCAATTTGGTTCCAGTGTTGTCCATCTGGCGAAGTCCAGGTATATAGGCGTCGTTTTGGTAGTGGAAACAGTGTATTAGTAATTATGAATGAATTTTCTTGGCAGAATTCTAGGAGCCTCTGTCCTGCTTCATTTGTTGTACCAAGACCATATTTCTCTGTTATACTTCCTACAGCTTGATTTCCCACTTTTGCATTTCAATATACAACTATAAAGACGGTGTCCTTTTTTGGTGTTGACAGAAGTAATTCTTGTAAATCTCCATAGAAATGTTCAATAATTTCCTTTTCAGCATTCCGTTTTTGGCGCATAAACTTGAATTACTGTGATGTTGAGGGGCTGACCTTGAAGTGTGATGGACATCATTCTATCATTTTTATATTTGCATCCCATTACAGCTTTTCTCACTTTATCACTAACTATGAAGGCTACTCCATTACTTCTGTTGTTATCGTGCCCAGAATAATACACCATATGGCCATCCGAAGCAAATTCTCCCATGCCAGTCCACCTCATTTCACTTATTCCCAATATGTCGATTTTAGTTTCTCCATTTCTCTTTTCAGTATGTCTAGTTTTCCTTGATACATGGATCTTACGTTCCATGTTCCTATGCCGTGCTTCTCTTTGCACCATCTTACTCTTCGTGAAGCTCCTCTCAACCTGGTTCCCCGTGGAGATCCGATCGGGGAACTTGAAACTCCGGAACATTTTGAGCTGAGCGAAGCCATGGGGTTTTCTTGGGATAGTTCAGTGATGGTTTCCCGTTGCCTTACCCTGTCCTCCAGCTCATAGCTGCTCACTGACTCAGTTTCCCGCTGGGGTTTCTTACCCAACCTACCACTGAGTTGCTCGGCTTAATGGGAGCACCAAGTGTAGGTAGGAAGTTGGAGAATTGAGGTGACAGAGGCTGTGAGAACTCTCTTGCCGAGTTCTTGTAATTGAGTATCACCCACATTTTATTCCAGAGTCTCATGGTGTGTGCACAGACCCCTCCCCCCCTTCCCCCCACCCCACCTCCAGGTCATTTCCTGAGATCGACATATGAACACCAACATTGAACACTTTTAAAACATTCAAATATCCCTCATCTGTTGAACTGATATGGGAGCTCTTTCATCTTATTTTATCGACAAGAATCTCAATCACATCACCACATTCTCCTTGAATGAATGAGTTATCATCCACTGCATTTTTTACCAAAACAAATTTCTGCTTCAAAATCATGATTATATGCTTCATGTCGTTGAAATATTACTTCAACATCCTGAGAGGTATATATGCATTAAACTAAGTACTATTTTGCTACTCCACCCATTAGTTCATCTTCGAAACATCCTGTGTTTTCTAAAAAATTCAAATCTCAGGTTTTAAGAGTTAATGTTTAAGAGTTAATGTCACACTCACATTTCATATGTGGTCAATCATGACCCGGCTCTGTTCATATCTTGTTTCCTGAAACACAAATGTTAAAAGCATCACATGCAACATTCGATCCAACTGTAAGCATTATCATGACTTTTCCGAAATTTACCGTTGAAGGATATGAAACTACTACTACTTTTATCAGGGACATAAAAATCAACAGAATGATTCTAAATCTAAATCCTTCAGAAACTTAGTAATGGTCCTATCGAGCAATCATGCATAATGTCTATTGTCTTTACTGTTGTCTTTATTTCTGAGTCAAGCTCATTCATGTTTGCCTGTAACACAGTTCCTTTTCCAGATCATTTAAAAATCACATTTTAATATCAATATCGTGTGTGTCGGTAACATTTCCATAACTTCACCTTTTACATGTGGCTTATTCTTTACGTTTGTGATACTGGGAACACTGTTCTATGTTTCTAGTCGAATCAGTGTGATACTGCAGTGCCCTCTGCTTCAATCAATTGGTGGAAAAAAATTTGCACAGTATAGTGAGGATCGCTCTTTTAAAGTCAGAATGTACAGTATCACATTTAAGTCTCCAGTGTTCTATGGCAAAATAACACAAAAAAAGGGAATAAAAAAGTGTGTAATTCAACGAAATCTTAAGACATGTTCAAACTGTTCAGTATTTTTTTCGGAAATAGCTGAAATCATTGAAATATACAGAAAAATCAATGTCCAACGTCAAAATTCTGTGAAAACCGTTCCATTAAAATTTTTAGTGTAGGTCGTTGCCAAATGTAGACCCAGTGGTACATCGAAAAAATGTAACGCTATAATGGTGTCATGAAACAAATAACAGCTATTCGATAGATTTGAGGATATAAATATTACAATACTCTGTAAACACATTCTAGCCACAAATTACTAAAAAGAAATTTACTCATATCTCAGTTTTATTGCTTGAAAGCATACAGACACAGAGATAAACAGTTTTCTTCAATCACATATTGTCATTTGGTGGGAACATCCAGAGAGGAAAACAACTGAACTACAGTAAGTACATGGTTTCTGCTACAATCGAGAACAGCGAGTTCAGTCTTCTCCCTGAGAAAAAACAATGATCGTATCATTTATGCCATGTTAGCACTCAGGTGGACAGTGGTCTGAGAACATATTTTTTGCCAATTATTAAGTGTTCTGTGCCGATTTTTTTTAATTTTAATTAGAATACTTATGAAATATGATCAAATAACGGAACCTTGTGACAGTGGATACTAGCTTCTTAGTCAGCAGTGATGTCAGCAGTGTTTTTTATCCAGTCAAGGTAGTAGGTAATCCTGGAGAAGGCACCAGGTAAAGGCTCATTGCACCTGTGAAAAAAACTGGCAATGCCGATCTGCTTGTAGCCATCTGTGGATTTAAGAACAAGCGCTCCGCCCCAATCTCCCTGCAACATAGACAGTTATTGTCTTACAAATATCCAGTAGACTTCTGCTGATAATATCAAAATCTTATGAATAATATTACACCTTGACCTGAAGGATGCACCAGGGGCAATGGACGCCTCTTCAAACTTGGTGTGTTTACCGATGACATAAGTAAGCTGATCAAGGGCACAAACACGTCAAGGAGCAAACAGTAAGAGAATAACGTAAAGGGTTTATACCTGATTGCCAACAAACAGCTTCCCTTCCTACAAAACGCCGTGTTGTTAGAATCGAGTAATCACAAGCAGAGATCAGTGGGACCACACTTCACACTCGATATGGCACCACGTGGGACGTTGTTTGACATCGAGGCGCATTACAGACCGATGTTCATACCAGCACAACGATATGGTTGGAAATAAGATCAGGTGAAGTTGATATTTCAACATGTTGCAGAAGTCTCTACAATGACCTTGGCGTTATTAAACTTATGTGACAATACATATACTCTCTAATCGTACTTGAAGTTATTAGCAGGAATGTATGTACAATGAACAGTGGTAATCACAAAAGTGACGCGCCTATTACACTACATCTGGAGTACTCCCGTCAACGTAAGTCTTTTATGTCTGTCGATATCTGCTTTAAAGTCTTGAATCCAGTCACCATTCTGGGCCGATCCTCGGAAAGCAACAACTATACTCAGTCGAAAATGCGAAGCTGTATGGAATACACAAGGAAATCCAGGAAATAAGTGTAGTTCTACGCTAATAGTATCTGAATAAAAATGAACGTGTTTGTACAGTCAATATTGATGTTATTCTACTGATGACGACTGTGGTCTAAAGCTGTACAGTGGACAATAACGAGATTTGTCCGCCAGAGTAAAACTGCACTGGCAAGAACATTATGAGAGTCATCACAACTTTGTGGCTGTAAAAATATGAACATACAGCAAGTCTTATATATTATCCGACAAATTTATATTTCTGCTAGTAATATGTTTTTAAACGAAAATCCCGTAACTGTTACACCATTTTGTTTGTTTCAAACTTATACCGTTTCTCCACAGTGATCTTTGTTCGCAATGTTATGGGGTTTCTGTACTTTAGCTTAATCCTACTATTTTTTCCCATGTAGTTGTTTGTTTGTGTTCGATCCGTGGACGCAGCATGCGAAGGCTTCTTGCACGTGTCCCTGAGAACTGTTTCTTGCCTCAAATTACCTTAATATACACTCCTGGAAATGGAAAAAAGAACACATTGACACCGGTGTGTCAGACCCACCATACTTGCTCCGGACACTGCGAGAGGGCTGTACAAGCAATGATCACACGCACGGCACAGCGGACACACCACGAACCGCGGTGTTGGCCGTCGAATGGCGCTAGCTGCGCAGCATTTGTGCACCGCCGCCGTCAGTGTCAGCCAGTTTGCCGTGGCATACGGAGCTCCATCGCAGTCTTTTACACTGGTAGCATGCCGCGACAGCGTGGACGTGAACCGTATGTGCAGTTGACGGACTTTGAGCGAGGGCGTATAGTGGGCATGCGGGAGGCCGGGTGGACGTACCGCCGAATTGCTCAACACGTGAGGCGTGAGGTATCCACAGTACATCGATGTTGTCGCCAGTGGTCGGCGGAAGGTGCACGTGCCCGTCGACCTGGGACCGGACCGCAGCGACGCACGGATGCACGCCAAGACCATAGGATCCTACGCAGTGCCGTAGGGGATCCCACCGCCACTTCCCAGCAAATTAGGGACACTGTTGCTCCTGGGGTATCGGCGAGGACCATTCGCAACCGTCTCGATGAAGCTGGGCTACGGTCCCGCACACCGTTAGGCCGTCTTCCGCTCACGCCCCAACATCGTGCAGCCCGCCTCCAGTGGTGTCGCGACAGGCGTGAATGGAGGGACGAATGGAGACGTGTCGCTTCTGCCTTGGTGCCAATGATGGTCGTATGCGTGTTTGGCGCCGTGCAGGTGAGCGCCACAATCAGGACTGCATACGACCGAGGCACACAGGGCCAACACCCGGCATCATGGTGTGGGGAGCGATCTCCTACACTGGCCGTACACCTCTGGTGATCGTCGAGGGGACACTGAATAGTGCACGGTACATCCAAACCGTCATCGAACCCATCGTTCTACCATTCCTAGACGGGCAAGGGAACTTGCTGTTCCAACAGGACAATGCACGTCTGCATATATCCCGTGCCACCCAACGTGCTCTAGAAGGTGTAAGTCAACTACCCTGGCCAGCAAGATCTCCGGATCTGTCCCCCATTGAGCATGTTTGGGACTGGATGAAGCGTCGTCTCACGCGGTCTGCACGTCCAGCACGAACGCTGGTCCAACTGAGGCGCCAGGTGGAAATGGCATGGCAAGCCGTTCCACAAGACTATATCTAGCATCTCTACGATCGTCTCCATGGGAGAATAGCAGCCTGCATTTCTGCGAAAGGTGGATATACACTGTACTAGTGCCGACATTGTGCATGCTCTGTTGCCTGTGTCTATGTGCCTGTGGTTCTGTCAGTGTGATCATGTGATGTATCTGACCCCAGGAATGTGTCAATAAAGTTTCCCCTTCCTGGGGCAATGAATTCACGGTGTTTTTATTTCAATTTCCAGGAGTGTAGATGTGGTGAGCTGAAGGACATTTGTATCTTTTGCCCAGAAAGACAGTTCTTGACATTTTCTTAGATGTTTCTCGCTATATGTACGATGTCTTCCTCGGAGTGTCCTCCAGTTAATATCTTCCCACTTATCTCCAGTTAGTCAGATAAGTCTGGGATCATTCTCACTACCCTTCATGACCTGCTATTCGTGATTCGTGTTGTTCAAACTCTCCATCCAAGATTCCGCAAAAAACTCTCAATGTAGTGAAAAATATCTCTCAACAGCCTATATGAACGTGCTGTCGATAATAATATTAAGTATCTTACAGAGAAAAATAACTTTTTGGAAGTCAAGAAACACTGCAGCTATCGGACTGCCTCGATCCATGGCTTTCAGATATTCATGTAAGAAAAGACCAAATTGGTCGTCAAATGTTGATGTTTACAGGATCCGTGAGGTCTTTGAGCTCAGAATATATTATAAGATTCTACGACAAATAGCTGTCAAAGACATTGGTCGGTAAGATTCTGGTCTAGTTCTGATGTCCTTCTTGGAGACAGGTATGACCTGTGCTTTCTTCAGACGAAATGGCATAGATTTGCATTCAAGTGATTTCGATATATGACGGATAAATGAGGTTCTAACTCAGTCGCAAATCTGGTATAGAATCTTCCGCAGGCTCCATCACGCCATGGAGCTTTGTTGAAATGTAACGACTTCAGCTGTTCATCAAATCCACTGACACGAATATCTGTTTCAGTCGTCTTTGCAGTGGTACGAGAATAAAATTGAGATAGTACGTGTGAATTTCTCCTTGTAAAGGAACATTCGAAACCCTGAGTTTCAGTTCCTATCTTGTCCATGTGTGTCTAAACACTAACTTTGATGCCACTAACAGCCTTTACATACGACCAGTATGTCTTCGTGTTGTTTGAAAGACCTTTCGATAACATTTTTCTGTGGTACACACTGAAGGCGACATGTATCGCCTACTTTAAAGCCAAATGAGCATCTCCCTATCTACCTCGGTAGTCTATGTTTTAGACCTATAATGCAGTTGTCTCTATTTCCTTAGAAATTTCTTTGTAGTGATCATATACCATTGAGTATCCCATCCATCATGAATTGTCCTGCTAGGTAAGTATCTGTCCAAGCCATGGTCAACCATTCTTTTGAATCTGAGCCGTAGTTGCTCTACACCCCACTGTTCTGAGTAGAAAGAAACAACTTCTTCTTGTTACTACAGTTTACTGAATATATAAATCTATTTACATGTTGTAGTTGCCGGTTTTACACTGGCAATTGTTGTTGCTACAACTACCTCATTGTCATTGATAAAATTTTCACTGTATACATCCTCAGATAGATTAGATATATTTGTCGCCATTAGATCCAATATACAGTATTTCCATCACGACTGGATTTCGGAACTACATGATGTTGTCAGTGGTCAGAAAAGGGATTTAGTAACGTTTTGCAGGATGTCTTGTCACGCCTACCACTAACGAAATTGTAATTATCACAGATGGTTGTTGAATGATTAAAGACTCCTCCATCGATTACAGTATGATTGAGGAACTTACACGCTAGTGATCTAATAGTTCCCTCTCAAGTTTTCAGTAACATCACGTGGTGAGTTTGGTTGTAAATACAAGAATCCAATTGTACATACATGTACACGAGTCTTCCCCAAACAATCTTGGATGCGGCTGCAATTTCTTCTTCAAGGTCTATTACACAAAACACACAACAGTTTCTATGAGAAAATTAATTTTATTATTCTTATATTTAATAAAATTATTGTCATTAATCTGGAAAGTTGTGTAAAGTATTTCATATTGCAAAGTTATTTACCTAGAAAAATCTGATTGTGTATATATTGCGGCCACTGGTAACTTGTACAGTCCACATAGAACAAACTTCCATTATGTAATAAAGCACTGGAGCATTATGTTAGTGTAGGTTGTGTACATGAGGGACAGGTATGCACTCAGGGGCAAACCCATTTTTCAACTTTCATTGACAGTTACTTAACCTACAGTTCACCTTTGATAGACAGGTACTTAACCATTTGTTCTGGTAAAAGGATACTTCCTTTTGATTGACAGGTCCTTAACCTATTGTTCCCCCCCCTCCCATTCCTCCCCCCACCCCCAGGAAACATACAACACACCCCCATCCCCTACACTGCTACATGTACACTTTTGATACCAATTAGATTAACTATTCAATTAAATTGATCAATTAATTAACCTCTCCCCTGTTGCCAAACCCCCTCCCCACAGAAAATGTTGGTTAGTTGAAATTCCAGCAGGACAATGCAACACACCATGGCTACCTACATCAACCGAAGAAAATGGCGGGAAAATAGGTCACTTAGCCAACTTCCAGTAACCTAAGTCATACGACTGCCATCTCTTCCTAGGAATTCGTGGGGAAAGGACTCAGCCTGTGCTGGGCTGCTGGATAGGATGGAGGTAACCCTTTATTTTGCATTCAGTGTTAAAACAATTTGAGACAGTAGCTCCATCACCATGAGATCTGGAGTCCAACTGACACAGTACACAGTAGTGCCACCAGAGGGTGCAGTCGTCCCTTCCATGACGTAATCCTAGATGGGTGTCCTAAGGGGAAAAATGGCAGGAAAAGGATTCAGCCTTGTCTGAGATGAAGGAGAGATGAAGGAGTGTACTTCATTTATTTTGGAACAATCTATTTAAGGGTGGAGTTCACTTAGTTCATTGATTACACTGATACAAAACACTCGCACTCATGTGCCTGTGTTCATGCTACTTAGCTTACAGACATGCAGACTACACTTAAATTATCGAAGTAATGCATTACACTGATTTAGAGACACGAAAACTACTCTAAAATTACTGATGTAATGCGGTACATAGCATAAAGATCAGTTAATTACTCGTAAATCATCTAAATAATGCACTACATTGATGTTTAGACAGGAAAACATTTCATAAATTATCAAAATAACGCGTGTAAAACACTCTGCAGACACGCTCACCAATTCTAAACTGTCCAAATAATGCAGTACATAGTCTTCAGACATGCAACCTGCTTGTAATTTACCAAAACAATACATACACAACACTCTATCAACACACTCAGACTGCTTAAACAGCCGAAAATAATGTAGTGAACAAACACTCAGTCCACGTAAAACACACTTTCGAACTATCCTCAACGGCAACATATCAGAGGTTCCAACACATGCACATGCCGACACCGCTGTGAGTCTCCACTGGACACACGAGTACAGGGGCACGAGCCATTGGTCTCAGGCCGCTATTGCCAACAGCCAGCAGGTGTAACTCACATCTGTTTTCGGGTATACAATTAGAGTTCTTCGACTGTTATACTGAGGTCACATGTCTATGTAGATAAGAGCCAATTCTCCCTCTGGTCTGCAAGTGCATTTTACCATTGCTGGCACGATACCTCTCTACCTGTGGAGACATCACAGGTCGCACTGTAGAAATCCGTTCCAATGCTTCACAGAATAGCACTGGGTGCATTGCTCATAGTGGTCCTAACTCGACAAGTAAGACGCCTCCAATTATGAATGTGTTTACTGTAACTGACATCTATCTGCAAGTCCAGCATCAAGTGAGGAATGTCTGCATAGTGGCTCACACCTGCACGTGCATCTAAAAGGCTCTAAATGTTATACTAACGTCACATGGCTATGTGAATAAGACCCAAGGCGACATTTCGGAAACTGTAAACTGTCACAGAAATATTAACAGTCGCTTTTGTAGGAGCTATCGTGATGTCTCAGCTTGTCCGCACGGAATTTCTTGTCTTAACAGAACATGTCCACGAAAATAGCCCAGAAAAGCACCGAATGCATCCTTCCTGATGAACCCAGTGGGACAGTTCATCTCTTACTGAAATCACCCTTCAAACTACTGCTGCTGCCGGAGTGAGAGCACTGTCCACCTTTCCTTTCCTGCAGACGAAACTTTCAGTGGTAGAAAAGAATTTTGCACAGCTCGCTATTATGTACTGACAATTAAACTCTGCAGAAAGTGGTCTACAGATCGTCAAATACATCCCAGATGCACACCATGTGCAGTGCAACGTCGACAGAGGAAACTGCTGCCGTAAACACGGCTCGTGACTGCATCCTCTGCCAGAGATGGACCAGCTGGCCATAGACTACCGCCCACCCCAGAAGGACCTAAGTGGTAGTAGTTCGAATGCTATCAGTATTCCTAGAACAAACACTCATGACATTGAATCTTCTCAAATTTCTGCAGACTATACACAAGAAACACGCGGTAACAAAGGCAACTCAACACAAACTGGATATTAGTTCACTATTCAGCCATCCAGGGGAAGCTGAAAGCCAAAACGTCATAAGCTTTCTCTGACTCCCTGAACTGGTGTACAAAGGATGGGTAAGTCCCACCTCGCAGGCCGGTGTGGCCTTGCGGTTCCAGGCGCTTCAGTCTGGAACCGCGTGAACGCTACGGTCACAGGTTCCAATCCTGCCTCGGGCATTGATGTGTGTAGTGTCCTTAGGTTAGTTAGGTTTAAGTAGTTCTAAGTTCTAGGGGACTGATGACCACAGATTTTAAGTCCCATAGTGCTCAGAGGCATCTGAATTTGAGTCCCACCTCAAAGGCATCCTCTGAGATGCTGTTTCTGGCTCCGACCTGCTTGCTTGCTGCTATGCTTTGAATGGCTATCTCCAGAATCACAAGAATATTGGGAACCAGACACATATTTATCAGTGTAATTAAAAACTATGATTGCTGCTGCCGTCTGACGCCGAGCAATGTACTGGATATATCTCCTCTTTATGACCATGGTTCTGGAATGAATCTCAGTATCAATGGTGCACATAATTTTCCATGTAAAAAAAAGGAACTTTCATTCCCCTTATGGCTATCGATGTGCTGAATCTATACCTCCCTCACTACAGAACATGCAGTAGTGACCAACAGACACCATATTCCACGAAGACTGTTGTACAAAGGCTGCGTCGGTTCCCCATGTTCTCACTCGCGCAGCATAATTCCGAATACATACACCGGAAATTATTTCTCTACAAATCCGAAACACTAGTGAGGTGGCGCATGCGGTAAACCAATGAGTAACTACAAACTTATCCCGTCAGTGATGACCTTTGAGCGAAAATTCGAAAAAAATAGATGAAACTGATAGTCCCATTCGCGAATATCGACGTCGGTGATGTAACAGATTCCAAATCATCACTATAATTTATTAAGTCAACCAAGGTGTTTCTGTTTCTCATGTCTAGAGAAACGGCAAATCTAGTGTCCCGCTCGTCCTTTACCTGCTAGATGGACACACCGCAATCGATGTTCTCTCAACGAAATAAAGTTGCAAAATGTGTACACGCAGTCATAGGAGGGAAGAATGGTCCGGCGCAAAGATACGTCCATATTGAATTTTCTCAAATTTTCACACAATCACGAAAGCTATCCAACAGATACTAAGTATTAGTCCGCTATTCAGCCGACTAGAGGACGCTATGGTTAAGTCAGCTACATCCCTGCATCATTAAAGGCCTCTCCACTGGCACTGGTTCTACCGTTAGCCAAAACCATGAATCATTACCGCCACAGGTCACCGGTGTAGACAGTCACTGTACTTACAATCAAATATTACGATCGCAATCTCAATTGCACGTCACCGACAATGGGTCTAGTATAGGAAATACACCATGCTGGCAGCTGTGGCACTGGAAATAGAAATATCTGTACCATTCTTATTACTTCATATACTTCTCCCTTTGCCATCACAGTATTTCTCATCAAATCCTTACCTTACTTACGACAGGGCATAGTCAGTCACTTCGCACATGCTGTAACACACACACATAGTTTATAAGCCAGATGGTTAAGGCGAACCTACTACTATGTATAATACTCCACAAATAACATTGTTTGCGATAAGGGGACATGGGTGGCCATGTCTCATAAGTCTTCTCTGCGAGTGCTACAACTGTGGCTCCGAAAGAGAGGCTTAATCGTCTTACAAACCATTATATGTTAAGAAACACGATCGCAACGACCATATTACTGTCACAAGCAGTCTTGTTTCTACAGGTACAGATAAGTATTCTTGTTAACTGCTGTACTGGCTTTATAAATCTAGGTATGGCTTTACCTCTGAATGAAGTGGTTTCTCACGACAAATACCGCAACACTGAATATAGACGCTGTTCGCCGAAAAGAGTATACTATCAGAAAAAACACTACGGTTACACAACGATGGTGCCACCTCGTAATAAAATTACCGAATTTAGAAAGTGATTTGGCAAAAGAATGTGGTATGAAACCGGTGAAACAGCAACTACCTCATACTACCGCTAGTTATTTCTCCAGTATTTTGAACCCATTCAGTCTTGATGCCATGTCAGATGTTCTGCGATATATCCACTGGGTTATAGCGAAGGTTGATTGAGATCACAAACAGAAGAAGGTGTGCTGATTGAGGTCGCAAAAAATGTACTGTTGATTTTCATATGTCCAGTGTTACGCTATCCCCTAGAAATGCTGTCTGGGATTTGGAATCAAGTCTTTCCATTCAACCACATACTTGCGTTGGATCCTATGGAGCACTCCTTTAATGATTGCAGCCACTAGTGAATTATACACTCCTGGAAATGGAAAAAAGAACACATTGACACCGGTGTGTCAGACCCACCATACTTGCTCCGGACACTGCGAGAGGGCTGTACAAGCAATGACCACACGCACGGCACAGCGGAAACACCAGGAACCGCGGTGTTGGCCGTCGAATGGCGCTAGCTGCGCAGCATTTGTGCTCCGCCGCCGTCAGTGTCAGCCAGTTTGCCGTGGCATACGGAGCTCCATCGTAGTCTTTAACACTGGTAGCATGCCGCGACAGCGTGGACGTGAACCTTATGTGCAGTTGACGCACTTTGAGCGAGGGCGTATAGTGGGCATGCGGGAGGCCGGGTGGACGTACCGCCGAATTGCTCAACACGTGGGGCGTCAGGTGTTCACAGTACATCGATGTTGTCGCCAGTGGTCGGCGGAAGTTGCACGTGCCCGTCGATCTGGGACCGACCGCAGCGACGCACGGATGCACGCCAAGACCATAGGATCCTACGCAGTGCCGTAGGGGACCCCACCGCCACTTCCCAGCAAATTAGGGACACTGTTGCTCCTGGGGTATCGGCGGGGACCATTCGCAACCGTCTCGATGAAGCTGGGCTACGGTCCCGCACACTGTTAGGCCGTCTTCCGCTCACGCCCCAACATCGTGCAGCCCGCCTCCAGTGGTGTCGCGACAGGCGTGAATGGAGGGACGAATGGAGACGTGTCGTCTTCAGCGATGAGAGTCGCTTCTGCCTTGGTGCCAATGATGGTCGTATGCGTGTTTGGCGCCGTGCAGGTGAGCGCCACAATCAGGACTGCATACGACCAAGGCACACAGGGCCAACACCCGGCATCATCGTGTGGGGAGCGATCTCCTACACTGGCCGTACACCTCTGGTGATCGTCGAGGGGACACTGAATAGTGTACGGTACATCCAAACCGTCATCGAACCCATCGTTCTACCATTCCTAGACCGGCAAGGGAACTTGCTGTTCCAACAGAACAATGCACGTCCGCATGTATCCCGTGCCACCCAACGTGCTCTAGAAGGTGTAAGTCAACTACCCTGGCCAGCAAGATCTCTGGATCTGTCCCCCATTGAGCATGTTTGGGACTGGATGAAGCGTCGTCTCACGCGGTCTGCACGTCCAGCACGAACGCTGGTCCAACTGAGGCGCCAGGTGGAAATGGCATGGCAAGCCGTTCCACAGGACTACATGCAGTATCTCTACGATCGTCTCCATGGGAGAATAGCAGCCTGCATTTCTGCGAAAGGTGGATATACACTGTACTAGTGGCGACATTGTGCATGCTTTGTTGCCTGTGTCTATGTGCCTGCAGTTCTGTCAGTGTGATCATGTGATGTATCTGACCCCAGGAATGTGTCAATAAAGTTTCCCCTTCCTGGGACAGTGAATTCACGGTGTTCTTATTTCAATTTCCAGGAGTGTATTTCTGGCGCTCTCATATCTCGAAACGAGTCACTTTTTCTTCCAACCTATCTGATACAATAAAATTCCAATGTGGTTTTCGGTATTCCCTAATCATTTTCCAACTACCCCTCAGACCCTGCAGCTTTGCATCCATGCAGCTTTGCACATGTCATCGCTCCAATTTAAGTTGGAACTGAGTAGAAATCGGAAACGCTATATCTACCGCCTTCTCCAGCCCGTGTAGGAACAGGCTGAGCTGAGTTAATGCGACAGGACTGTGTTTTGACCATTCGACGGAAACAGCAACATGTTGTTGTAGCTCCACCAACTGTCCACAATGTGCAAGGTCAGCGCTAAATGAAGCCAGCTCCTACAACACGAAGTAGTATAAAAGACTGTACTGGAACTGGGATATGGACGTGGATATTAACAACGCTGCATTCCACATCACTGATAGGGCGGAAACTGAAGCGATCTAACATTATAGCCTCTTTTAAGTGCAGAGCTGTGCAGCCTTAGCATTGCATCCGTTTATATTCTCTCTTACCAATACCCTGCTGGTACTGAACCCAGACACTAGAACAATACTTTAAAATTGACAGCGTAGTGGACTTACGTAAAATGCTTTGAACTCCATCCGTCTGAAGCTCCATCATGCATAAAAACTACACATTTCTTGTTCTTGTTAATCGTCTGCTATTACAACACTTTCTGATCTGTTGCTATACACCGATAAACGATGCTAACCTCCTCGACATGGGTGCATCTGAAGAAATTTTGTGCCTTTGGATGGGCAGGGACTCGGCCAGGTCCATTCATTCACGAGGTGCGGAATGTAGCGGTCTACTTCTGGTCAGCTGCAGATTCAATCGGTAACATTGCTGCAGGGCGAGTTGGTCAAAGACTGTGCAAGAGGGTCTTTCAGTCTAATTTCATGCTAAGACTATGAGAATGCTCTGTGACTCCCAACCACATAGAGACAGATCATAAACTAAGTGCTATGCTCGAGGTGTTAGAAATGTGTAGAGCGTTGTCTGGTACACTTTGATGACGTATACGTTCAAGGATAAACAGTGAGTGGGCGTACTGTACAGTTACTTATCTACATTCGAAAAGACACTCACGCAAAGTAGAGAATGGGCTACTTAGCAATGGTGCTGAAATTGGGGAACATGTTGTGCATCATTATCCGATGTTGAAATTACTGTAAAATTGCTAAAATTGTTCACACTATCAACTGTGATGCTAGCTATCGACGGTGTCTTTTCCATCCAATCCGTTCACTGGTAGACTGTTGGTCACCACATAATGATTCTACATCTATATCTACATGACTACTCTGCAATTCACATTTAAGTGCTTGGCAGAGGGTTCATCGAACCACAATCATACTATCTCTCTACTATTCCACTCCCGAACAGCGAGCGGGAAAAACGAACACCTAAACCTTTCTGTTCGAGCTCTGATTTCTCTTATTTTATTTTGATGACCATTCCTACCTATGTAGGTTGGGCTCAACAAAATATTTTCGCATTCGGAAGAGAAAGTTGGTGACTGAAATTTCGTAAAAAGGTCTCGCCGCGACGAAAAACGTCTATGCTTTAATGACTTCCATCCCAACTCGTGTATCATATCTGCCACACTCTCTCCCCTATAACGTGATAATACAAAACGAGCTGCCTTTTTTGCACCCTTTCGATGTCCTCCGTCAATCCCACCTGGTAAGGATCCCACACCGCGCAGCAATATTCTAACAGAGGACAAACGAGTGTAGTGTAAGCTGTGTCTTTAGTGGACTTGTTGCATCTTCTAAGTGTCCTGCCAATGAAACGCAACCTTTGGCTCGCCTTCCCGACAATATTATCTATGTGGTCCTTCCAACTGAAGTTGTTCGTAATTTTAACACCCAGGTACTTAGTTGAACTGACAGCCTTGAGAATTGTACTATTTATCGAGTAATCGAATTCCAACGGATTTCTTTTGGAACTCATGTGGATCATCTCACACTTTTCGTTATTTAGCGTCAACTGCCACCTGACACACCATACAGCAATCTTTTCTAAATCGCTTTGCAACTGATACTGGTCTTCGGATGACCTTACTAGACGGTAAATTAGAGCATCATCTGCGAACAGTCTAAGAGAACTGCTCAGATTGTCACCCAGGTCATTTATATAGATCAGGAACAGTAGAGGTCCAAGGACGCTTCCCTGGGGAACACCTGATATCACTTCAGTTTTACTCGATGATTTGCCGTCTATTACTACGAACTGCGACCTTCCTGACAGGAAACCACGAATACAGTCGCACAACTGAGACGATACCCCATAGCTCCGCAGCTTGATTAGAAGTCGCTTATGAGGAACCGTGTCAAAAGCTTTCCGGAAATCTAGAAATACGGAATCAACTTGAGATCCCCTGTCGATAGCGGCCATTACTTCGTGCGAATAAAGAGCTAGCTGCGTTGCACTAGAGCGATGTTTTCTGAAGCCATGCTGATTACGTGTCAATAGATCGTTCCCTTCGAGGTGATTCATAATGTTTGAATACAGTATATGCTCCAAAACCCTACTGCAAACCGACGTCAGTGATATAGGTCTGTAGTTAAATGGATACAATCTGGACCTGAAGACTTGCCCGTATTAAGCGATTTGAGTTGCTTTGCAACCCCTAAGGTATCTACTTCTAAGAAACTCATACTAGCATATGTTCGTGTTTCAAATTCTGGAATATTCCATTCGTCTTCCCTGGTGAAGGAATTTCGGAAAACTGCGTTCAATAACTCCGCTTTAGCGGCACAGTCGTCGATAACAATACCATCGGCACTGCGCGGCGAAGGTATTGACTACGTCTT
Source organism: Schistocerca gregaria (assembly GCF_023897955.1). NCBI lineage: Eukaryota > Metazoa > Arthropoda > Insecta > Orthoptera > Acrididae > Schistocerca > Schistocerca gregaria. Next base: position 26,867,133 of record NC_064928.1, on the reverse strand, counting down.
GCCGCTTGTGTACTTTACATACGACCAGAATTTCTTCGGATTTTCTACCAAATTTCGAGACAATGTTTCGTTGTGGAACCTATTAAAGGCATCTCGCATCGAAGTACGTGCCAAATTTCGCGCGCCTGTAAATTTTAGCCCATCTTCGGGATTTCGCGTTCTTCTGAACTTCGCATGCTTTTTCCGTTGCCTCTGCAACAGCGTTCGGACCTTTTTTGTGTACCACGGGGGATCCGTTCCATCTCTTACCAATTTATGAGGTATGAATATCTCAATTGCTGTTGCCACTATATCTTTGAATTCGAGCCACATCTCGTCTACATTCGCATTCTCAGTTCGGAAGGAATGGAAATTGTCTTTTAGGAAGGCTTCTAGTGGCACTTTATCCGCTTTTTTAAATAAAATTATTTTGCGTTTGTTTCTGATGGATTTGGAAGAAATGGTATTGAGCCTAGCTACAATGACCTTGTGATCACTAATCCCTGTATCAGTCATGATGCTCTCTATCAGCTCTGGATTGTTTGTGGCTAAGAGGTCAAGTGTGTTTTCGCAACCATTTACAATTCGCGTGGGTTCGTGGACTAACTGCTCGAAATAATTTTCGGAGAAAGCATTTAGGACAATCTCGGAAGACGTTTTCTGCCTACCACCGGTTTTGAACAAGTATTTTTTGCCAACATACCGAGGGTAGGTTGAAGTCCCCACCAACTATAACCGTATGAGTGGGGTATTTATTTGTTACGAGACTCAAACTTTCTCTGAACTGTTCCGCAACTGTATCATCGGAGTCTGGGGGTCGGTAGAAGGAGCCAATTATTAACTTAATTCGGCTGTTAAGTATAACCTCCACCCATACCAATTCGCACGGAGTATCTACTTCGACTTCACTACAAGATAAACCACTACTGACAGACACAAACACTCCACCACCAATTCTGCCTAATCTATCTTTCCTGAACACCGTCTGAGACGTCGTAAATTTCTGCAGAACTTATTTCAGGCTTAAGCCAGCTTTCTGTACCTATAACGATATCAGCTTCTGTGCTTTCTATTAGCGCTTGAAGCTCAGGGACTTTTCCAGCGCAATTACAACAATTTACAACTATAATTCCGACTGTTCCTTGATCCAAGCACGTCCTGTAATTGCCAAGCACCCTTTGACATTGCAGCCCATCCCGCACTTTCCCGAGGCCTTCTAACCTAAAAAACCGCCCAGTCCACGCCACACAACCTCCGCTACCCCTGTAGCCGCCAGCTGAGTGTAGTGAACTCCTGACCTATTCAGCGGAACCCGAAACCCCACGACCCTATGGCGCAAGTCAAGGAATCTGCAGCCAATACCGTCGCAAAACCGTCTGAGCCTCTGATTAAGACCCTCCACCCGGCTCTGCACCAAATATCTTCAGTCGGTTCTGTCAACGATGCTGCAGATGGTGAGCTCTGCCTTCATCTCGCAAGCAAGACCGGCAGCCTTCACCAAATCAGATAGCCGCTGGAATCCAGAGAGAATTTCCTCAGATCCAAAGCGACACACGTCATTAGTGCTGACATGTGCCACCACCTGCAGCTGGCTGCACCCTGTGCTCTTCATGGCATCCGGAAGGACCCTTTCCACATCAGGAATGACTCCTCCCGGAATGCACACGGAGTGCACACTGGATTTCTTCCCCTCCTTAACCGCCGTATCCCTAAGGGACCCCATTACGCGCCTAACATTGGAGCTCCCAACTACCAGTAAGCCCACCCTCTGCGATTGCCCGGACCTTGAAGGCTGAGAATGATTCTCTGAAACAGGGCAGGCAGCAGCATCTGGCTCAGCCAGAGACAGTGCCTGAAACCGGTTTGTCAGACGTACCGGGGAGGCTTTCTGATCAGCCTCCGGGGACGCCTTTCGCTGCCTGCCACGCCTTGGAACGACCTCCCAATCAACCACATGATTGACTGACATCGTTTCTTTGAGATGGAGAAAAAGTTTTGGTGGAGGGGCTACACCTTCTGGGGATTACTAGCAACGAAACAGTCACTGAGACAGATGAGCTTAAATGTAGAGGTCGTCATTCACCTTCGGAGTGCAGTGTGGAAACGCTCCACAACGCCTCCAAACTCTTCCCCAGTTTCTTTATGTCTTTTATTTAAAATAATCCAGTGTGTGTGGAGTGACATAGTAGCAGCAGTAATAACATGAATTATACCGTGCAATGTCTAGTTTTCTGCGAGAGTCAATGGATCAGAACGTGTTAATGTCAGTTTGGAATCTGACACAGACCTCAAAGTCGTGGCGGAAAAGGAAAATGTACGGCAGTGAACAAAGCGTATTACAGTAGAAAAAAAGTAATGTTTCAAAGAATGCCACAGGGACCCAGGGAGCGTCTTGTCACTTATGGCATAATCTGTGGGATACAGCCATCCTCCTGCAGTACACGTGATGGAACTTCAACTGATCTGTGCAGTGGGTCAACACCTGTATGTTTAATAGGAATGTCACTCCGTTCTCCCAGTTACGGTACTGCATTTTATACTACTTCTTGTTGCAGGAGCAGGCGTCGTTTGGTGCTGACCTTAAACATCGTAGACTTGGTGGAGCTACAGCAACATGTTCCTGTTGCCATCGAATGGTCAAAACACAGTCCTGTCATACTAATTCAGCTTAGCCTAATTCTACACAGGTTGGAGAAGGTGGCAGTATAGCTTTCTCTGACTTGTAATCAGTTCCGACTTAAATTGGAACGATGACATGCGCAAAGTTGCAGGGATGGTAGTACAGAGTCTGAGGGTTACTTCCAAGATGCATAAGGACTACTTAAAAGCACCTTGGAATTTTACTGTATCAGACAGGTCAGAGAAAGGTCACTCGTTTCGAGATATGAGAGTGCCAGAAATATGATTGACTAGCTTCTGTAATCATTAAGGGACTTCTCCATAGCATCCAACGCAGGTATGTGGTTGAATGGAAAGACTTGATTCCAAATCCCAAACAGCATTTCTAGAGGACAGCGTAACACTAGAGATCTGAAGAGCACATGTACATTTCTTGCGAACTCAATCAGCACGCTATCTTCTGCTTGTGATCCTTCTCAATTAACCTTCGCCTATAACCCAATGGATATATCGCAGAACCTCTGACGTGACATCAAGATAGAACCGTTACAAATACTCGAGAAATATCTAATGGCGGTATGAGGTAGTTGCAAATACCAGTTTCATACCACATTCCTTAGCCAAATCACTTTCCAAAATCATTATTTTAGTATGAGGTTGTACCGTCGACGACGTGTAACCGCCCTGTTTTTCTGGTAATATACCCTTCGGCGATCGTGTTTTTTTTGTTTTTTTTTTTTAAACATATAGTGGTTTTTAAGACGGTTACGCCTCTCTTTCTAAGCCATAGTGGTACTCGCAAGAAAAACTTATGAGACATGTTCAGCCATCACAGATTTTCTCCCAGTATTGTTTCGCTGCCTAGAAAACGTATGAGACATGTCCACCCTTTGCTGATTTTCGGTCAGTATTGTTTCGTATCGCAAGCAATCAGTTATTGGCGAAGTATTATACTTAATAGTAGGGGGTGCAAGATAGGTTCGCCTTGAGCTTAAGGCTTATACAATATGTGTGTGTGTTCTGACATGTGCAATGGGTTTGACTATGTCCAGTCGTAATCAAGGTATGGATTTGATGTAGAATACTGTGATAGCAAAGGGGAAAGTATGTCAAGTAATCAAGTAATAAGAATGGTCAAGATATTTTATTTGCAGAACCACATCTGTCAGCAGCGTATATTTCCGGTACTTCGCTCATTGTCAAGTGTCGTCCAATTGAGAGCGCAATCGTGGTATTTAGTTGTAAATACAGTGATAAAATATACGAGGATTGGGACTTTTAAGGTGACAAGTGTTTATTTTCTGCTGACACAAAACAGATACGTGTTTCAAAGTTTTACTTACCTCCAAAGTAGTCCCCAGCATAGTGTACAACGATGCGGAAGTCGTAGGACACACTTAGCAGTGCCAGTTGTGTTGACAGTTCGAGCGGCGCGGTCTATTGCCCGACAAATTTGTAGCAGTTCTGAAGCGACTGCCGGAAGTGTTTCCTTCAGTTTAGAAATCGAGTTGAACTCACGAAGGCTTAAGTCAGGGTAGTGCAGCAGGTGGTATAGCACTTAGCAGCCCCATCAGTCAAATAAATCAGTAACAGCTTGCACTGTACGTGCTTGAGCATTGTCCTGCTAAATGATGGTCAGCCCCGCAGAAAGTGTCGTCACTTCTGTCTATACTGTTCATTTTTGTAACACAACCTACGACCACTCCTGTGTTCGTCTGCCTTGCAGAGACTCGCTGGGGTGTCGGCATGTGCATGTCTTGGAACCTCTGACATGTTGCGGTTGGCGATTGTTCGAAAGCGTTTGTTACGTGCACTAAGTGTTTCTTCGCTACATTATTTTCGTCTGTTTAAGCATTGTGAGCGTATTGGTAGATCGTCATGTACGCATTATTTCGGTGATTTACCAGTAGTTTTCTGGTCTGTAAGCTATGTACGGTATTATTTGGACAGTTTAGAATTAGTGAGAGTGTCTGCAGAGCATGTTATATGCGTAATTTAGATAATTTACGAGTTGTTTTCGTGTCTGTACGTCAGTGTACTGCAGTGTTTAGGTGATTTACGAGTATAATGCAGGTCTGTTTGGTAGGTACTGCATTATTTCGGTAATTTGCGGTTTGCTTGTGTGTCTGTACATCAGTGTAATGCATTATTTCGGTAATTTACGAGCTGTTTGCGTATCTGTGCATCATTGTACTGCATTATTTAAAAAACTTAATAGACGTTTGCGGGTCTGCACACCATGTAGCACGACCCCAAGCACGTGTGGGCGAGTGTTTTGTAACAGTGTAATAAATGAACTATGTAAAGTTCATTCTCAAATAAGTTGTTCCAAAATAAATGAAGTACACTCCCTCCCTTCTCTCTCCAGCAGCCCAGACGAGGCTGAGTCCTTTTCCCACCATTTTTCTCCCCCCAGACAGCCATCTTGAATTAAATCACGGAAGGGCCAACAGCACCCTCTGGTGGTGGTGCTTTGTACTAAGTCAGCTGGGCTACAGACTACATGTGAACTCACTGGATGCAGCTACTGGCTCAAATTGTTTAAATAAACACTGTATACAAAATGAAGACTTACATCCAACCTCTCCGGCAGCCCAGCACAGGCTGAGTCCTTTCCCCACCAATTCCCAGGAAGAGGTGGCGTTCAGATCACTCAGGTTACTGGGGGGTAGCCCAAGTGACCGATTTTCCCATCATTGTCTTAGGTTAGTGGAGGTAGCTGTGGTATGTTGCATTGTCCTCCTGGAATTTGACATTCTCGCCATTTTCTGGACGAGGGAGGAAGCGGAGGGGATTTATCAGAGGTGGAGAAGGTAATTAATTGGTCAGTTTAATTAAATAGTTAATCAAACTAATATTCAAAGTATCTGTAGTAACGAGGGGTAGGGGGTGTGTTTGAGGTTTCCTGGATGGAGGGGGTGAGAGTGGAGGGAAGAATAATTTAAGGACCTGTCAATCTATAGGAAGGATGCTTTTAGTGGAACAAATGGTTAAGTACATGTCAATCAAAGGAGAACAATAGTTTAAGTACCTGTCAATCAAGGAGTGCAACGAGAGCAATAGATTTTCTCCCTGAGTGCATATCTCCCCTGATGTATGTCATACATAAGGCACACCAGTGACAAGACACAATCAGTACCTTCACTGCGCGATAACAATGGTGAAGTCACTGATGACAGTGCCACTAAAGCAGAGTTATTAAACACGTTTTTCCGAAACCCCTTCACCAAACAAGACGAAGTAAATATTCCTGAATTCCAATCAAGAACAACTGCCAAGATGGGAAACATAGTAGATATCCTCGGCGTAACAAAGCACCTTAAATCACTTAATAAAGGCAAGGCCTCCGGTCCAGATTGTATACTAGTCAGGTTCCTCTCAGAGTATGCTGATACAATAGCTCCATATTTAGCAGTTATATACAACCACGCGCTCACAGGAAGATACGTACCTAAAGACTCGAAAATTACTCAAGTCACACCAATACCCAGAAAGGGAAGTAGGAGTAATCGGCTGAATTACAGGGCTACATCACTAACGTCGGTTTGCAGTACGGTTTTAGAACATATACTGTATTCGAACATTATGAAGTACCTCGAAGAAAACGATTTATTGACATATAGTCAGCCCGGATTCAGAAAAAATCGTTCTTGTGTAACACAACTAGCTGCTATGGACAGGGGATGTTAAATTGATCCCATATTTTTAGATTTCCTGAAGGCTTTCGACACTGTTCCTTCCAAGCGTCTTCTAACCAAACTGCGTGCCTACGGAGTATCGCCTCAGTTGTGCGACTGGATTCGTGATTTGCTGTCAAAAATGTCACAGTTCGTAGTAATAGACGGAAAGTCATCGAGTAAAACAGAAGTAATATCCGGCGTTCCCCAAGGAAGTATTACAGGCCCTCTATTGTTGTTGTTGTGGTCTTCAGTGCAGAGACTGGTTTGACGCAGCTCTCCATGCTACTCTATCCTGTGCTACTCTATCCTACTGCAGCCTATATCCTTCTGAATCTGCTTAGTGTATTCATCTCTTGGTCTCGCTCTACGATTTTTACCCTCCACGCTGCCCTCCAATGCTAAATTTGTGATGCCTTGAAGCCTCAGGACATGTCCTACCAACCGGTCCCTTCTTCTTGTCAAGTTGTGAAACATTTCTATTCAACACCTCCTCGTTAGTTAAGTGATCTACCCATTTAATCCTCAGCATTCTTCTGTAGCACCACATTCAGAAAGCTTCTATTCTCTTCTTGTCCAAACTATTTATCGTCCTCGTTTCACTTCCATACATGGCTACACTCCATACAAATACTTTCAGAAACGACTTCCTGACAGTTAAATCTATACTCGAAGTTAACAAGTTTCTCTTCTTCAGAAACACTTTCCTTGCCATTGCCAGTCTGCATTTTACATCCTCTCTGCTTACTGCATCATTAAGGAAGCAATATATATCCGTACAGCCGATAATCTCGTCAACAAGGATGTGGGATTTCAACCGAGCACAGCCTGGCACCATGAGTCACGATCGTTCGCTACCAGGTCCGTCATAACTCTAGCCCAGTACGGCCGTTGGTGAGTAACGCCTGGTCGCACTGCTCGCAAACGCAGTTTGAATATGGTAAATCACTGCGCACGCGCGATTTTCGCGGCTGCGCATTCTTCGCGAGCGTGTTCTAAAAACGAGGCGTCGGTGTGCGGATACCGTCAGTCGTACCCAGCCAGCCACGAGCGAGGTTGAACAACCTGAAGATGTTGGGCAGTTGCTCCGAGGAAATATTGTGGAATTTGCACAACTTGAGCAGGTACAGTAAAGTTTAACATTAATGTTTCGCAAAATAAAAGTCCTTGCGTTTCTCAATTCAGTCACCATAAAAATAGTCTTGAGGAATTTCTTCTCCGGCACATGCAGCTTGATTCCAAACAGAGCACCGAACATGTAATATACTACTCGCCATTAACATTGCCACACCAAGAAGAAATGCAGATGATAAACGGGTATTCATTCGAGAAATGTACTATACTAGAACTGTGATTACATTTTCACTCAATTTGGGTGCATAGATCCTGAGAAATTTGTACCCAGAACAACCACCTCTGGCCGTAATAACGGCCATGATACGCCTAGGCTTGAGTCAAACAGAGCTTGGATGGCGTCTACAGGTACAGCTGCCCATGCAGCTTCAGCAGCATACCACAGTTCATCAAGAGTAGTGACTGCCGTATTGTGACGAGCCAGTTGCTCGGCCACCATTGTCCAGACGTTTTCAATTGATGAGAAGTCTGGAGTATGTGCTGGGCAGGGCAGCAGTCGAACATTTTCTGTATCCAGAAAGGCCCGTACAGGACCTGCAACATGAGGTCGTGCATTATCCTGCTGAAATGTAGGGTTTCGCAGGTATCGAATGAAGGGTAGAGCCACGGGTCGTAAAACATCTGAAATGTAACGTCCACTGTTCAAAGTGCCGTCAATGCGAACAAGAGGTGACCGGGACATGTAACCAATGGCACCCCATACCATCACGCCGGGTGATACGCCAGTATGGCGATGATGAATACACGCTTCCAATGTGCGTCCTCCGCGAAGTCGCCAAACACGGATGCGACCATCAAGAGGCTGTAAAGAGAACCTGGATTCATCCGAAAAACAGACGTTTCCCATTCGTGCACCCAAGTTCGTCGTTGAGTACACCATCGCAGGCGCTCCTGTCTGTAATGCAGCGTCAAGGGTAACCGCAACCACCGTCTCCGAGCTGGTAGTCCATGCTGCTGCAAACGTCGTCGAACTGTTCGTGCAGATGGTTGTTGTCTTGCAAACGTCCCCATCTGTTGAATCAGGGATCGAGACGTGGCTGCACGATCCGTTGCAGTCATGGGGATAAGATGCCTGTCATCTCGACTGCTAGTGATACGAGGCTGTTGGGATCCAGCACGGCGTTCCGTATTACCCTCCTGAGCCCACCGATTCCATAACAGTCATTGGATCTCGAACAAGGCGAGCAATAATGTCGCGATACGATAAACCACGATCGCGATAGGCTACAATCCGATCTTTACCAAACTTGGAAACGTGATGGTACGCATTTCTCCTCCTTACACAAAGCATCACAACAACGTTTCACCAGGCAACGCCGGTCAACTGCTGTTTGTATATGAGAAATCGGTTGGGAACTTTCCGCATGCCAGCACGTTGTAGGTGTCGCCACCGGCGCCAACCTTGTGTGAATGCTCTGAGAAGGTAATCATTTGCATATCACAGCATCTTCTTCCTGTCGGTTAAATTTCGCGTTTGTAGCACGTCATCATCGTTGTGTAGGAATTTTAATGGCCAGTAGTGTACAATACTTTGTCCTGCCTCACAGGTACACGTCAAAGTGAGTATTCAATGGATATTTGCTGCCTTCAGCCTAAGATTATTTGGAAGCATTACTCGTTCACTTCACCATCAAATTATCGTGAAAATTCTGTGTTGTCCAAATTTTCATCACACTGAAGCACACCTACAGCGAAAATCGTGGCCCCCCGACGGCGGATACCGCACTTGCAATGGCCGGTGTAGGCGTGTAAGGAGAGGTAAGCAGAAGTGCGTCATGTCGCGTGAATCGTACAACTGCGATGTATTTGTAGATGCACGTACACTATGTAATCAAAAGTATCCGGACACCCTCAAAAACATACGTCTTTCATACTAGGTGCATTGTGCTGCCACCTACTGCCAGCTACTCCATATCAGCGAACTCAGTAGTCATTAGACATTGTGAGAGAGCAGAATAGGGTGCTCCACGGTAGTCTCGGACTTCGAACTTGGTCAGGTGATTGGCTACCACTTGTGTCATCCGGCTGTACGTGAGATTTCAACACTCGTAAACATCCCTAGGTCCACTTTTACCCATGTGATAGTGAAGTGGAAACGTGAAGGGACACGTACAGCACAAAAGTGTACAGGCCGACCTCCACTGTTGACTGACAGAGATCGCCGACAATTGAAGAGGGTCGTAATGTATAATAGGCAGACATCTATCCAGATCATCACATAGGAATCCCAAACTGCTTCAGGATTCATTGCAAGTACTATGACATTAGGCGGGAGGTGAGAAAACTGGGTTCCATGGCCCAGTGGCTGCTCATAAGCCACACATCACACTGGTAAATGCCACACGATGCCTCGCTTTGTGTAAGGAGCGTAAACATTGGACGATAGAACAGTGGAACAGCGTTGTGTGGAGTGAAGAACCACGGTACAGAATGTGGCGATCCGATGGCGGGGTGTCGATATGTCGAAGGCCGGTGAACGTGATCTGACAGCGTGTATAGTGTCAACAGTAAAATTCGGAAGCACTATCACAGCACAGGCCAGCATTGATGTTTTAAGCACCTTCTTGATTCCCACTGTTGAGAAGCAATTCAGGGATGGAGTTTGCGTCTTTCAAACGACTGAAGGCTTGTTCATAATGCAGGGCCTGTGGCGGAGTGGATAAAGGACAATAATATCTCGGTAATGGACTACCCTGCACAGAGTCCTGACCTGAGTTCTGTTCAATTTCCTTGGGATGTCTTGGGACGCCGACTTCGTGCCATGCCCCACCGACCGACACCGATACCTCTCCTCATTGCAGCACTCCGTGAAAAATTAGCTGGCATTCCCCAAGAAACCTTCCAGCAGCTAATTGAAGATATGGATGCTAGAGTGGAAGCTGTCATCAAGGCTAAGGGTGGGCCAATACCATACTGAATTCCAGCATTACCGATGATAGAGGGTGCAACGAAGTTGTAAGTCATTTTCAGCCAGGTGTCCGGATACTTTTGATGACATAGCGTAACTTACACTCGCCTACCCCGCTAACTTGACAGAGCTGTGCTCGCAGACGTCGCGGGGGCTCTGGCCACAGAGACTCGAGGTGTGGTCTTCCGGTGTTTGAGCGTACAATCTGCACTTTATCTTACAGGGAGGGCGGCACGGACCTGTGTATGGCTCTGTGATGTCGGTCATGTTACTGCTGTCCATTTCATGCACACATTTGTGGTGAATTTGCCAAGCCTAGAGCGTCAACATCCCTTTTACTTCCTACTCAAAGTCACTGAGCTTTAACGCCCGCCTTGTTAGCCTACTGGATAAGATCTGCAGACATAATAACCATTTAAAGGCAGCCACTTTCATCTTCTTTCCAGACAGGTAACACAGACTGTACATTACTCTACACATCAGACTAAGAATCTCTCTGTCCGTCATAGTATAGTTTCTCTCTGTTGTCTTGATGCAAAAGCGATAGGGTTTTCATCTGCATGAACCTCCAGGCTCAAACCACATCCGCGGGCATGCTTTGATGCATCACGTAATAATATAAACTCCTTACGAAAATCTGAGAACACCAACACTGGATTCAACGTCAGTAACTCCATTAAATCGCCGAATGACGGTGGAAATCTTAAGATCACACATACTCGATATCTTTGTATAATAACTGCATCAGCAGCCGTGCCATATCCACAAATCCTCTCGTGAACTTCCTACAAAAATTTGTGAGGCCCAGAAAAGTGTATAATTCCTTGCTCACTCCTGGTCTTGGAAATCTCGCAGCACCTTTTTGAGCTCGGATCAGTGCTCACACATATCTCACTAACAACATGACCCACATAATCTACTTCTTGCAACACAAAATGACATCTGTCACTCTTAAGTGACAGAAATGCTGTTCGTAATTTCTGTCAGGCTTTGTCAACATTCCTCCATACCCACTGTAAAAACAAATGTGTCATCAAGATACACTAGCGACTGACAAAGCTTCAGTCCTTTCAACATCTCATCCAAAATGCGTTGGAATGTCGCTGGTGCCTTCTTGAAACCAAACCGATAGTTTACACAGGGAAATGTCGATAATTTCCCCATGGTGCTGAAGATGGGATCTTCGTTCTATCCTCTGGAGCCACTTGTAACTGATAGTCCCACACTTCAGTCTCACTGATGAGTAGTGCTCAAGATTGGGAATCGTCTCTATGATGCTTGGAATTGGGTAGGCATCTGTCGCAGTCATATTATTTAAATGGCGATAATCGCAACAGACTCGATATTGCCTCATACCACCCACCGACTTCTCTGATAGAATTACAGTTCCCACCTCTCCCATGGACTACTTTTCTGTTCTAGTATGCAGTCTGCCAAGTGTTGATAAATAAACTGTTCTAAAATCAGCTGCAGAGACTGTCGTATTCCATATGCTCTCTTGTACACCCGTGCTTCCTTCGCTGTCGGAATTCTGTGTTGCCTCACGGGTATTTCAGGCACTCGCCCTCGTGGAAGAAGCACATGCAGCTCTTTCACCTGCGCTCCCTCCGTACCCTTCAAATGCTTCACCTGCGGCGCCTCATGTCCTATACCTCCTGCGAAGCAGTCTTCTTTCCCGCCTCCATAACGTTCTCCGCTCCAAATTTATCCGCACTGATAGGTATTACTCAGCCTCCGTCCTCCTTCTGTACACATATTATTACTAAACAAGACGCTGCCTCTAATATGTCACTATCTTCTAGAGGTTCCACTACACGCAACGTACCTTTTGGTAACTCTGGCTCCACATTCATCCATATAGACTTCTCGGTATGTCGATATAAAAGTTTTCTGGGTATGGTACCGCGTCGTAATGTAAAAACTACTGGAGAAAAACCAACATTTCAGCCACGATTGCAGCGGCCTTCTTCTGGGTATAATGATATCACTCAGCGCCCAATTATGGCAATTAATGCTTAATGTCGTTGTTCACAGTATAACTGGGTTGTCTCGTACCACAGACGCCCCTTGCGATGGATCAGAAGTGACGACACCTTTGCCTAGCCGTAATGTTTTCCCACTGAGCTCCACCACATGTCACTTTATGTCAATTACGGCATGATGCAGAAACAGTCTAGGACCTTGCTGTAGCCGCCGCTTACATCAGACGCCACTCAGTCACACTGTCTAAACTTGGTTGCCTCCAATTGAAATTTCATCATTTCCGTCCCCAGTGGCTGAACATCACTGTCCCCTGACCCACTCAAGCTAAAATGCAGCGGATTTCATTGCCTCTTACCGAGTAACTCTCTCGAAGCTACCGAAACATGCGCCCATGTGCCTAACCAAAACTTATACCAGATATTACACTCACTATTGCAGATTCCACTTCTGCATTCGTTTCTCTTGTGTCCCTTTCTACTGGGGACCGTTTCTGGCGGGTCTGAGGTTCCTTCTTACGTTTAATGGATGCTTGTCTAACAAAAACCCATACCCTTTACCAGCTATTACACCAACTACTGCACATTCCGCTTCTGCATTTGCTTTTCCTGCGTTTATTTTTACTGAGGACAGCCTTCGGCGGTTCTAGGGTTCCTTCATATCTTTGACAGGTGGTTATTCCCACACAGTACATCCATATGACTACTCCTAAACTGCACAATAAAATTAAGGGATGACTTCTTTGACACTTCGTGATTGTCTCCCATTACGACGCATAAGGTTGAAACTTCGCCCAAAAGGTGCCTACAGACTTCCCCTGTAATGCTGCAAAAGTGTAGAGCAGTGCGACGTCACCCTTGGAGTCCGAGACGCTTCAGCAGCAGGATGTCGACACATTCGGGAAAAAGGCACAGTTCAGAAGTTCAAGTGAGTTGCAAGGAGGGTTAATGACGTCAAAATAGAAGAAAATTTCACCACAGTTTTGCCCAGCGCCAGCCTGGACGTATCATATGATGGGAACGTCGTCACACACCCAGTTACTGGCATTTCACCCCTTCTTTTGACGCCTCTTCAATGGACGCAAGAACCACAACACATAGCACCGAAATCACGAGGTTTTCTAATAGGTGGCCAAGAAAAACGTTTGACACACATTGCCGGTTAGAATCGATTCTAAAAGTTCTCAGGGGGTGGCATAAATGGCGTCAATGAAACCACCCCTTCCCTTGGGGAGTTGATTGACACACGTTTCGAGGTCGAAATCGATAGTTCTTAGTGTGATGAGCAGCACGACAACGTTCTTGACAATGTTCAATACTGCTCGCACCCCCTGGGCGCTTCAGTCCGACTCTACTTCATCTACATCCACATTTACATGATTAGTCTGTAAGTCACAATTACGTGCCCGACAGAGGGAGATCGTCCAGCTACAAACCGCCTGAACGTGATCTGACTACTTTGGAGTGTAGTTTGACCAAAAGTTTTGTTCTGACAGACATAGTGGATTCAATAGAGACTCTTCAAAGCTTAAGACGAAATTTGAACATAATCCAAAGCAGCAAAGGGGGTCCCAGCATTTCAGCCCTCCTGTTTTGTACCCTCCTGTGGCATGACCATTAAGGGGTACAACGCAACTACGTGCATGAACTAAACAGTAGAGGATTCCTGTAAGATACACTCAACTCCCCCCCCCCTCTCCCCCCCCGCAGTTTGGCAACGCCAGTATTGGGACAAAGCTATTTCTACACCAAAGTACCGTTATACAAGATGGCGGCGATGACGTCATCCAAGGTGTTGGCGATGACGTCATCCAAAATGATGGCTATGACTAATCTAACCCCTCTGAAATCCTCTCGCCAAGGAAAATGCCGCCAAGTTAAAAATTCCTACAGGATACTGCATCACACCATAGTTATCTCTAATAACTTAAGAAAATGGCGAGAAAATAGTTCAGTTGGGCTACCCCCACCAACCCAAGTCATCCAACCACCACTTCATCCTACGAACTGGCGGGAAGTTTGAATTTTGGCAGTAAGGAAAGATCACTTGGGCTATCACTACCAAGAAGAAAATGGCGAGAAAGAAAGGGCAGTTGGGCCACCTAAGTCATCTGACCACTGCCTCCTCCTAGGGATTTGCACGAAAAGGACGACTTTTGCTGGACATGTCTTTATTTAAAATATTCCATGCAGTACAGCCATACAGTGTGTTTGCCATGAGGTCTAGTACACAGTAACACCATCAGAGGGCGCTCCCACTGAGAACTACCTCCACTGACCAAAGTCATCTGACCACCACCTCTTCCTAGGGATTGCTGGGAAAAGGATCCAGTCTCCACTTGGCTGCTGGAGAGAGGAAGGAATGTACTTCATTTATATGGCAGAGAAATTGATGAATTTCTTAACAAATTAACCCAGGTAGCCACGGCATTCCGGGAGTGCAGAATTGCAATCACAACTGACATAAATGTGAAGTCCCCCCAGTAGTTCAGCGGCACTTGAGATGAACTAAGAGAGAAGGCTGAAGTGGCGATCATGGCTGTACAACTATGGTCGCCAACAAGCAAGGGCACCCCCTTACCTACACAGGTGGTGGGGGAGAAGGCACAAACATTGACATTACCTTGGTGATGCCCGGCCTCATAACAGACTGGGCGATTTGGGAGCAAGTAACAACTAGCGATCATAATTACATTCTCACTGGGAGAGAGGGAGTGCTGCTGGGACATGGGGTGGGAGTCACAGTTCAATTATAATCAGACTGATTCGTATCGCTTGGCTACGGAGTGTAATATACCAACATTACCAGAAGGTGACGAGAACGTGGAGCAATACGCCGAGAAACTTTTAAAAGCAGTGATCACTGCGGTGAAAGCTGCTGTAGTAACCAGAAGGAGAATCGTTGCGACCTCCTCGCAAACTGGGACAGATGCGCCAGTTCGTAAGGAGGGCCAGGAGGCACTACCAGGAAGGGTCATCTGGGAAGAAAAGCAGCATTGGTATAGAGAGAGGCAAAAGATTAGTTTCAGCAGGAGCTAAGGGCAGTTAGACTGACTAATTGGGAAAAATTTGTTCAAAACCAACGCGTTATAGACCCATCGGGCATTCCATACAAGGTAGTATGGGAGAAAATAACATCACCTACGGTGTTGTCTACCATCAGGGATGGGGGTCGTATCACAGAATCTTGGCAGGAAGCTGTTGAGGTCCTTCTGTGGGTTCTGTTGCATGATGACGAAGAGGAAAATGACTTGGAAGCACAACAAGAAATCAGAAGGAAATACCAACTAGACTATGAGAACAACAGCATGGTTTACCCCTTTTGTGAAGAAGAGGTGGGCGCCCAGATATAGGTTCTCAAGAAGGGCAAAGGTCCTGGCGCAGATGGCATCACAGTGGAGGTGGTGCAATTCCTCGCCCCCCCCCCCCAGCTGGTGGCACCTCTCACTAAGTTATATAATGAGTGAGGAAATTCCTCTCCATCTGGGAGAAGGCCAATGTAGTGATAATTAAGGAAGGTCCAGTCAAAGATCCAAAGGAAGATAAATCGTACAGACCCATATGTTTACTGGACTTGTTGGGCAAGCTTTTTGAGAGGTTGCTAGCAGACAGACTGGCAGCACACTGTGTGCTGTGCGGGATGAGTGACAGACAGTTTGGTTATCGGTCTGGGAGATCAGCGTCTGAAGCCATCGCCTTGGCTGCGAAGGTCTGTGACTGAGCACCGCACAAATACTTTGTTGGCATTAAGGTTGACATCAGTGGCGCCTTTGACAATCTGTGGTGGCCTTCGCTCGTCTCCTGTTTGTGGGAGAAGGAGTGTCCAGGGCCCCTATATGGTTGTTTCATGAGCTATTGTGAGGGAAGGGAGGTTTGGCTATCGTCCTGTAGCAGGAGAATCAATAAACACATCACAAAGGGGTATCCACAGGGCTCTGTCCTGGGGCCACTCTTGCGGGACATAACTATGGAACCACTCCTAGATAACCTGCAGAATAGCGATGATGTGCTAGAGGGCATAGCCTACACAGACGACCTTCTCCTGCTGGTTGGAGGTCGAAGCTGTGAAGTTGGAACCTAAAATTGAAAGGTCAATATCCATTCTAACTACATGATGTCATAATACCAAAATGAAGATATCACCAAGTAAGTCGACATACTAGCTACTCAAGGGACAATTAATCAGGAATGATACGGTAAGAATAGATGGGTCGCCAGTTCTTTGGCACCGTGAGACCCGATACCTAGGCATAGTTGGCGACAAGAGCTATACATTACATATTGTCACAGTGACACGAGATCTCAGGAAACATTAGATTGGGATTGGCCATAAGCGATTTCATTTGCCACCTGATCTAATAAAATCGTATCACAACAGCATTATTATATCAATTGTAGGATACAGATCAGAGTCTGGGCTCACAGGCTCACGAGGGTCATGCCGGCCATGGCCGTTAGGAGAGTGCAGCGAAGTATGCTCCTGCGTTCTATAGGGGCAGACAGGACGACTCCGCTAGAGGCGCTACTAGTACTAATGGGGCTCTGTTCCCTAAATATCAAAATGAGGGAACAGTCTGCATGTTATGGGGTTAAAAAGGGAGAAATGGATAAAATAGTTGAACTAATGGGGACACACTTGGGTATTAAATCTAAAATTAAACACAGGGGGGAGGAGCTATGGCATGAGCAATGACATAATTACAGAACAGGTCGTCGAACACACGAACTGCCGCCTAATATCAAGGAGCGACTCCAGCTCAAACATCTGAAGCCATCAAGAGGACTGCTGCGCTTCCTTACTGGACATAGACTCTACCCAGCATACCTATGACAATTTGGGGAACAGGCTACACCAACGCGTGACTGTGGGGCCCCGGACATTGTGGCGTATGAGTGCCACCTCTTTGGCGATGTCACATCACAACCAAGACTTATTACCAAACAATGAATGACACGTACCACTTGCTCAGGCATGAGGACTATTTTCAAATCTTAAACAACCTTGCTCATGCGATTTCAAGCAAAGCACTAGAAGAGAACCTAAGGAACAATCAATAACAGATTAAACCAGACTGAAAGCCGACCAGATTCTGAGCACCTGTCCCTCTCCACGAGGGTGTGGGCTTGGCCAGCCACTTCACGGCTGGGGTCCACCAAGTCCAGGACTAGGAGGAGGACGCACACTCAGACCGAGCTGGACACACACCGGCTTTGACAGTAGCATCGTGACTGGGTTCAGACGTGGGACACGTCAGGGTAACACCGGCGGCTCAAAACATCTTGGCTCAGCCCGGTGCCGGGGGCGTGCCCACTGGGATTAGCTCGGTGGGCGCTGCCAAAAAAGTGGCTTTATAATACGCTGGCACGCATGTGACGCTGCAGGTGGAGTAGACTCAAAGTAGAACAAGCACTGGTAGCACTTAGAATACCCATAGTGGAAGTAAAATAATTAACATACTTAGTAACCAATTAACAAATGCTGCAGTAACTGTAATCCTTAGTACAAATTAGGAACCACTAATGGTTTAGGTGGTGGATTTTACATGTATCATGATGTTGTTTGAAAAAAAAAACAATGGATGCTCAATAATTGTGGAAGATATGTGAGAATAAATCAACCGAAATAATCTTCAGAACTTGTCCTGAATAAACGATAATAATGCATAATTCTTACGTGTTTCACCCCGCAGCACGTAACGTCTAAGTTAGTGTATAGTGACGTACTTTAAACATTCTCATAGCCACACATGACAGAGCTGCACAGTCGACAGCAGTCAAAGTTCGCTGGAACGAGGCAGCGTCAAGTTGGCGGCAGTAGCTAAGCAGTCGCCTCCTGGGGGTTCGGAGTTCGACCCCAGTGTTCCTTCCGGGCGTTTCTCAACGTCTACACCGAGACTACAACGTCACAGTACCAAAACCTCGCCAACGTCGTTGGAGACTTCACACGACAAGAAAGGTCTTCGAAAAAATTGAAATATTTGCATAGTACAGTATAATTGGAAACACAAACTCTTCGGAGCAATTCTATAAAACTTAATGCTTGTAGCCAAAAATAACTATGCATTCGTGTTCGATCTGTATGTTTATACACGACTCTAAAATGCCAGCATAATAGCTGTCATTGCACTAAATGTTTTACAAATGCTAGACGAAAGTAAAAGCTGAGTGAATTGGGAGTGGAGATAGGTCCTTTCCTGCTTTTTCAAGACGTTTTTCAGGTGAACCAGGCCCTAATTGGAGGACTATACACTTCCTAACGGCTTAAGCTAGCAAATCTCCACTACAAACAAGTGCCTTTTATAAGAACAGCTGCAGATCTGTCAACCAGCCTTGATAAGTAGATGCAAATTAATCTGCAATAATATACATAATTAGCAGCAGCAAATAGTAGTTTATAAGTTCCTAAATCTTTAATTTCATCCTGTAATAAGGTATATATGATCAAATGCAACGCAAATTTTCATAAAATGAACATTAACTAACAAATTATATAGACGTTATGCGTAAAAATCGGTGAACAATTATCGTACCATGAATTGTTAGTGCATGCGAATGTTATAAAAAACAAGAACTCTACTGGAAATTACAGAAAATATTCAGATGAATGCATGGCCATTCCAGGGCGTATATAGCTTCCCCATGTGTGTTTGTCACGAAAATTTTTGTATTTGTTACCTTACGAAATGTTACTCTGGACAAAACTAGTGACGATAGAGACTTGATGTGTGTGTGTGTGTGTGTGTGTGGGAATTCCTAAGGGACCAAATTGCTGAGGTGATCGGTCCCTAGCTTTACACACTGCTTAAACTGACTTACGTTAAGAACAACACACACATCCATGCCCAAGGGAGGACTCGGAGTCCGTGACATGGCGCCTGAAACCACGCGACCACTCCATGCAGCACTTGATATAACATACTGTTGTTGTTGGTCTGCAGTCCTAAGACTGGTTTGATGCAGCTCTCCATGCTATTCTATTTTGCGCTAGCTTCTTCATCTCCCAGTACCTACTGCAACCTACATCCTTCTGAGTCTGCTTAGTGTATTCATCTCTTGGTCTCCCTCTACGATTTTTACCCTCCAATACTAAATTGGTGATCCCTTGATGCCTCAGAACATGTCCTGCCAACCGATCCCTTCTTCTGGTCAAGTTGTGCCACTAACTTCTCTTCTCCCCAATCCTATTCAACACTTCCTCATTAGTTATGTGATCTACCCATCTAATCTTCAGCATTCTTCTGTAGCACCATATTTCGAAAGCTTCTCTTCTCTTCTTGTCAAAACTATTTATCGTCCATGTTTCACTTCCATACATGGCTACACTCCAAACAAATACTTTCATAAATGACTTCCTCACACTCAAATCTACACTCCTGGAAATTGAAATAAGAACACCGTGAATTCATTGACCCAGGAAGGGGAAACTTTATTGACACATTCCTGGGGTCAGATACATCACATGATCACACTGACAGAACCACAGGCACATAGACACAGGCAACAGAGCATGCACAATGTCGGCACTAGTACAGTGTATATCCACCTTTCGCAGCAATGCAGGCTGCTATTCTCCCATGGAGACGATCGTAGAGATGCTGGATGTAGTCCTGTGGAACGGCTTGCCATGCCATTTCCACCTGGCGCCTCAGTTGGACCAGCGTTCGTGCTGGACGTGCAGACAGCGTGAGACGGCACTTCATCCAGTCCCAAACATGCTCAATGGGGGACAGATCCGGAGATCTTGCTGGCCAGGGTAGCTGACTTACACCTTCTAGAGCATGTTGGGTGGCACGGGATACATTCGGACGTGCATTGTCCTGTTGGAACAGCAAGTTCCCTTGCCGGTCTAGGAATGGTAGAACGATGGGTTCGATGACGGTTTGGATGTACCGTGCACTATTCAGTGTCCCCTCGACGATCACCAGAGGTGTACGGCCAGTGTAGGAGATCGCTCCCCACACCATGATGCCGGGTGTTGGCCCTGTGTGCCTCGGTCGTATGCAGTCCTGATTGTGGCGCTCACCTGCACGGCGCCAAACACGCATTCGACCATCATTGGCACCAAGGCAGAAGCGACTCTCATCGCTGAAGACGACACGTCTCCATTCGTCCCTCCATTCACGCCTATCGCGACACCACTGGAGGCGGGCTGCACGATGTTGGGGCGTGAGCGGAAGACGGCCTAACGGTGTGCGGGACCGTAGCCCAGCTTCATGGAGACGGTTGCGAATGGTCCTCGCCGATACCCCAGGAGCAACAGTGTCCCTAACTTGCTGGGAAGTGGCGGTGCGGTCCCCTACGGCTCTGCGTAGGATCCTACGGTCTTGGCGTGCATCCGTGCGTCGCTGCGGTCTGGTCCCAGGTGGACGGCCACGTGCACCTTCCGCCGACCACTGGCGACAACATCGATGTACTGTGGAGAACTCACGCCCCACGTGTTGAGCAATTCGGCGGTATGTCCACCCGGCCTCCCGCATGCCCACTATACGCCCTCGCTCAAAGTCCGTCAACTGCACATACGGTTCACGTCCACGCTGTCGCGGCATGCTACCAGTGTTAAAGACTGCGATGGAGCTCCGTATGCCACGGCAAACTGGCTGACACTGACGGCGGCGGTGCACAAATGCTGTGCAGCTAGTGCCATTCGACGGCCAACACCGCGGGTCCTAGTGTGTCCGCTGTGCCGTGCGTGTGATCATTGCTTGTACAGCCCTCTCGCAGTGTCCGGAGCAAGTATGGTGGGTCTGACACACAGTTGTCAATGTGTTCTTTTTTCCATTTCCAGGAGTGTATATTCGATGTTAACAAATTTCTCTTCTTCAGAAACGCTTTCCTTGCCATTGCCAGTCTACATTTTATATCCTCTCTACGTCGACCAACATCAGTTATTTTGCTTCCCAAATAGAAAAATCAATTTACTACTTTAAGTATCTCATTTCCTAATCTAATTCCCTCAGCATCACCCGACTTAATTCGAGTAAATTCCATTATCTCGTTTTGCTTTTGTTGATGTTCATCTTATATCCTCCTTTCAAGACACTGTCCATTCCTTTCAGCTGCTCTTCCAAGTCCTTTGCTGTCTCTGACAGAATTACAATGTCATCGGCGAACCTCAAAGTTTTTATTTCTTCTGCATGGATTTTAATACCTACTCCGAATTTTTCTTTTGTTTCCTTTACTGCTTGCTCAATATACAGAATGAATAATGTACTACGAAACAGTATTTTTAAATTTATATCCGTGACTGTTACAATAAGGGCCAGTCTCATAGCGTCCGCCTCCTTAACATTCTCTCTCTGGCGCCTTTCTCTGACACTGTCGTTGCTATAAGATTTCTCTGAGGCTTCCAGATATGTATGACTGCATAAAGTGTTATTAATTGTGAAATTGGTTTTTAAGTTAAACTGTCATTTAAAGCTCTCATTTCGTAATTGTAATCGTCCTGTGTCTAATAACATAGCGTTTATAACAAGTGTAGCAAGCTGGGCAGTCGAGGAAACATAGCATCGCAGGAGCTACAAGATAGCCGCAATTGCGCGGCAGATATTAATTTTAATACTTTTCTGTACATTAGCGCAACATTTCTGTTCCACAGAAATCTGTGGAACTCGAGGAGATCTTATTTATATCAAAACAAGGGGGTGTACAATAAATTACTGATTTTTCAATGGGACTGGCTACGAACCAACAAAGACATAATTTCAAGTCATGCTATAAAGGAAAGCTGCGGAACTATTCACTGTTAAACCAATATTTTGAGAAATATTTACAATGATAGTCGTTTACAGTGGTATAGTTGTTTTGGTGGTGCGAAAATAACTACCTCATATGGACGTAATGTCGTACGACTATCGTTACGAGATTGTGTTTTTCTTGTCCATTGTTTCTAACAGCATTTACGCCAAGCAGTGACAATAATTAGATGGAAGACTCGTTTCATTATTATTAAAGTAAACGTGGCTAAGAAGTGACCTGTAATTTACGTCACAAACTAAAGTGCTAGGCTCATAACCGATGCAATATTTTAAGAACTATTTTCCAAGCTATACTCAGATGTTTTCAAAAAACCCTTTAAAAGCATTCAATTGCAAAAAAAATTTTTCAAACTATTGATACCACAGATGGATTTTGTAATGGAGAGAAGCGTATTGCGCTGGTTAACTGGTGCGGGTCGGGAAAAATGGAGACATCTTCTACGTCTAATGCAAGGGGCCACATGAAAAGGTCACACTAAGTGAAGTAAGGCAACACTTTTTTTTTCCAAAATTAAGTTGATTTTATTTGGGATTTTAATACACCGTATTATTACTCACTCTTCTGGCTGCAAAACCGTACTTTACAACGTAATTTCCTTTTAATGAAATGGGCTGACACCACTTTACTGCACTTCACTCTAATGGTAGGCGTCAGAGCCAACGGCTTGCAGCACATAAAACCTCTCACTGGTTCCCATACTGCTTCCCGCAGAGTGCATCCTTCAGTGGGCCGAACAGACGGTCCGCTCTTGCTCTTTACGCTCTTTTGTTAGGCGGTGACGAACCTAGCAGGCACATACCTTTGAGTACCTCAGCTGGTGTACGAGCGTCTCAGCACTTCCAACGGAGACGTTCAGTTTAGCGGTGAGGTGTCCGCACGTTCAACACTGCGGGAGACACAGCTGCGTGCGGCCAGGCGGAATGCAGGGCAGCGGATCGGACAGGCCTGCGCGGCCTCGTAACGATGATGAGAAACGCCTCGCCCAACGACTCACCGTGCTTCTGTTCACTGCCAGTTCTCCAGAGACATTCTGCAAGCACGTACGAATGTCTCTGGTTTTCTGGCAAAAGAAACTCAATGACAGCTTTATGCTCGGAGAACACTTCCATTACAGACGCCATTTTGAAGGCTGCCTATAGCCTCGCTACTCATCAGAACTTCATGACACTATAGAGACAGAAGTTGGAATATTCCACGATGTCCCACGACAAATTCCACATTTTCTCAATCGAGACTGGCCGAGAAAAAACGCGTTGCGTTGTTTATTGGACGCCACTCGTGCATCACAGGGTGCACCCAGAGTAGCAATATCAGTGACGAAAGAGGGAGGCAGAGCTACTGCAGTGTCGATGGCATGGTTACTGCACATGTAAGCCACAGGCGTGTTAAGACTCGCGCGATCAGAACTGATACACGATCAATACAAATAGGCTCCGAATGTTTCAAATGGCTCTGAGCACTACGGGACTTAACTTCTGAGGTCATTAGTCCCCTAGAACTTAGAACTCCTTAAACCTAACTAACCTAAGAACATCACACACATCCATGTCCGAGGCAGGAGTCACGCGGTTCCAGACTGTAGCGCCTAGAGCCGCTTGGCCACCTCGGTAGGCTCCGAGCCAGTTTACATGCTGCGCGTTTTTTGGTGAAAGGTATCGCAGTTAGCCAACTGCCATTCTCGAGAAGGGACCGATGCCGGCCCTCAAGTTTACAAGCCTACTAACCAGTCAGTATATCAATGTAAATGGCTCGATCAGTGATCGTCTTCTGACTGTGATGTTGTTAGCTGTGGCACTGGTGTTGATGACAAGACAAAAAATGTGGATTTAACACTTTCCAATCACTGGGCCACCTGCATGGCCTATTTCAGCTGCTTCTTCCTCCCTGAGGGTCTCCAATTCCCATCCAGTGATGTACAGCCACTCATCCACCGTGTCCTACTGCTGAACCGAGCAGACCCTGCTGCTGTGAGCTGTCCCTTCTGCATGGGTCAATAGCGTGATCATCCGCTCCTCCGCTGTCTCCATCCTGGGCTGTAATGGCATCAACTTGGTAGAGTCGATGCAGTGTTCGTGGCTTGCTGGGTCAGAGCTTTCGCTTTCCCCACTGTGCCACCTGCTGGTGGCCATGCACTACATGCTGACTGCAGTATCTTCTCTGGTTGGGCGCTCACTCCTTATAGGTGCATTTTGAGTAAAAAATAAATGAGTTTCCGTTGTTACTCTGAAATATGGCGCAGCATCTACCAAGCAGTCATTCACCACTCTATTACAGCTCTCGTATTGTGTGCTGATACTCAGGCAGCCTGGCCACAATCCACCTCATTCCATCATACATCATAGAGACAGTCAGCATAGCCATTATGATACAAATCTTACTCTCAGCACAATCTCTAACTTTCACTGTGACCAAGCCCCTATTTTACAGTCTCTTCGACCTCCTGGCGAGGAGCGACTACCAGGCCAGCATTTTACATACTGAAAGACTGCCACACAGACTCCACAGTACCGCCACTGCTAAAAGGTGCACATAGCGTACTGAGTGTTCCCCACTGTCAGACTCGCTGGCTAGCGCTCGTCCCATGTTAACAAAAAAGTACGAGCTTAGAAAGCGTGCTACTACGTATTGTAGACCACTTTCTGTGAAGTTGGTGGTGGTGGGGGGGGGGGGGGGGAGAAGTGGCCTCATGAACTTGTTGAACTTGCCAAGAGTATCACAGTGACAACTCAGCATCGCTACAGACGGTAACAATGAAATGTGCAACAGCATAGCATTACGATAAAAGGTCTGTAATTACGAAGATGCAGGTAAGTGTTCCTGAGGTTGTCATTAATGCAGTGGGCAAATTACTGTGTTTGTGTTTTTTCTTAATTGTACTGTGTGAGAATAAGCCTTGTAAGTGTTCACTGCAGTAAATCTGTAACCGATCCAAAATACACCTATTATCCAGAAATAAAACGACTGTTTTAATTTATATTTATGTTCCTTCTATCTGTTACTGATTTGAAATGGCACATTCAACCGTGAATGTTTTCAAAGTTAATAACGTATATTAGTTTTGCAAAGTCTGACTACAGGTATTTCCATCACCATGCAAAATGCTTGCCAATGCAGGTATCTACAAACCCATCAATCAGATGCCCTGGAGAAGAGATGCAATGAATGGTTTCATTTTCCTCTAGTTTCAGTCACACAGATATCTGCTGACAGTAGGAGATTAGGTGCCGCTCATAGCTAGATTATAAAATATGTGGATAGTTTGACAATGTTTGCAAGCAAAGAGCATGACTCAGTAATGAAAAGCAAATTGTGTTAATTGGATGGAATATACTTTTATAATATTAATTACTTACAAATTAGCATTGTAAAAGGCATTTATGAAAAGCCACAGAATAAGATCCTGATAATTAGTAAGTTGTGATTGTGCACCACACTTTTACTCACAGAACAGAGGCCACTGTACTTGTTTCCGGCACACAGCGTACTTTCAAGAATGGTATCTGCTCCGAACTGCAGCTCGCATACTGAATTGGGAATAACCGTCACCTCAGAAAACAGAAGAACGTCAGAAAATGGCTTGCCTGTAACGAAAATAATTCAGTCATGTCATACTCCGGTCTCTTTACCACCGTGAGCATCTAGTTACTTTACCCTTCAGTACCAACATAAAATAAATAACTAATATCAATGCGATCGCACAAGGGATACCGTCATGAAACACCCATCATACGTAATTACACTGCCAAAAATCTTTCGCTCGTGAAACATGCGCCGTCCACAGGACCGCACAGAGCGACACCCGTGCGGTCTGCCTGGGCTGGTGGTACATCGGAGGCCCCTGCGAGAGTGACGGCGTGGCCGTAAGCTGCCGAGAAAAGCGCACGTTTACGCTCGGGTATCGCGACAGACAGACTGGATGTTACACTAATTCTCGATCAAAAGCATCTGGCGGCGGCATCCGTTTCATACATGTCACCTGAGGATATCATGCAGGAACACGTGCTCTTTCTCTGTTTCTGCCTGCGACCTGCCGCGCCTGCATGCGCCGTCGTTGCAGTCGGGCTGAAGCACAAAGAAAACAGCATTTACCCTCTAAACCTCATCCAGAATACAGACGGATGCATTGGAGAACTCTGGTGTGGAGTATCACATCTTGAAGGTGTCACAAATGTTACTTCACTTGACGTGCCATGAGGTATATTAATTAAATCGTTAATATAGCGTTTAAACAATTTCCTTCACACGGTTTAAAATCACTCTAAATATAAAACAAAAGGTCGACACTGCACATCAGTTTGCATGTATAAGCAACAGTGATACATTATCGACGAGTAGTTACATTAAATAATAAAAAATTATCACTATTTGACAGCACTATTGCAGTGGTGATGTATGAAATGATAGTTCGCATTTCAAATTTCGACTGTCACGGTTATAGAGCTGAAAACTACAATCTGATAAGCGTATTTGGTCTTGTAAAGTGCTATAAAATTCCTATTATGACTGGTTCTCTCAGCTATACCAGGGCGAAGAAGGAGGGAGGAAAAGGGTCTACAGCGTGATAGGATATTAACAACAACAAATACCGTCACGATGTATTGAGAAATACCATCCATTCACGGCTAGATGATCGTAGGAAATACACTTACGTGCCACGTACTCGCCGTGCCGCAGTGCAGCGGGAACGGAGGTAACTGCCGCGGTAAACGTGTCCCATGACTGCAGCTGCGGAAGCGTGTGTCGGCCAGAGAGACCGTGGACGACCCCTTGTCCCACGAGCACCCGAGTGTGGGACTTCCCAGCAGAAAAAAAATCGTCGTATTGACTCTTCTCAAATTCCCGCATCGTATACACACGACACAAGCGGTCCCGATGGTGACTCAGTGCAAACTGGGTATGAGTTCACTATTCACACATCTAGGGGAAGCAGTAAGCCAAACCGTAATAAGACGAAAGCTTTCTGGGACTCTCTGCACTGGAGTACGAAGGACTGGCAGGCCCCAGCCCGGACAAAGGCGTCTGCTGAGATGCTATTTCCGGCACCGAACTGCTTTCTTGCTGCTGTGCTTTCTACGGCCTTCTCCAGACACTCAAGAGTATAGGCAATCAAGCATCCAGTTATCAGTGAAAGTACAGTTAAATACTAGGATTTCTGCTGCAGTCGCACACCGAGAGATGTACTGGAAATATCTTCTCTTGACGACTGTGGTTCTAGAACGAATCTCAATATCTACAGTGCACATAATTTTCCACGCCAAAAAAGAAAAAAAAGATCTTTCCTTCCCCTTACGGCTATCCCACTTTCCCACGTGAAATAGACACACAGTTATTCAACACGTACACATTTCAAACAAGCAGTGCAGTTATCGTTTGTATGTGCTTTTTTTTCACCAGTCTTCTGACTGGTTTGATTCGGCTCACCACGAAATCCTCTCCTGTGCTAACTTCTTGTGCTACCTTCTTCATCTCAGAGTAGCACTTGCAACCTACGTCCTCAATTATTTGCTTGATGTACTCGAATCTCTGTCTTCTTCTACAGTTTTTGCTCTCTACAGCTCCCTCTAGTACCATGGAAGTCATTCCCTCATGTCTTAACAGATGTCTTATCATCCTGTACCTTCTCCTTATAAGTGTTTTCCAAATGTTCCTTTCCCCTCCGATTCCACGGAAAACCTCCTCATTCCTTACCTTATCAGTCCACCTAATTTTCAACATTCATCTATAGCACCACATCTGAAACGCTTCGATTCTCTCCTATTCCGTTTTTCCCACAGTCCATGTTTCACTAGCATTCAATGCTGTACTCCAGATGTAAGTTCTAAGAAATTTCTTCCTCAAATTAAGGCCGATATTTGATATTAGTAGATTCTCTTGCACAAAAATGCCTTTTTTGCCACTGCTGGTCTGCTTTTGATGTCCTCCTTGCTCCGTTCGTCATTGGTTATTTTACCGCCTAGGTAGCAGAATTCCTCAACTTCATCAACTTCGTGACCATCAGTCCTGATGTTAAGTTTCTCGCTGTTCTCATTTCTGCTACTTCTCATTATCTTCGTCTTTCTTCGATTTACTCTCAGTTCATAATTTGTAGATTGTTCATTTCATTCAGCAAATCATGTAATTCTTTTTCATTTTCACTCAAGATAGCAATGTCATCAGCGAATCGTATCATTGATCTCCTTCCACCTTTAATTTAACTCTACTCCTGAAAATTACTTTTATTTCCATTATTGCTTCCTCGATGTACACATTGAACAGTAGGGGCGAAAGGTTACATCTGTGTATTACACCCTATTTAATACCACCGTTCTTGGTCGTCCACTATTATTATTCCCTCTTGTACATATTGTATATGACCCATCTCTACCTATAGCGTACCTCTACGTTTTCAGAATTTCGGACATCTTGCACCGTTTTACGTTGTCGAACACTTTTTCCAGGTCGACAAATCTTATGAACGTGTCTTGATTTTTCTTTACTTTTGCTTCCATTATTAACAGCAACGTCAGATTAGCCTTTGTAGTGCCTTTACTTCCTAAAGTCAAACTGATCTTCACCTAGCGTATCCTCAATTTTCTTTCACATTCTTTATATTATTCTTGTGAGCAACTTGGGTGCATGAGCTGTTAAGCTGACTGCTATAATTCTCGCACGTGTCAGCTCTTGGCGTCTTCAGAATTGTGTGGACGATGCTTTTCCGAAAAGTTGTATGTCACCAGACATATATTCTGCAAACCAACGTGAATAGTCGTTTTGTTGCCAATTCCTCCAATGGTTTTAGAAATTATGATGGAATGTTATCTATCCCTTCTGCCTTATTTGACCTTAAGTCCTCCAAAGCGCTTTTAAATTCTGATTCTAATACAAGATCTCCTATCTCTTACAAATCGACTCCTGTTTCTTCTTCTATCACATCAGACAAATCTTCACCCTCATAGAGACTTTCAATGTATTCTTTCCACCTATCTGCTCTCTCCTCTGCATTTAACAGTGGAATTCCCGTGGCACTATTCATATTATCACCCTTTATTTTAATGTCATCGAAGGTTGTTTTGACGTTCGTGTATGCTGAGTTTGTCCTTCCGACATTCATTTCTTTTTCGATGTCTACACATTTTTCCTGCAGCCATTTCGTCTTAGCTTCCCTGCACTTCCTATTTATTTCATTGCTCAGCGACTTGTATTTCTGTTTACCGGAGTTTCCTGAAACATTTTTGTACTTACTTCTTTCATCGATAAATTGAAGCATTTCTTTTGTTACCCATGGTTTCTTTTTCCAGTTACTTTGTTTGTAGCTACTTTTTCTTTCCCAACTTTTAGAGATGACCATTCCTGTTCAACTGCACTGCCTACTGAGCTATTCCTTACTGCTGTATCTATAGCCTTAGACAACTTCAAGCGTTTTTTCGTCATTCCTTAGTACTCCCTTATCCCACTTCTTCGCGTATTGATTCTTCCTGACTAGCCTCTTACACTTCAGCCTACTCTTAATCACTACCACATTGTAATCTGAGTCTGTATTTGCTCCTGGGTACCCCTTACAATCCAGTATCTGATTTCTGAATCTCTGTCTGACCATGATGTAATCTAACTGAAATCTTACCGTATCACCTAGCATTTTCCGAGTACCGGGTGATCAAAAAATCAGTATAAATTTGAAAACTGAATAAATCACGGAATAATGAAGATAGAGAGGTACAAATTGACACACGTGCTTGGAATGACATGGGGTTTTATTAGAAACAAAAAAATACAAAAGTTCAAAAAATGTCCGACAGATGGCGCTTCATCTGATCAGAATAACAATAACTAGCATAACAAAGTAAGACAAAGCAAAGATGGTGTTCTTTACAGGAAATGCTCAATATGTCCACCATCATTCCTCAACAATAGCTGTAGTCGAGGAATAATGTTGTTAATAGCAGTGTCAAGCATGTCCGAAGGTATGGTGAGGCATTGGCGTCGGATGTTGTCTTTCAGCATCCCTAGAGATGTCGGTCGATCACGATACACTTGCGACTTCAGGTAACCCCAAATCCGATAATCGTACGGACTGAGGTCTGCGGACCTGGGAGGCCTAGCATGACATTGCATCTGAATCTCAAACTGATGAAGGAATGTTTAAAGCTCCTCCTTATATAGCATGCTTCTTCTTCTGCATTGTAAACAGCAAGAGAAACATGATGCATAGATGTCCACAGAGGTATGTATTACAGTCCTGATAGCGCCGATCATTGTAGAACACACGTTTCCTGTGAGTGAAGTATCGGTGTAATTCTTCCGACGGTTGCTGGTCACCAAATGAGTCGAAATAGTAGAAGGTAACCGAATTTTTCATACGTGTGATACCCAGTGGGAGCCGGGGCCTCGAGTAACATCTAAATTCATAATGCCACGTTCACCAGTTTTCCACATAGTCAAATTGGCTCTGAGCACTATGAGACTCAACATCTATGGTTATCAGTCCCCTAGCACTTAGAACTACTTAAACCTAACTAACCTAAGGACATCACACAACACCCAGTCATCACGAGGCAGAGAAAATCCCTGACCCTGCCGGGAATCGAACCTGGTAGCCCGGGCGCGGGAAGCGAGAACGCTACCGCACGACCACAAGCTGCGGACCTCCACATAGTCTTCGGTAATGTATCCCGCATAAACACACCAGGAATCTTGGAATGTTGGATTTTTTTCTAAAAAACTTAAGAAGATGAGTATTTGTGAGTGGTCGACGTGGCAGGATCGTTAATGTGCTTTTTTTTATTTATGAATATAGCAAGCCCTTTCCTGTACAGCTTCAAGTATGGTCCTATTCCTATGGCTGCGGCTTCCATCACGCGGTTATGGCTTCTTGTTTCTTGTAAATGCACTTGGGAGTTTTGCTCGACCTTGACAGTTCGAGCAATAGCTGCAGCACCACCAGCGAGGGACCCTACCGCCGAGAGCGCTGAGAGGGCCGGGGTGAGAAATGGAAGAAAACCCTCAGACGTCTTGGATACTGGTAGAACTCGAGATGCTCCAACCGATCCACCTCGTCTTCTTCTTCTTCACGCACTTTTCTGCTTTACTGCGTTTTTAGCCGCTCACATCGCTGTCAGGATACAGTTCTTCAAACAGCTCTGCTTCCCGCCCTTGTCTCCCTTTTTGTTTAGTGCACCATTTGTGGCATTTACAACTCTCTTGAAAGTCATCGCTCTTAACACAACTTTATTTTTCCTCGCATGATTTTGTCGACTGCAAATCCTGCGGTGCGTTGACCTACACCAATATCCTTTCTTCCCCGTATCTCCTTAGCCTTAGGAATTAAAATCCTGTGTGCAATGTGACGACTTGATACATCTTTATTTGCAGCGTATGCAATCTCATGTTCCATACACCCGTCGTGGAACAGATTAACCCCTTATCACCTCATGCCAAGCACGTCTGACGATTTGTCCGCCGACCTTTGTGGCCGATCGGTTCTAGGCGCTTCTGTCTGGAACCGCGCATCCACTACGGTCGCAGGTTCGAGTCCTGTCTCGGGAATGGATGTGTTTGATGTCCTTAGGTTAGTTAGATTTAAGTAGTTCCAAGTTCTACGAGACTGATGACCTCAGATGTCAAGTCCCATAGTGCTCAGAGCCATTTGAACCATCTGAGCCAAGCTTTGTCCCAGCCACACAGTAGCTATACCCAGGGATGTATAATTCCACTGGCAATTTGTCTAAAATACCACCACCTTCTCGATTGCGTCTCCTGGCACGCATGTTATACTACTGCGGTGGCTGTGGACTGGGCACCCCTATTACATAGCAAATCGTCGGCATCAAATGTTCGAAATGTTCAAATTGAAATCCTATGGGACTTAACTGCTAAGGTCATCAGTCCCGAAGCTTACACACTACTTAACCTAAATTATCCTAAGGACAAACACACACACCCATGACCGAGGGAGGACTCGAACCTCCGCCGGGACCAGCCGCACAGTCCCTGACTGCAGCGCCTTAGACCGCGTCGGCATCAATCCAACTGTTTTGCGTAGCAGGAAAACCAAGCCACTTCACTAGTGCTTTATTTCCTCGACATCTTATGACTCTCTCCAAGAGTATTTTATCACTTTCTGTATATAGTAGGTGAACTAAATAGAAACCTAGTCCCAACAGGGAATCATATAGCGCTCTTAGAAAAAAGTGTTCCGAGACTGTTACCTGAAATGCTCCTCCATGATACTGACAAGAGAGAAATTGAGTTAATAATTAAACCACTAAAGACCAAGAACTCTCATGGATATGACGGGGTATCTAGCAGAATACTGAAGTATTGTTCTATGTATGTTAGCCCAGTACTGAGCCATATCTATAACTTTTCCTTTAGAAGTGGTCGGTTTCCTGACCGATTAAAGTACTCGGTAGTGAAGCCACTTAATAAAAAGTTAGACATTGATGATGTTGACAATTTTAGACCTATTTCTATGCCACCGGCGTTTGCTAAAGTTATCGAGAAGGTTGTATGTACAAGGTTACTGGAGCATTTAAATTCACATAATTTGCTGTCAAATGTTCAGTTTGGTTTTAGAAATGGTTTAACAACTGAAAATGCTATATTCTCTTTTCTCTGTGAGGTTTTGGACGGATTAAATAAAATGTTGCGAACGCTAGGTGTTTTCTTTGATTTAACGAAGGCTTTTGACTGTGTTGACCACAAAATATTACTGCAGAAGTTGGACCATTATGGAGTATGGGGAGTAGCTTACAATTGGTTCGCCTCTTACTGTAAGAACAGATAGCAGAAGGTAATTCTCCGCAATATTGAGAGTGGTAGTGATGTTCAGTCCCAATGGGGCACTGTCAAGTGGGGCGTTCCCCAAAGGTCGGTGCTGGGGCCAATGCTGTTTCTTATTTATATAAATGATATGCCTACAGGTGATTCAAAACTGTTTCTGTTTTTGATGACACCAGCTTAGTAGTGAAGGATCTTGTATGTAATATTGAAACAGTATCAAATAATGCAGTTCATGAAATAAGTTCGTGGCTTGTGGAAAATAATTTGATGCTAAATCACAGAAAGACTCAGTTTTTACAGTTTCTAACTCACAATTCAACAAGAACCGATATTTTGATGAGACAGAATGGGCATATTATAAGCGAAACATTGTCTCGAAATTTGGTAGAAAATCCGAAGAAATTCTGGTCGTATGTAAAGTACACAAGCGGCAAGACGCAGTCAATACCTTCGCTGCGCAGTGCCGATGGTACTGTTATCGACGACTGTGCCGCTAAAGCGGAGTTATTGAACGCAGTTTTCCGAAATTCCTTCACCAGGGAAGACGAATGGAATATTCCAGAATTTGAAACACGAACATCTGCTAGCATGAGTTTCTTAGAAGTAGATATCTTAGGGGTTGCGAAGCAACTGAAATCGCTTGATACGGGCAAGTCTTCAGGTCCAGATTGTATACCGATTAGGTTCCTTTCAGATTACGCTGATACTATAGCTCCCTACTTAGCACTCATATACAACCGCTCGCTCACCGATAGATCTGTACCTACAGATTGGAAAATTGCGCAGGTCGCACCAGTGTTCAAGAAGGGTAGTAGGAGTAATCCATTTAACTACAGACCTATATCATTGACGTCGGTTTGCAGTAGGGTTTTGGAGCATATACTGTATTCAAACATTATGAATCACCTCGAAGGGAACGATCTATTGACACGTAATCAGCATGGCTACAGAAAACATCGCTCTTGTGCAACGCAGCTAGCTCTTTATTCGCACGAAGTAATGGCCGCTATCGACAGGGGATCTCAAGTTGATTCCGTATTTCTAGATATCCGGAAAGCTTTTGACACGGTTCCTCATAAGCGACTTCTAATCAAGCTGCGGAGCTATGGGGTATCGTCTCAGTTGTGCGACTGGATTCGTGATTTCCTGTCAGGAAGGTCGCATTTCGTAGTAATAGACGGCAAATCATCGAGTAAAACTGAAGTGATATCAGGTGTTCCCCAGGGAAGCGTCCTTGGACCTCTACTGTTCCTGATCTATATAAATGACCTGGGTGACAATCTGAGCAGTTCTTTTAGACTGTTCGCAGATGATGCTGTACTTTACCGTCTAGTAAGGTCATCTGAAGACCAGTATCAGTTGCAAAGCGATTTAGAAAAGATTGCTGTATGGTGTGTCAGGTGGCAGTTGACGCTAAATAACGAAAAGTGTGAGATGATCCACATGAGTTCCAAAAGAAATCCGTTGGAATTCGATTACTCGATAAATAGTACAATTCTCAAGGCTGTCAATTCAACTAAGTACCTGGGTGTTAAAATTACGAACAACTTCAGTGGGAAGGACCACATAGATATTATTGTCGGGAAGGCGAGCCAAAGGTTGCGTTTCATTGGCAGGACACTTAGAAGATGCAACAAGTCCACTAAAGAGACAGCTTACACTACACTCGTTCGTCCTCTGTTAGAATATTGCTGCGCGGTGTGGGATCCTTACCAGGTGGGATTGACGGAGGACATTGAAAGGGTGCAAAAAAGGGCAGCTCGTTTTGTATTATCACGTTATAGGGGAGAGAGTGCGGCAGATATGATACACGAGTTGGGATGTAAGTCATTACAGCATAGACGTTTTTCGTCGCGGCGAGACCTTTTTACGAAATTTCAGTCACCAACTTTCTCTTCCGAATGCGAAAATATTTTGTTGAGCCGAACCTACATAGGTAGGAATGATCATCAAAATAAAATATGAGAAATCAGAGCTCGAACAGAAAGGTTTTGTGTTCGTTTTTCCCGCTCGCTGTTCGGGAGTGGAATAGTAGAGAGATAGTATGATTGTGGTTCGATGAACCCTCTGCCAAGCACTTAAATGTGAATTGCAGAGTAGTCATGTAGATGTCATGTAGATGTAGACGAAACAGTTCAAGTTCCTAGGCGTTAGGATAGATAGTAAACTGTTGTGGAAAGCCCATGTCCAGGATCTTGTTCAGAAACCAAATGCTGCTTTATTTACCATTCGAACAGTATTTGAAATAAGTGACACTTCAACACGAAAATTGGCTACTTCGCATGTTTTCATACGCTTATGTCGTATGGTGTAATTTTTTGGGGTAATTCTTCTGATTCAAAAAGGGTATTTTTGACTCAAAAACGGGTTGTTCGAGCTATATGTGGTGTAAGTTCGAGAACCTCTTGTTGACCCCTATTCAATAGTCTGGGAATTCTGACATTTCCCTCACAGTATACATTTTCTTTAATGTCGTTTGTTGTTAGCAATATTAGCGTATTCCCAAGAGTTAGCAGCTTTCACTCAGTTAATACTAGGAAGAAATCCAATCTGCATGTGGAATGCACTTCCTTGACGCTTGTGCAGAAAAGAGTGCAGTATTCTGCTGCATCCATTTTCAATAAGCTACCACAAGAACTCAAAAATCTTAGCAGTAGCCCAAACTCTTTTAAGTCTGAACTGAAGAGTTTCCTCATGGCTCGCTCCTTCTATTCTGTCGAGGAGCTCCTGGAAGAGCTAAAAAGTTAAGCAAATTCCAGTGTTACATTGTTGACTTTCTTTATTTAAGCTTACAGCTTGTCACCTGAATATGTTTTTTTATATTTCATTTTATCTGCTTCTAATATCGTGTTATAATTTCATGTATTGACTCGTTCCACGACCATGGAGACTTCTCCTTAATTTGGTCCCACGGAACAATAAATAAATCGGTTTGGAGGTTCTATGGGCATCGGTTCGTCCCTGTATGTAGCAAACGCTCAAAAACACATTTCTACCCGTTTTTGTCTTAACAGGTAATGCCCGGGCAATTCTGGAGTATGTATCATTAAAATATATTTCAATACATTATTCTCATGTGAATATTCCCTCATATCTACAAGATCAACTTGCCATAAGTCATCTAATCATAACATGCCTACGAAGGTGTGTTTTGCGTGCTGGTTTGTGCAGTGCTCTAACTACTGCCTCATTCGGATACACTGTATTACCTGCACCAGCTGATCCCATGAGCGGCCGTATTCGGTCTGTTAGCTCGTTGGGGTCGTTATAACATACGTTGCGGGATTCGATTGTTCAATGCTTTGTGCCAAATGTCTGTATTGTTGCTGTTGTTGTTGTTTTCGCCACCACGTATCCGTTTTGTAATGGTTTTATATTTCTTGTTGCTCAGGCTTTTCTCGATCTTATGTACATCAGTCGTGTGCAGTATTTCACGGTACGTTTCCCTATCATTAACTGAATAATATCTATGATTTTTGGTAGGTCTTAGAGAAGTAACATTCATTAAGCCAGCCGTTTCCTTAAACCGCCTGTCACCAATCTGTATTGTGTCATCAGTTACAGTTATAATATGCTTGCCCAACGTGTACGGAAGAGCCCTGCTGCGCCGAATGTTCTATTTGACCAGGGTCGTAACGGATAACGAATTCGTTCATGCCAATACCATCGTTATCGTGCGTTTTTGTTTTTTTCTGTGTCTGAGAGATTCAGTAACAGGCTTAAAGGTCTCTCTTAGTGTTTACTGTCGATCCATATACCCTAACCCCAAAAACCATAATTGCTCACGAACTACTTTTCCGCGCCTGAATCATTTTCTGCTTCGTTGACATCTCGGTGTAATCAGACATCTTCGCAGCGTGAGACTTTATATGTTCGCTCTTCTTCTTCCTCTTCCTACCTGCCTGCTCCCCCTTCTCAACAACAAGGAACTCTACATATATTTTCCTCTCAATAGCCTCGACCTTTTCATTTAACTCGGTTACTTTCTTACCGACTTCATTAACTAACACATTTAACGAATTCACAATTCTCAGAAGAGTCTGGTGATACGTCTCTTGTTCTCTGTGCATACCTCCATCTTTATGAACAACAGCCTAAATTTCCGCATCCATGTACAGGTGAATGTTCTGCCTGTGTACACCCATTCTCTCAGGTTGAGAGCTAGACATGAGTGCGAATTTGTCCATGGTGCAGCTTATACTCATGTACTATCCTCTCTTACCGTGCTGTATATGCAAAAACTCTTGAAAGTTTCCCCTGTACCTACCTTCACTCAGTTCTCTTATTTCATCGATAACGAGAAACCCATACTGTGAATGATTCCAGCAATCAGAACATTTCTTTACAAAACTGTTGAACGACATGTGCCCATAAATGTGTTTTATGTTCATATTGTCTTGTTTGAAGGCTATAATGAGGTTTGCATTATCCTTAACCAACTGTTTCGGGATTGTGGAATACATTTCACTTAGATGAAATACATCATCACCAATAAAACGACGAAAATATAAATGTTTTCGAATTTGGTCTTGGTTTACCCCAGCAACATCGTCAAATATGAAGACACTGTTTGGCTTTGCTTTTACAGATGGAGGGATACCACCGCTTTCACTGAATATAGTGGATGTATTATCATCTACACCGTGCAATATCTCCTGTAATAGCTGATACTTGGGTTGAAACAGTGTTTTTGAGAATACACAAATATATTCAAATTGGACTCCATCTACATGTGTTAGCAGTGTCATGAGGACATTAGTCTTGCCACAATTGGATGGACCTACAACAATTGCTCGTGTGTTATTCAAACAGTAAAGGGAGATGAAAACTTAATAGTCATGGGTGACAGGAATTCGATAGTAGGAAAAGGAAGAGAAGGAAACGTAGTAGGTGAATGTGGAATGGGGGTAACAAATGAAAGAGGAATCCGCCTGGTAGAACTTTGCGCAGAGCGTAACTTAATCATAGCTAACACTTGGTGCAAGAATCACGAAAGAAGGTTGTATACATAGAAGAAGCCTGGAGATACTGGAAGGTTTCAGCTAGATTATGTAATGATAAGAAAGAGATTTTGGAACCAAGTTTTAAATTCTAAGACATTTCAAGGGGCAGATGTGGATTCTGACGACAATATATTGGTTATGAACTATACATTAAAACTGAAGCAACTGCAGAAAGGTCCTAATTTAAGCAGATGGGACATGGATAAACTGAAAGAACCAGAGGTTGTAGAGAGTTTCAGGGAGAGCATTACGGAACGATTGACAAGACTGGGGGAAAGAAATACAGTACAAGACGGATGGGTAGCTTTGAGAGACGAAACAGTTGAGGCAGCAGAGGATCAAGTAGGTAGAAATATGAGGGCTTGTAGAAATCCTTGGGTAACAGAAAAGATATAGAATTCAACTGATGAAAGGAGAAAATACAAAACTGCAGTAAATGAAGCAGGCAAAAAGGATTACAAACGTCTCAAAATGAGATCGACAGGAAGTGCAAAGCTGCTAAGCCGCATGGCTAGAGGACAAATGTAAGGATGTAGAGGTATATACAACTAGGGGTAAGATAGATACTGCCTAAAGGAGAATTAGACCTTTGGAGAAAAGAGAACCACTTGTGTGAATATCAAGAGCTCAGATGGAAAACCAGTCCTAAGTAAAGAAGGGAAAGCAGAAAGGTGGAAGGAGTATATAGAGGGTCTATACAAGGGTGATGTACTAGAGGACAATATTATGGAAATGGAAGAGGATGTAGATGAAGATGAAATGGGTCTATACAAGGGTGATGTACTAGAGGACAATATTATGGAAATGGAAGAGGATGTAGATGAAGATGAAATGGGAGATATGATACTGCGTGAAGAGTTTGACAGAGCACCGAAAGACCTGAATCGAAACAAGGCCCTGAGAGTAGACAGCGTTCCTTTAGAACTACTGACAGCCTTGGGAGAGCCAGTCCTGACTAAACTGTACCATCTGGTGAGGAAGATGTATGAGACAGGCGAAATACCCTCAGACTTCAAGAAGAATATACTAATTCCAATCCCAAAGGAAGCAGGTGTGAAAATTACCGAACTATCAGTTTAATAAGTCACGGCTGCAAGATACTAACACGAATTACTTACAGACGAATGCAAAAACGAATGCAAAAACTGGTAGAAGCCGGCCTTGGGGAAGATCACTTTGGATTCCGTAGAAATATTGGAACACGTAAGGCAATACTGACCCTATGACCTATCTTAGGACATAGATTAAGGAAAGGTAAACCTAGGTTTCTAGCACTTGTAGACTTAGAGAAAACTTATGACAATGTTGACTAGAAAACTCTCTTTCCAATTCTGAAGGTGACAGAAGTAAAATAGAGGGAGTGAAAGGCTATTTACAATTTGTACAGAAACTAGATGACAGTTATAAGAGTCGAGGGGCCTGAAAGGGAAGCAGTGGTTGGGAAAGGAATGAAATGGTTCAAATGGTTTTGAGCACGATGCGACATAACTTCTGAGGTCATCAGTCACCTAGAACTTAGAACTACTTAAACCTAACTAACCTAAGGACATCACACACATTCATGCCCGAGGCAGGATTCGAACCTGCGACCCTAGCGGCTGAAAGGAGTGAGACAGGGTTCTAGCCTATCCCCAAAGTCATTCAATCTGTATATAGAGCACGCAGTAAAGGATACAAAAGGAAAATTCGGGGTAGGAATTAAAATCCGTGGAGAAGAAGTAAAAATTTGCGGTTCACCAATGACACAGCAATTCTGTCACAGACAGCAAAGGACCTAAAAGAGCAGCTGAACGGAATGTACTGTGTCCTGAAAGGAGGCTATAAGATGAACATCAACAAAAGCAAAGCGAGAATAATGGAATGCAGTCGAATTAAGTCGAGTGGTGGTGAGGGAATTAGATTAGGAAATAAGACACTTAAAGTAATAAATGAGTTTTGCTATTTGGGGAGCAAAATAACTGATGATGATCGAAGTAGAGAGGATATAAAATGTAGACTCGCAATGGCAAGCAAAGCGTTTCTGAACATCGACTATAGATTTAAGTGTCAGGAAGTCGTTTCTGAATGTATTTGCATGGAGTGTAGCTATGTATTGAAGTGAAACGTGGACAATATATACACTCCTGGATATTGAAATGAGAACACCATGAATTCATTGCCCCAGGAAGGGGAAACTTTATTGACACATTCCTGGAGTCAGATACATAACATGATCACACTGACAGAACCACAGGCACATAGACACAGGCAACAGAGCATGCACAATGTCGGCACTAGTACAGTGTATATCCACCTTTCGCAGCAATGCAGGCTGCTATTCTCCCATGGGGTCGATCGTAGAGATGCTGGATGTAGTCCTGTGGAACGGCTTGCCATGCCATTTCCACCTGACGCCTCAGTTGGACCAGCGTTCGTGCTGGACGTGCAGACCGCGTGAGACGACGCTTCATCCAGTCCCAAACATGCTCAATGGGGGACAGATCCAGAGATCTTGCTGGCCAGGGTAGTTGACGTACACCTTCTAGAGCACGTTGGGTGGCACGGGATACATGCGGACGTGCACTGTCCTGTTGGAACAGCAAGTTCCCTTGCCGGTCTAGGAATGGTAGAACGATGGGTTCGATGACGGTTTGGATGTACCGTGCACTATTCAGTGTCCCCTCGACGATCAGCAGAGGTGTACGGCCAGTTTAGGAGATACCTCCCAACACCATGATGCCGGGTGCTGGCCCTGTGTGCCTCGGTCGTATGCAGTCCTGACTGTGCCGCTCACCTGCACGGCGCCAAACACGCATACGACCATCATTGGCACCAAGGCAGAAGCGACTCTCATCGCTGAAGACGACACGTCTCCATTCGTCCCTCCATTCACGCCTGTCGTGACACCACTGGGGGCGGGCTGCACGATGTTGGGGCGTGAGCGGAAGACGGCCTAACGGTGTGCGGGACCGTAGCCCAGCTCCATGGAGACAGTTGAGAATGGTCCTCGCCGATACCCCAGGAGCAACAGTGTCCCTAATTTGCTGGGAAGTGGCGGTGCAGTCCCCTACGGCACTGCGTAGGATCCTACGGTCTTGGCGTGCATCCATGTGTCGCTGCGGTCCGGTCCCAGATCGACGGGCACGTGCACCTTCCGCCGACCACTGGCGACAACATCGATGTACTGTGGAGACCTCACGCCCCACGTGTTGAGCAATTCGGCGGTATGTCCACCCGGCCTCCCGCATGCCCACTATACGCCCTCGCTCAAAATCCGTCAACTGCACATACGGTACACGTCCACGCTGTGGCGGCATGCTACCAGTGTTAAAGACTGCGATGGAGCTCCGTATGCCACGGCAAACTGGCTGACACTGACGGCGGCGGTGCACAAATGCTGCGCAGCTAGCGCCATTCGACGGCCAACACCGCGGTTCCTGGTGTGTCCGCTGTGCCGTGCGTGTGATCATTGCTTGTACAGCCCTCTCGCAGTGTCTGGAGCAAGTATGGTGGGTCTGACACACCGGTGTCAATGTGTTCTTTTTTCCATTTCCAGGAGTGTATATAGAAAGATACACTGGAGGGGAGGGTAATAATTTGTGTTGCCACTACAGCTCAAGCACTTAACTGTATGAGCTATACCGGCTACAGAGAAATATATATTACCCTTAAGACTAACTTGATCATTCATTATGTCAATAACTGGTCTAGTTTTGAAAAATAATGATATTAATAGGTGTAATACTTTGACTGTAATGAGAGAGATATGAAATAGAACACAAACAATGTTTGACATTATACATATGTATATTACTTTTTTATTTAAATATCTTAATAGGATGTAGTATTTCAAGAAAATCATCAGACTCTTTCTGTATCTTCTTCTTTGCACCTGTACAGTATTTCCCAAACAAAGCTTTTTGACATGCAATAAATTCCCCGTGTATCTCTTTCAGGCCAATGGATGTCTCACAGTGTCTCAGATTTTTCACACACTCATTTAGTCTGTTTCTCTTTCGGTTCAGCATTCATGTTCAAACAAAAGTGCTGCTTCAAATAATCAACTTATACACTGTGCACACGTAGGAAGTATACAACATCATTGTATACAGAGTCTATGCTCGGTAACCAGGGGTTCAGTCTCTACAATGTAAAACGTAGTGCAGTATCCAGATCGTATAATTTCATAACTGAGGCGTGCCTTAGGTAAACACAATGGTCACCCTATTTCACACATAGTGTGCAGTTATCATACACTGTTGTAATAGTGTCACACCAGTAGCTCAAATGTCTGGGTGAGAACGAGTTGGATAATACTCTGTAATCTGCTGAGTTATGTAGCGCTCTGCACAACATATTTCATCTCAGTCGAACTCGGAAATTGGCACATTAACACCCTTCGATGCAGTTTCAATTACTATTCTCGTATGCAAGCCCCAAACATGATGTGCTTCTGTACCAACACTTACAAGTTTCCTTCCACTGGGAGTTAAACTGTATGTGGAACTGAAAAGCATGGGTATACTCCACGCGTTCTTATTCACAGCATCAGCACTCTGTGGCTACAATAACACAGGGATGTTCTTTTGGGATGGGTCATATGTTGGTGACCAGTGCTGTCCTCGATCTTGCTGTTGTTTAGGACTACCAGCAGCGTTCGATGTGTTGGGAGCAGATCGCATGTCCTCATCACACAAATCGATGAGTGCGACAGACAACACCAGCTCCTTGTCCTGCCCCAGCAACAGGACGCCACATGGTCACTACAGGTTCAGACGTGCTGAAGGTTGTAGCTGCTGCAGGTCTAGAGGTCGCTGCAGGTCTGGACAAGATGGCAGCCAATGTCGCTACAGGTCCAGATGCGGCAGAAATCGGCATGTTGGCACTCTACCCTGTTGGCCTGGACACGTCGAGGGCTACCGCTGAACAAAGTCTAGGAAGTATTACACATGAGCCAAGATGCGAAAACAATCAATAATAATAATAATAATGCTAGCCATAGAGAAAGATGTGATGAGGGACCCTTACATTTCCGCTTCTTCCTATTCTGCAGGGCTGTGATGGATTGAGACTGCTGTTAGGCTTCATGGTTCTTCTTCTTCTGCTGCTGCTTACTGACTGAGCAAGACTGAGATTCCAGAGGTGCTGAGACTGCCCTATATCCCCTCCAATGACGTTACTAGATACAGCCATCCTACTGGCTGAAGTCTAGCACATTACTGGATTAAGGGTGCCTAATGGTTCCCGCCATTTCCCCCCACCCCAGGCTGCCATCTTGGAGTATATAATGGGAGGCATAACACCATTTTCTGGTGGAAGTACTGTGTCCTACAGACCCCATGCTGAGCACGCCAGATGGAGGCACTGCCTCAAATTGTCTAAATAAAAGCTGTTTAAATAAAATATGACATTCCTATCCTTCACAGGGTCCTCTTCCCATCGATCCCTAGGAAGAGGTGGCGGTCGGATGACTTAGGTTAGTGGAAGTAGCCAAAGTGCCCTTTTTTCACCTCATGAATTTGAACGTACCCGCGTTTTCTGTAGTTGGGATGGGAGGTAGCCGTGGTGTATTCCATTGTTCTGATGGAATTTGAACTTCCAGCCATTTTCTGGGGAGGGTAGGGGGGTGGATGGGGCTATGTTAGTGGAGGTAGCCCAATTGACCTATGTTCCCACCAAAGTTTGAACTTCCCACCAGGATGTCACTGCAATGTTGAAATACCTATAGCCGCCATCTTGGGTCCGCCATCTTGAATACATTTGACAACAATGAAGAGTGGGGCTCTACGAACTTTGTCCCACTGCTCACCTATACCAACACTGAAAGCTACAAAATTACTCTGAAAAAAAACATATTTCAGAACTCGCACCACGTACTCTTCACTGCTCCTGTCCAAAGACATGTTATCACAAGCCAAAAGTCAGTCACTCCCTAACACAGCAATGCCATGTACTAACAGTTCGTTTAAATCACTGTGGTAGACTATTACTGCAACTATTCACATGACATACCTACATCCACACTAACCTGGTGGGGTGCCAAACACTGGATCAGTACTCAACAGCATGTCACCCTGGTGTTCCGTATGGGTTTGCTTTGTAGATGAGTTACTCTTTAATACATTTGTCACATCAACTACCGGTCTTATGTGGTTGTTCTGCTCCACATTGCTTTGCAGTGTTATGTCCAGATATTTGATGGAAATGGCTGTGTCAAGTAGGACGCATCTAACATAGCATTCGAAATTTACAGGGTTGTTTACCCTACTTACGTGCATTAGCATGCATTTTTCTAAATTTAGAGCAAACTGCAATACATCACGCAAGTTAGAAATTATGTGTAAGTCATCCTGTATCCTCCAACTATTATTTAGCAACGACACTTTCCCATCATCAACGAAACGTCACTGCTGCCCAGTGTGTCCATCATCGTTCATGTTTACAGAGTACCATGGAACGTGTTTTCAAATTTGACGAAACCTTAATTTTCTGGAGTAATTTTTGTAATTTGTGAAAAAATCTGCAGCACCTAAAAAGTGACTGTAAAATACTTGAAATTTATAGATCGTACAGATTTTTGCAGTCATCTATGAAAAATTTCTTTATTATTATTGTATTCAGATGGGCAAGATTGTGCAGCATCAGTGGCTGATCAAAATACGTTCTGTCATGTGATATAATTCTAATTATCAGTTCAATGCACAATGATGCTAAGGAGCTGCTTCTTGCACACTTGGTGGCATAATCGTAATTTATC
This sequence comes from Schistocerca gregaria, assembly GCF_023897955.1. Taxonomy (NCBI): domain Eukaryota; kingdom Metazoa; phylum Arthropoda; class Insecta; order Orthoptera; family Acrididae; genus Schistocerca; species Schistocerca gregaria. The sequence goes on along the minus strand of NC_064928.1, from coordinate 26,822,584 downwards.
TAACATCCCAGTTATGTTTCCTTACACACAACGTACTTGTAACATCTTAATTTTTCTCTTAATTTAGTGATCTATTTCGTGTCAAACATATTATATGAATACGTGCATAGGTATCAGTCCTGTGTACACAGTCATTTCTCAGTTTGGCTTAAACAACAAATCACTCCATCATGAACTGGAAGACGGGAAGATACACAGTTCATGATGACATAATAGACATAAGGAAGTGACATCTCGCTTATCTCTTATACCTGAAATATGGAGAATCTGATTGTGTTTATTACAGACCATATCAGAGCGATTGTTCTAGTGCAAACGTCACAGATTATCTATCTACCACAGAGTGGGCGGTTAAATGCATGTAAAAGGCTATATTTTAATTAATAATGAAGTAATTAAACAGTGACACTCTATCATTAAGTATCTGAGATATTGTAGCCATTATGGTCAAAGTAAATGATAATGTACCAGTAAACTGCTTTCACACCCTTACATTGCATGCACATAGTAACCATTTTCGTATTTAAATGTGATTCATGTTGTAATCTTATTTTAGATCTTTACAGATAACAAAGGGGGTGAAAAATAAACTGAATGGAATGGCTAATGTCTTGGAAAAAGGTAACAGAATATAACTGAACTAAATCAGGTTGTAATGAGGGCTGCTGCCAGTGTGGCAATACCTACAACAGCATTTCTGAAAAATAGAATTTTGTTAGTGTTGAGTATGAGGTTTAGTGTAAGGTGGTCTTTCTGAAGACAGGAGTAAAGAATGTTGCCCTCTGTGGAAGTGAAATGCAAAAGAAAAATATCTGAGACAAGCATAGAACAGAAGTGTAATGTGGAAGTCCATTTTTACCACCTTCCATGGGCAACAAATAAGGTGACAGTCTCTTTTAACACCTTTCATGAGCTTCTTCTCGATGAGACGATTCGATTGATATGTTACACGCCATGTAAGACCTTTTATTTGCATATCAGATGTTAATGAATGTGTATTTGGCAGCTCCCTTTTCCCATTGCATTCATTTCGGTTGCAATGCAAACATGTCGGAGTACAGGGATGGGTCATAAAGATCGTGGCCTAGAGGGGCGCAGCACAGGCTTAGCCAATGGTGTGGTCACCGCCAAAGGGATTCTAAGGGAGAGACAACTGTGCGGTGGAATATGTAATTAAAACAGGACGTGGTACTCATGTGAGCAGTGCGTGGTCTCACATATACAGATGAGTGACAGTAAAGGGCTTGTGCTCTTGTAGAACGCTCTCTCATTGGCGGAACAGTCTGAAAATTTCGAGGGGAGGGAGATCACACTGTTTCCGTCATTTCTTTTGGAGATGGTGTTAACAGATAGGACGATTGCAAGCAATGTTTGCTTGGCAGACTCCAAATTTGGAAGATGTCAATGTTCGGCACTAACAGAGGAGAGGTAGTTCGATATACACAATTTGGTGACAAGGAAGTGCTCTCTCTCTCTCTCCGAAATGTTGTATTGATACATGGAATATTTTATTCTGTGGTCATTTTGATAACAATTGGCTCTAAATAGTGCCGCATAAATAAGCTGAGAGTCTCATATATTGTCCCACTAGTGAATATGGGACAGAAGAGTCATGTTAGTTAATACGTTCTTGCGAGAACTGTACGGGCATCTCTGTGCACCTCTCCCCACCAACCAGGCGAGTGTGTGCAGCCATTATAGACAGACTGGGGACAAACAGTCTTCTGCTTCACTGGAGGACTCGGTAAGAGTACATGACTGACTCTTCAGTCAAGAATAAGCAGCTTACTAAGTTGACAGTCTGTGTGGAGTACAGACAATCATCTGGCGTCCCACGCATTCAATGGCACACTGTGCAGGAAAGGTAAACGATGCATTACAATCACGCAGGGTGTGCATTACCTTTGATGTCACAAGTACCTCTTCGTCCATCGCAGTGTTTAGCCTGGAGTAGTATACTAAACCCTCATTCGTGTTGCCTTGTACTGTATCAGGATTAATTCAGTTCTTAAAGAGGTGACTGAGTTTGACATCTGAATTGAAACCATCGTACAATGAAAACGGTATCTTGCCGTATATGAATTCCCATTCAAAGTGTTACGAATTCACTCCCCTCTAAAAGACCTAGAACGATGTAACGGGAATTTCCAAACACTTATCTTCTGGTTCGCAGGGGGGAATTTGTTCGTGGAGTCAAGTATGCGGCAACAAGAGGAATGTAGGAAAACGATGACATCGAAGCGAGCGGTGGTTGAGGCTCGGGATTGTGACGGATCGCGTTCCTGGATGGTGGTATGTGTGTGCTTTGACCGCTGACGAGCGCGTTGACCGCGCCAACTCACGCTTGCGGAAGCCGAGAAGGGGCTGTGCGACGCCTGAAATCAGACGGATGGGTGACTTCACGATCCTGTGGGCAGAGTGCGGAATGGGGCGTACCTGCGCACATCTGCTTTTTGCGAGCGGATCTGCAGGAGTCAAGTGTGAGGAGTTATTTAGTAGCAGTTTGCTATAGTGTGTACTGAACTTATGATTGGGTGCGTGTTTGTGGGCTGTGCAACATGGCCCAGGGTGATTGTTTGATAGATATACTGTATGGTTAAATAAGTTGTTTGACAAAATAAATAGAGTCTTGCCAATCATTATACCACAGCACTCCACTGCGATATCAAAGGTGTGTGTGCTGACTGTGTTGGTGAACAAGTGATGACCGTACTGCTTGAAATAAAGTCTTCAGTCCCTTCCCCCCTGCAAAATTAAAGGATGTGAGTTACGTTACTATAAGTGCAGTTTATTATTTGACGCGATTCTTATATGCTACCAGTGAAAAAAAGGTAAGTGACGTAGAAAGTTCGTATGTGTGATCAATTATTGTGTTGTGATTTGAACTTGTGATAGATTTTTGTTATGGATTTAAGGAAAATGGATTTCTCAGCGAGAAAATCGGACATCTTGAATAAATAATAAATGATAATAATAAGTAGAAGTACAGTTTTCGAGACATTATCGTGTTGGAATTTGGCGCAATTCTCTAGTGGAGGTAAGCCTATAAAAATAAATAATAACAATAAATGAAAATGAATAATAATAAATGATAATGAATGACAATGAATGATAATGAATGTTAATAAATGATAATGAATTATAAACAAAAGTAAGGTTTTGTAGCCGTTATCATATTGGAATTGGAATTTGGAGGGAATTTTCTAGTAGAGGCAGATCAATAATAATAAATAATAATAAATGATAATAAATAATAATAAATGATAATGAATATTAATAAATAATAATCATTAATAATGAATAATAATAATAAAAGAGAAGTACGGTTTTGCATGCATTATCCCGTTGGAATTTGAATTTTTTCTGGAGGCTTAGGTTAGTGGACATAGCCGAATTGGTCTATTTAAATAAAAATAGATGATAGTGAATGTTAATAAATGATAATCAATAATAATAAAGACAAGTAAGGTTCTGCATGCATTATCCTGTTGGAATTCAAACTACTCGCTATTTTTTCTTCTGGGATCTTGGGTTAGTGGACGTAGCACAATTGGCCTATTTTCCTGCCAAAATTCTCACTTCCCGCCATTTTTTCTTGAGGTTAGGTTAGCGGACGTAGCACCATAGGCCTATTTTCCCACCAAAATCCGCCATATAGGATGACGTCATGTGGTGATGCCAAGTCTAGATGCCGCCATCTTGGATGACGTCATCACCGGCAACTTGAATAAATTTGGCAACAATGCAGCGTGAGCTGACACCCCTTGTCCCCCTACTGCCGTGTGCAGCTACATTTCGTTGCACAAATAATCATAAATGCCGAACAATGCTATACATTCCACGAAATGGCAAGGTACGCAAGATGTTTTGAATTACAGGAACAAAATTAAATCAATACTTTATCACAAACTGAACTAAATCAGCAACTTACCGGCAAACTGTCTTCCCCAACCGCTGAGCAAGGCAGTTCTTCCCACGAAGGTTTCATTGACGTCGCTGGAGGAAGGTAACGTCACCAGTGCAATGAAACCTCCAGGAAAAAAATATTAAATTCTTTATACTGGCAATATTTTCAATATTTTATGTTTAAATTCTGTAAATATAGGAAGCAGTATCATCTGACAAAGGAGATAAATTGAAATAATACCCCTTTGCAGTCCTCATGTAAGTTACTTAATTACTTTGAAATTATGCTGTATCAATATTTTAATGTTTAATAAGAGTCTGCTTTAATGTGAATCTTGAGCTGTATATTTGACACAGTGTTAAGCAAACTGAAACATCTTTTTCATTTCTCATGGCAGTATTTATTGCGCATTGCATGTGTCTGATAAATAAAAGGCTGGTTCAGTAGCCACATAAGGTAGCCACATATGAGTTACTAACAAACACACAATATAGGTAGTGGAATCGTGGGTAGAATGGGGTTCTGAGGCGGAATCACGATTGACGTTTTTAGGTGTCAAGTAGATGGTGCCACTTAGCAGTAATAAGTTGAACTCTATCACCTTGGTGCTCTTCAACTGAAGCAGTCATATGTTTTCGTGTTCAGCACTGTTATGTGAAATTTCCATTGTGTGATATTTTACTCCTGCCCTGGAATTCCTGATCATTTTTTAACCAAAGTAATGTATACATACAATGAGGCAACGAACAATCCTGTCGATGTTCTTATTTCCGACCAGTAGGGGTATTTGAAAGCTTCAAACAATTTGCTCTTCCCCAGTTTATTCAGCAAACACGTATTAGGAAAAGAAGAGAAAACACTGACTATGAAGTTCAAAAAATTGGCTGTAAAGTATATCAGCGAATTTATGGATGAACAGGAACTTGAGCTCATTAACTACTTAAAAACAATGACAGCTAAGTTATTCGATCCAACAATAAAAGACTTGCCTATCTTACCTTCTCGTTTCACTGTAAGAAATGGCATTGCCCACGGATTTAAAAATGAAATCGGGTTAATGGGTTCGTTAAGATACATCCTGTTTCATCTGTTCTCAAACACAAAGCAACATCTGGTGCTAGAACCATGGGCTTCAAAAAAGTAGCTGTAGGTGCCTTTTTTCGTTGCTAACAAGTTTACTTAAGAAACACAAACTAAAAGCTTCTCAGATATTTAATTGCGATGATACAGGTGTCTCAGTGAACCCTAAAAACCAATCAAAATTCGTAGCTTGCAAGGGGAAACGTCAAGTTACATAGTTACTGTCCGCAGAAAGGACTGAAATTGCAACATACTTCATTTGTTTGTCGGCAAGCGGAGCTAACATGCCCTCGATGTTCATCATTCCTCGAAAGAAGCAACAGAAAGAATCTAAGATACAATTGCCACCAGGTGGTTGGGTGAGGTACACAACATTGGATGGATGGCTCCAGGGACATTTTTTGTAGAATTATCTAAGACATCAAAAGACTTGAATGAGATTCAAGGTTCGCAGGAGAGCTTCTGTAAAGTTTGTAAGGTAGGAGACGAGGTTCTGGCAGAAGTAAAGCTGTGAGGACGGGACGTGAGTCGTATTTGGGTGGCTCAGTTGGTAGAGCACTTGCCCGCAAAAGGCAAAGGTCCCGAGTTTCAGTCTCGGTCTGGCACACAGTTTTAACCTGCCAGGAAGTTTCATCAAAAGACTTACCAGCTTTTCTATTAAATATCCGCTCAACATGTACCTAGAACCTTGAAATTACAAGATATGAGAGGGAGAGTGGCATTTCGTTGCTATGTCAGGCTATGAACAGGCTTAAGAAAAGGACACTGGCGTTGAATGCCGTTATTAAAACTCTCTTAAAAGGAAATACATGTAGAGCAAAGAAGAGAATTCTGCATTTTCACTAGTTTTGTATGTTTTTATAACTGCTTATCCTTACTGCCCCATTGTGCTCAATGCCTGGAATACACTTTCTCTTTTTGCAATGAAGAAGATTTATTCTTTTGTTTGTCAACGATATTATTGCATTTTAATTATTATTAGACGATAACAGCACAGTAGTAAATATGAAATGGAGTTGAAAATCAACAAGGAAAACCAATATCGACATGTTGTGTGACTGTAGAGCATGTGTAGGTGCAAAGTATGTGTGTGTGTGTGTGTGTGTGTGTGTGTGTGTGTGTGTGTGTGGGTGGGTGGGTGGGTGGGTGGGTGGGTGAGTGGTTTGGTGGGTGGGTGGGTGGGTGTGGGTGTACAAATTTTACACCGAACTGTCAACCCAATTCACAAATTTCACTAATTACAGAAACCACATGCCATCTGAGAACTATCAAATGTAGCACAACGACATACTGACTTCATCTATAAGCAACCTACGAAATACACGCCTGGAAATTGAAATAAGAAGACCGTGAATTCATTGTCCCAGGAAGGGGAAACTTTATTGACACATTCCTGGGGTCAGATACATCACATGATCACACTGACAGAACCACAGGCACATAGACACAGGCAACAAAGCATGCACAATGTCGGCACTAGTACAGTGTATATCCACCTTTCGCAGCAATGCAGGCTGCTATTCTCCCATTGAGACGATCTTAGAGATGCTGGATGTAGTCCTGTGGAACGGCTTGCCATGCCATTTCCACCTGGCGCCTCAGTTGGACCAGCGTTCGTGCTGGACGTGCAGACCACGTGAGACGACGCTTCATCCAGTCCCAAACATGCTCAATGGGGGACATATCCGGAGATCTTGCTGGCCAGGGTAGTTGACTTACACCTTCTAGAGCACGTTGGGTGGCACGAGATATATGTGGACGTGCATTGTCCTGTTGGAACAGCAAGTTCCCTTGCCGGTCTTGGAATGGTAGAACGATGGGTTCGATGATGGTTTGGATGTACCGTGCACTATTCAGTGTCCCCTCGACGATCACCAGAGGTGTACGGCCAGTGTAGGAGATCGCTCCCCACACCATGATGCCGGTTGTTGGCCCTGTGTGCCTCGGTTGTATGCAGTCCTGATTGTGGCGCTCACCTGCACGGCGCCAAACACGCATACGACCATCATTGGCACCAAGGCAGAAGCGACTCTCATCGCTGAAGAACACACGTGTCCATTCGTCCCTCCATTCACGCCTGTCGTGACACCACTGGAGGCGGGCTGCACGATGTTGGGGCGTGAGTGGAAGACGGCCTAACGGCGTGCGGGACCGTAGCCCAGCTTCATGGAGACGGTTGCGAATGGTCCTCGCCGATACCCAAGGAGCAACAGTGTCCCTAATTTGCTGGGAAGTGGCTGTGTGGTCCCCTACGGCACTGCATAGGATCCTACGGTCTTGGCGTGCATCCGTGCGTCGCTGCGGTCCGGTCCCAGGTCGACGGGCACGTTCACCTTCCGCCGACCACTGGCGACAACATCGATGTACTGTGGAGACCTCAAGCCCCACGTGTTGAGCAATTCGGCGGTACGTCCACCCGGCCTCCCGCATGCCCACTATACGCCCTCACTCAAAGTCTGTCAACTGCACATACGGTTCACGTCCACGCTGTGGCGGCATGCCACCAGTGTTAAAGACTGCGATGGAGCTCCGTATGAAACGGCAAACTGGCTGACACTGATTGCGGCGGTGCACAAATGCTGCGCAGCTAGCGCCATTCGACGGCCAACACCGCGGTTCCTGGTTGTCCGCTGTGCCATGCGTGTGATCATTACTTGTACAGCCCTCTCGCAGTGTCCGGAGTAAGTATGGTGGGTCTGACACACCGGTGTCAATGTGTTCTTTTTTCCATTTCCAGGAGTGTATGCAGGGCTTTTTGGCTAAGTCGGCAGAAGAACAAAAGGAAAATGGGGATGAGGAAACGTAAGAGGAGAGAAAAAATTAAAGGTAGTGGAAGACACAGGAAAGAGGAAAGGAGAAGCAACAAGAGCGGTGAGAAATATTTCAAAAATATTATGAATTTAGAAAAAAAGGTGAATAATGCTCTTACTCACCAATTACTGACAATAGATAATAAAGTGGTACAGTGAGTAATCCAGAGACAAACGAATTGTCAAGGAGCTGGATGAACAGAATGAGATTAAAAACTTATGAAAGCAACAAGAGAAATCAAAGTAGTAAATGAGATTGCAGTACTAATTGGATAAAGCTATTGTTGAAGTTCAAGCTCAGATAATTAAAAAATGAAAGAAATTGATTTGCCTGTGAGCAATGTAAATGTCACAGAAGGTGAATTCTGCCATGAAATGAAAAAGCAGTAAGGTAGAATAATTAAGAGTAATGATACTCCACAACTCCACAGTAGTTGCGGAGATGACAGTATACTATTTGAGAAACTTAAAGGGCTGATACCAGTGTCAGTACGAGGGGGTGAGCTGATAGCTCTAATTCAGGAAGTATTAATTCGAATGAGAATCACGATTGATGGGAGCAGTTACGCTTTTACACTGGCGAAGGTATTACACATAACATTCTTGCCTTTAATCCTTAGGGTAAAACTCATCCATATTTTATTCTGAAAGGTTTTGAAGATACTTAACCAGCACCAAGATTTTGAGGAAGTAAAAGAAATTTTGTCATTAACCACTTAGTGCACTGGAATGGTGATTGTAAATTTTGGAGAAATTTAATATATATGAATAGTTTGGGCAAAATTATGATATTAGACACTTAGAAAAGCTGAAGGTGACTCTTGTTAGACAACAGAATTAAATAATGAATCATGGGGCAGATACAAGAATTTTGTAGAGAGAGATAAAAACCAAACTAAATATCAAGTGTTGCAGCTATTTCAAGATAGGTGTGATATCTTGAATGTAGAATACAAATAATTCTAATACTGAGTCAGGAAGCAGATGGTAAACCTGAGGTGAATTATTGTCAGACAACACACAGTCGTCATCATCATAATCTTCACTTCAAGTATTAGAATTTTCTTTGTTTAGCTTGTTAAAGTACCTATCACTACCTCAGCCTTACTTGTTTTCTTCTCCCAACTGGTTTAATTCTTCTTATCTGGAGAAGTAACCTTTCTTCACTCTTTCTTTCGGCATATTCATTCCAGTTACTCCTACTCCATTGTGTTTTATTGAAGATGTCAAATATATCCAGTTCTTCCGAATTTATAAATTTTGTTGGTTCTTGAGCATCCCTTTTGCTACTCATAGGAATCTTAAACCTGTTGCTTCTATACGACTTTCTTGACTTTTACATATCCAACTTTAATTCCATCTACTGTATTCCCTGTTGAGCATGTATCTTAGTACCACAAGTTCTGGTGGATATTATGTATCTGAGAAACTTCTTATCCTGTTCTATTTAGCATTTCATTGTTTTATAAATCATCATTTGTCTTTTTTCAATATTGCCTTCTATTGTGATTACAAAAATATCCCAAGACTCTCACAAGAATTTCACTGTTCATTTTCCTACCTTCCTCTCATTTGTAATTTGATGTTTCACTTCTGCTGCTTCATTGAGATACTTAATAAAAGCATACTGTTGTCTCCTTTTAATTTCATGCAATTTTGATGTCCAGATTTTTAACTCTTCCATCCTTCTCATCTATTTCTTTTTCTTAAGGCTTCTTCAGCAGTTTTCTTCACTCCATTTTCTATATTTTTCAATTCTTCTCTGTTTCTTTCAATGCTTCTTTCTTCTCTAGTTCTTTATTAAGTCTCTTCTGTCACAGATATCGTATGCTTTGTTCATTTGGTAGATATTCTTTGTAGATTTATTCCTTTATCTTTTCTTATGTCAGCCATTTACTCTTTCTCCATTTTGAATACATATGTAGTTGAGATACCACTAAGAAATGATAGAACCTATGTCTTGTCCCCTGTATACAACTGTGCCTCTTACTTTGCTTTTTAATTTTCTGTTAATGTTAATGTAATCAATAATAGGCATAAATCTTCGAGCTCATAGTCTATATTTAAGTATTGGTGTGGAAGGATATTTAGCTTGTTAAAAGAGACAAAATCTCTAGGTAATCTTCCATTTATATTTATGAAATTTTCTCTCATCATTCCCACAATCTTTGGGTTATGTTTATTCGCTACTGTTGCATTTAAATCTCCTGTCACTAGTATTTGATGTTTATTATTATACTCATTCAAAACCAAATGCAGTTTAGCATAGAAATCTGTAGACTTCACATTTTTCCCTTCATCAGGAGTATAAACTTCAATGACAGTCAAGTTTTGTTTCTCTTCTCTGGCAGTTAAACCTGCAATTGTGTCATTTATGCAACTGTACTCTATTATTCTCTTTTACAGTCTCTTATGTATATAAATGACAACCCCTTTGCCTGTTACCTCCTGTTTCTGTGTTCTGTTATATAAAATCAAATATTTCTGTCCATACTTGTTACTCTGTAGCTTTCTCTTCGATTCTATTATGCAAACTCTGTTTACCTCGACATTTTTAAAAATTGTTTCCCAGCTTCTTTTGTTTCCTTGCTGAACCTCTGACATTCCATGTTGCTACCTTAATAGTATTAGCAGTCCATTTATTCTTAACCTTTCTCTTTCTGGGCTTGTCATTATTATATTTTAGTTTCATCTGATGCTGTTTTGGTTACTAGTTTACTTCCTCATTTTAACAATAAATTAATCCAGTGTACATATCTGCCTGTAAATCAACTGAAACTACAAATACAGCATGGAAATTCCAAGTAATAATAACTACTGCTAAAGATGGCAAATTCTGATTAGTGGTATGTATTTTTTCCTCTAGGTACATTGAAGGAGTCTTGCAATTACAGCAGTCTTGGGGCCTTTGGGCGGGTTGGCGAAGGTTCACTTAGAGAAATAATCGTAGTCATAAAGATGTTTCTGCTGAAAGCCAGTTTTTGGCATTAAAGTGTTGGTTGGAATGGTCTACCATACTGATGAAACAGGAGTGTGGATTGAGGACAACAAATTTCATTAAGTGTGAAGTACAAGAATCGTTTTTAGTAGAGACAAAAATCTGAAAGAGGGAGAACACACGACTATGAAGCCTGGGTGCAGCTGCTCGACCCAGAGGAAGCAAATTGCAATGTTTGTTTAAAATTTAGTGAGAAGTCTACAATTGGCTCATAGTATTTTGGTAGCACGATGGAGTTCCTGCATATGCATCTGTGGATGCCTTATCATTGGCCATAGCTTGAAATTGTTATAGGAGAGATTTTCTTCTCCATGCGAAAGGGGATTCTGTCTCATTGGCTAATCATAACAAAATCCTTAAGAATGGGAATTTGTTAAATTATAGTTGGTCAACGAGATTTCGACGCTAACAGAACTAGCTATGTTTCATATAGGAAAAGGAAAATAAGTGGACGCTTCTCCGCAGGGAGTCATAGAAAGTTCTTGCTGGTTTCGTGTGGTTAAGAACAGTTCTTTTTGGGACGTCTTAGAATTGCAGGTTGAGGCGTTTTTGACTTGGAGCAGGAATCGGAGGTCAGATTAGACGTGCTGTTCTCAGCCATAAATGCAGCCATCTTCTGCTCTTGTCTATCTTTAGGGCGAGAAGCATTGGTTGCATTTGCATCCTTCGAGACCATGAAACATGAATTCATTTATCTTGGATCACGGTTTTGTTTTGCTGATCTGACCTTCACAACCAACGTGTTGCATCCACAATGCGCTTAGGTGAGAGTACTGATGTTTGCTCATACTTTTGTGAGATCAATCGTTAATTCATTATCTGTCTGTTCAGTCAATGGACGTATTTCCAAGACATTTTTAAATCGTTTCTTCCATGTACCCACCGCCAGTGCCACGGGTACAGTATGCATTCGTAATTACTTGTCCACTTGTTAATTGTTCATATTCTTGATTAATGGATAAAATATTCTCTAGATCTTTTGGCAGTAGAGCAAAATGTTATACTGACCATTAATTTATTCTCATATTGTGATGAATCTCGTTATCAATATGTCCATGTGGGATGTGATAGCCATTCCTTCACACTTAATGGAGCCACTCCTAGCAATTATTATTTAATAAGCTGTCATCCCTCCAAAAAGTTGTATTATTTTAGTTGACATGAGCATTTGGAGAGCTGTCCATCCCTGAACGTTACAAAGGATAGAGTCTGTAGCATCTCTGGAGTATGCTAAGCTGCTCAGCTGGCATGTCACATACGCATTTGTTGCATGGTGTGCTCGGAAGGTTGAGGCCTAAGTAGTGCATCCCATATCTGGATGATTTAGTCCTGTATTTCAGCGATATTCTGGAACATTTTTTACGTTTACGTGAGGTTATTGATCGTTTATGTGTGTCACAATTAATTCTGAGCTTGGTCAAGTGCATGTTATCTTACAAGATATCCAGTATTTGGGTCACGTTATATGCTGAGATGGTGTTCTCACCGACTAGCTACTTGTTGAGGCTGTAAAAGATTTTCCTACTCCCAATTTGTTGAAGGAGTTGCAGTAATATTTGGCCCTCACAAATTTTTTTCAACACTTAGTTCCAAAGTTTGCAGAAACTGCAAAGCCCCTTACGCAATTGTTGAGGAAGGGGTTGCAGTTCCATTGGCCGCCAAAATACGAAGCAACACCTGACAAACTAAATCATTTTTAATATCAAGCCTGGTTCTCGTTTTTTCAAATTTCCAAAAATGGTTCGTCTTTTTATGTGACTTAAGCGATTTTTCGTTAGGTATCATGCTGAATCAAGAAGTAGTATTCCATAGGTTACGCATCAAGGCAGCCCAATCGGACAGAGGGAAATTACTCAGTGACAGAGAATGAAATACTTGCATTAATTTTTAGAAGCAGTTGTTACCAGTGTTACTTCCACAGTTGACATTTTAAGGTGATAACCAACAATGCAGCACTCAAATGACGATTACTACTCAAAGACCTGACTAGTAGGTTAATAAGGTGGGCTTTGTGTCTGAGTGAGTAGAACTCTGAACTAACACATTGGTCAGAAAGGTCACTCGCGATCTCCGATGCGGTCAGCCACAGGTATGCACTGGCATGGGCAACACTGACTGAAGGGCACTGCAAAACACTGACCCCGATTGTCAGTGGTTTTCCAAGCAGCGAGAGTTCTGAACGAAGGATGACATGTTATACAGGACAACAAAAATAAGCCATGTTTGCTAATATTAGAGAGGTTATGGAACGAGGTGCTGAGGCAGGCCACCTATTCAGTTTTGGCAGGACTTTCGGGTCACAAGGTGCCTGAGTGGAGGCTATTAGAAAGTTATTGGTGGATGACGAGCAGACAGAGTGTAGACCATTACATGAAGAACTGTGTCGCACGTACGCAAAAGAGAAGTGCAAGTTGGATATTTTGGGACCCCAAGCTAAAACACTGACAGGGAACAGATATGTGTCGACGATAATATGTCGTCTTTTGCTCTTAATTTCTATGGTAGACTTACAGAGCCAAAGTGCCACAACAGTTGGTCAGGTAATAATGAACCAATAGATGCTCCGTTTTGTGACTCCTGAGACCATAATAACAAACGAATGATCTAATTTTATATCTGAGTCGATGTAGCAGTTGCACACGTTGTTGAATATTAAGAAACCGTGAACGATCGCTTTGTATCCACAGATAAATGATCGAACTGGACAGGTTCATAGAACGACAGCAAAAATGGTAAGTAACATACTAATTTTCAGCACAATAATTGAGATACGCTATTGGCTTACATCACAACAACTTGTAGTTCAACAATCCATACAAAATACAATGTTGTCATCACACAATATGGTTTTTGATCGTAAAATGCCGCAATTCTGTCAATTCTGTGAGCTGCCACTGGAAGGTGACCTTTCATCAATAAAGGACTTTGGCAGAGGTTGAAAACTTGTTGGTGGCAAGTGGCAACAATTTTTCCTAAGTATCATCTGAGTCAGTGGGGATGATAACCAATCCTTAACTGCTGAAGGGAAAAACAAAATGCTTGTGTCGCGATATCAAGGTCCTTTCCCGGTGATTAGAATGGCGTCACCTGTTCATGTCAATTTACTGATCAAACTGGACCCAGGGTAACTTATGGGAATCGGATTCGTCGACTTACGGGTACTATTGGAGAGCTGCCTCCTTTGTCCGCAGGATCTTCGAACGGAGAGGTCAGGAGTGGAAAATAAAGGAAAAGCCTGAGGCAAAGGTAACCACATAATTCTCTCTAACTTGAACGGCTCATCGTTATGCAAGTTCACCTCCAGAAACGATTAAAAAGCTAACAGTAGAATTTTCTTTTCCCGCAGGGCACATGGTCCTATCCACAGAACACCTCACTTTCCTAAATAGTGTAATGAATTCGACCATATTCGTCTCAGTATATCGGATGATTTCCTCGCAGCATGGCCGAATACAGTGGAACGCCTTTTAGAACTTGTAACGAACTACCGGCGCGAACAGCAGCAATGACTTATAGCCACTGCATCTTCGACAACAGCTGACCATGTTTTTTCATGTCGTCATAGGAATTGTGTGCCATCTATTCAAGATAAAAGCTGCCTAAATCTCACCATTACCAAACTTCAACCTAACGGTTTGACATAGTGGAAACAGCTCCAACCAAAAACAAAATGAAAACAATGAGCATAGCCCGTAGGGAAGAGACAAGTGTGAGACTTCATGCGCCCACAGTATACGCAGAGCCATGATGTACAAAGGGCAAAAACACTGAAGACTCGTGGAGAGAAGTAGTGAAGAACATAGTAGCACAACAAATAAATATGAATGACCTAGCAATTTTAGATAAACTTAATGCGTATAGTGCTTTCCAAAAATAGTAAAATTTAGAGACGAATTCTTCTATGAAGGGAAGGAGAGGAGAGGCAAAGTGATTAAATGGATTATAAGCATTAAAAAGGGTTGAACAAGTGCTGTGACTTCTGTTAACAACTCAGGAGGACGAGGGCATGTCGCAAGTAGACTGCTGAACAACCAAATCAGACAACAGAATGGCGAAACGAGGATGGCAACACGTGGGCCATGTGACGACCGACAGCATGCTGCGCACCGAGGTGACGCCACGTGGAGCAGTAACAGTGCCCTCATCACATTAACTGGGGCTATCGGCAAATGCTGGATCATTGCATCGTCCTACTGACCCGTGGACAGATGTCTCCAGGGGGGAAACATACTTAACGACTGCAGACCTGTCTGCCATCATCTGATGCAGCTCAGCGTCACCTGTGGCATCCTGAGCCACAACCATAATGAACACCGAGACGAAACCTCGAACTCCAGACTCTGCCTGCCCATCCACCAGACAGCCACTGTCACTGTGATGGATGGAATGAAGACCTGCTCACAGCCATTGAAGTCACGCCTCCCCAGATGCGATAGCTGTGCCCTGAAACGGTCAGCATCAGTGGAAGGCTGACGCCCCCTCCATGCCACAGTGGCACATTCCCTCGCCACTCTATCAGCAACACACTGCCGCAGCAGGAGCCCCTGTGCCTGTCCGCTAGTAACTGTCCCTGCCAGTGTATTATGAGGAGACGACAATTCTCTCTCAGGCCATCCAGCAATTGTGATATCTTGTTCCTGAAATAAAGGACCCATATTTGTTGTCAGGAGTTATCTGCTGTCCACGCCCTCCCACCTCCTGTCGGAGAATCCACAGTCCCGCCAGTCACTATGCCTTACCTCCTTGTACAGGATTCCTTCTCTACAGTTGAATGGCTGAAGCAATTATCATACATGATACAGCCTTTCTAACAGCTGCTTACAGCTCAGTGCAACTTGCCTGCACAACCTTTGAATAACAGGCTCTTCATATATAAAAGAGCTCAGTGCCAACTAATTCAAAATAACATGCGCTGAATTACTAGGAAAGACCAATTAGGATTGCCCATGTCTAATCACATCAGACTGGTTGAGCCAATAGATTATCCCTTCTTTTTCCATTCAAAATCTACATGCTCACGTATCATAACCACACCTTAGTTCTTCATTGGTCAAACTGCAGACTCCAAAGCCCTCAAGTAAAACTGACCTACTTCTCATGTAGCAGAGAAAAATACCCAAATCAATCAACATGGGACCGCAATATAAAGGCAAATAGCTCTTGCATTACCAGTTCAAAAAATATGCGATCCAAGTGAAGCGTGGCTGAATGAACAGACACTTTGCAAGGCAACAGATTCTTATGTAGCTACCTATACAGTAAGCGCGAAAATCAGAAAATTGTCGGGTTTCGGAAGATTACCCTAGGCAATTACCTCGTGTAACCGTGGAATATGTTTCACGATATCCCTGAAATCCACGATTATATAGCCACATATAGCATGCATTGCTTCGACTTCAACCCTCGCAATACACCACCCAACAAACGCTGGAAAGTAGCAGGGGCGGTCTAAATCCCAAAGGACATACAACGATATTGGAATTGTCCAGCTGGTGCCGAAAAAGCCATTTTTTTATGGCGCCACTTCCGATTGGTGGTAACCACTCTACAAATCTAAAGTGGTAAAATACCTGCACTGACCTAGACTGTCTGATGTCTGCATTATGTTTAGATTTGGCTATGCATCCTACACTGCCTTCTGGTTCAAGAAGTGGTAGTCATAACAAAACTGATAACGCCTTACCTCCATCCACAGATTTTGTTTCCTCACAATGACTACTTGAGTAGACCATGGACTATTGCTAGTTTCTATAATTTCGTCCCCAATTTTCTTATTGATAAAATCTTCCATAACTTGCTGTAAGTCTTGTGGGATTCGAAACAGCCTCTTATAGGCTGGGACCTCGTTCCCATTGTAAAAATGATGTTCTATCAGTGGCGTAGCAAGCAACGGAGCTGAAGAGTGGATAAGTCTACATACTCTCCCAAAAGTTTCTCGATTGCCTCCCTGTCTTGTCCCTCCAGATCTGCTACCTTATCATTTAGTGGGATTCAGTCAACAGACTCTTCTGGAGCTGTGTAATTAACTGTAAATCTCTGGGTAACTCCTCATCTAATACTTCCAAATTCACTATCTGGGTCCTTTGTAGTATTTGTACATTATCTGCACTGACAGGTGCTACTTCCGTATTTCCCGTCTCACGAATATTGGACATGGTAATTTGAATATAACATTTCACTGTATCTAACTTTTCACTCTCAGACAATGGTTCGATGATACATGAAGAATTGCAGTACACATGTCAGCCCAGATTATTTTCCACGCACCTTTCTGTATAACATCCCACGTCTTCAGTTTAAGAAGCTTTCAACTTCAGTTTAAGAGGTTTCCCCAAGCCTAGCGGTGATTCTTGTGACAGTCATAGAGCCCGACTGAAGCAATGTTCCATCTAGTTACACCCTTCGTCGTTCCAAAACCAGGAAAACTGACGCTGCAGCATCTGCCAACAATGAGAAAAACTTCTGCACTAACCTGGAAGTTAGCTTCCCCCAACCAGGAAACTGAATATCCCATATCATACGACTTCCACCTATACCACTGAATATTCAGTGTGGCACCCCTATCTCCTTTCTCCCGAGCATACCTCTGATCGCCATAGATACCTGTGAATCAGTATCCATTAAAAACTCACACAACCTATTTCCCACATAGCCGGTAAGAAAAAAATTACTTGTAGAACAAATTATCGAATTGCAACCCCATATCGCTGTACCAGATGAAAATACATATTTGAGAAGCATGTTTGTTATTCAACAAATACTTGATAATTAGAGAGTATGATTACCATATGATTAGATTTTAAACAGGAAAGCTACAAACACATTTAAGTATACTTGTAGACACACATCAAACTATGAAGAAAAAAAAGTCTAGAATCTAACCCAGAGTCGATCAACTTGTACAACAAAGTGAAAGAAGAACTTAATCCGAATATTAATTTTTACAGAAATTACTTTTCGTTAGGGCACCAACTTTTACAAGTTGTAACATAACTTTTATACAATTTTAACAATATAAACCCGATACGGCAGATATAGATATTCCTTTTACTAAAAGTAGCTTTTTCCTTCACAATGGGTACACTGAACAACAAATTTTTTAAAAAAAAGATTTTATTTTTACCTACCCAAATACTGTTTATTTTTCCTAATTCCAACTTTTTAACAAATACTTTATCTCATTTCTTTCCCAAACGTTTCTCAACAAGATATACTTTAGAATATTTTTGCCTCCTATAGCTCACATTCTTAAAGTGTCTTATGGTCTTTCACGCATCCAATGACTTTAAATTAAATGTTGTTGAATTAAAAAGAATAATATCAACTTCAAAAATTTCTGTTGACAACCTGGTTGTGTATCTTTCTTCAAAAATTGCTTATAATTGCTGATTCTATCACCAACTTTATATTCAGATTCAACATTATCTAAAATGACCACTGGCTAATAATTTTTGTTATTAACTTCTATTGATTTAATTTTTATTGCTGAATGTTTTGTATCATTGTATTGATCAAACAATTTTTCAACTAATGCAATCCATTTACAATTTACTAGTCAGTCAAATACTTTCCACATCATTTGTTTAAGCGTTGTATTAAATTTTTCAACAATAGACTCTTTTATTCAGTAAAAATTGGATAATGATTAACATTATATTTTTCCATAAATTCTAGAAATTATTTATTCTAGAATTATTTACCATTACCTGTTTGTAAATTTCTTCAAGTTCTATATCTAAACATTATTTCGAAAGCATCAAACACATTTTTACAAGATTTATATTTAATTGGAAAAATCCAAGTGTATTTTGAAAAACACAATTACAGTTAACCGAAATGGATATCCTTTATTTATTTTTGAAATTCCTTCCAATGTACTGGAGCCCTTTTCTACTCGTTCATATTGCCATATATCATTTATACTAAAAGAAATGACATTCATTCTTTTGAAAAATTTTCTCATTCATTAATGCAATTAATTAATAATTCTTTCAGGCATATTTGAAGGACTGGGTGAATCATTGTCTCCCAATTTACTTTTTTGTTTTACACATTGTACAAACTCCATCAATCATCTCTGCTCATTTTTAGTTGTTACTTTGAGGATTACATGTTTAAGTAAATTTTCTGCATTTCAGCATTAGATGTGACTAGAATGAAATTTTCACTCTACAGTGGAGTGTGCGCTGATATGAAACTTCCTGGCAGTTTAAAACTGTGTGCCGGACCGAGACTCGAACTTGGGACCTTTGCCTTTCGTGGGCAAGTGCTCTACCGACTCAGCTACCCAAACACAACTCACGCCCCGTCCTCACACCTTGAATTTCGCCAGTACCTCGTCTCCTACATTCCCAACTTTACAGAAGCTCTCCTGAAAACCTTGCAGAACTAAGGTAGAGCACTTGCCCGTGAAAGGCAAAGGTCCCGAGTTTGAGTCTCGGTCCGCCACACAGTTTTAATCTGCCAGGAAGTTTCATATCAGCGCACACACCGCTGTATAGAGAAAATTTAATTCTAGAAACATCCCCCATGGTGTGGCTAAGCCATGTCTCCGCAATATCCTTTCTTCCTGGAGTGCTAGTTCTGCAGGGTTTGCAGGAGAGCTTCTGTGAAGTTTGGAAGGTAGGAGTAAAGGTACCGGCGGTATTACAACAGTGAGGACGGGGCGTGAATCATACTTGGGTAGCTCAGTCGGTAGGGCACCTGCCCGCGAAATGCAAAGGTCCCGAGTTCTGGTCTCGGTCCGGCACACAGTTTTAATCTGACAGGATGTTTCATTAGATGTGACTGTTCATTTACACAGGTTAAAATGTACTAACCATAAGATTTAAATTTATTGCTGCATTCTGTTATCAACATTAAATTATACAAATTATTCACCAAACAACAGTAATTCTTCTGAAACAGGTACAGTTTTAACAGATTTCTTTAGAGATGTAAATAATTAATCTTTCAATTTCATTTCAAGTGATACTTTATTGAATTGTGTTGGATATAAAATTTGCAGTTCAGCAACATCATATTGTTTTCTCTTTACGTTAAAATGAATAGGTGTCATGTCATCATTTACATTTGCTCCAAATAACATAATTCTCTTGATTTTCACATTATACCTGAATGTTTACTTTAATACTTCATCATCCATAATAAAATTACATATCAATTTATGTTGTCACACATTCCAGATTGAAGATCACTTAACTGGCTAAGTATGGTTTTAAGTATGACCTTGAGAAACAAATATAGAAGCTTTTTCTACTTCCTTCTTTGTAAAGTAATTTGTTTTATCACTACAATGTTGATTAATTTTTCATTAAGATGTGTGCTAGTGATATAGATATTACATTGTGTTAGAATACTTGTATAGCCATTTTTGTAACATTTTCTCCTTTGAAGTATTGTTTGGAACTGCATCATGACTGTTTATTGGATCTTTTAAATCTACTAAGGTTCTACAGTTAAAATAAACACATCCTTTAGTTACTTTAAAAATGGTACATTTTTTTAAGAATTAATAATTCTCTTTTTGGACCTATTTCACTTTTAATTTTTCTAATTGTCCAGCTTTCATATTTCGAGTGATTAGCACATTTATCTTATTTCCATAAATGTCCATTTACTATATTCAAAATTTCATTTGAATTACAATTGTCTGACATTGGCTTTAAAACAAATATACACAGATGGCAACAAATCATTAATATCTTGTGTTAGTGTCTATTATAGTACAAACACTTCTTTAGCAATATATCTACCAAATAATTCAAAATACTTTTATCTTTATTCTTATAATGAGAGATTTAATATTAGCTATTATGATCAGATGTATCTAAATTAACTATTCCAGACTCATATTCTCTAGGATGATTAGGTAATTTATCAATTATAAAAGCACTATGGAAGTATTTGATTTGTAATTGTTTAGTAAGTTTTTTATATCAAAATTACTTAATGCACTACGATATATATGGATTATTTGTTTCAACTTTTTTAATTACATCACCATTTGTCTTCTCGACTGCTAAATCACATATATTTTTGTTGGTCTGTTTCTTTATCACCTTTTTTCTTGTCTATTACTGATTTTGCATCTTCTTCACCAGATAGTGAACTGGTAGATGCTAGATATGATAATATCACCAATTGTAAAGGAAGAAATCCTCCTTGATGTTTTGTTAGTCTGGAAACTCTTTTTTGCTGGGTATTCGATTAGCTTTTTCACAATATGTATAAATTACCAACAGGTTTTTATGTCTTTTGTATGTAGTTAAAAAGTTTGAGTAATATTTAGTTATTCATTACTGAGTTTAATTTTAATTGATTTTGGTTTAGCTTTGCAAATAGGTTGCTAAGTGTAAACAATGCTGAATTTATTTATTTATGTAGATAATAATTTTTGTAAGAATTAATATTTTTTGGAGTCCCCATCTATTATCATGAAGATTCAAAGGTCATACCTGATGTTCTCTTTCTATGTATCATTCCTCTAACAGCTCTGGTGGCTAATTTTTCTCCAATTCATATATCAGAAGCATGCATTCTCTCTTTTGCAGCTAACTGAAGTTTTTTCTTTGCTTCAAATCTTTTATCAAAATCTTTATTGTCTCTATATGCAATCTTTTGTCAGGTAGACATATATCAAAAAATTGTAATATGGTAATTAATTCCCCATACTTTTTACTTCGCCATAATGTGTGTGGCACTGTATTCAGCAATATAATCAAACAGGGACTTCCTCGTGGATGGTTGACAATAAAATCATTAAATTTATTCATTAATGTTTGTATTATTCTCACTTTTATATTCTGATAATTTTTTCTCAGCTAATTCCTCTCCATGAATAACTGAAACTTATCGATTAAATCTCTAACATCATTCATCCAAAAATATTAAACTGGTTTTTCTGTATATTTTTTGTAAAGCCTTCACCTTTTCTTGCATCTGAAAAATCTCAACATTAAAGTGTGTTAATTTTGTAAAATAATCTTACACAATTTGTTTTATCAGACTATTTTATTTTTACCTTGACTTGATCTTCTGTTGTGAGGTAATAAAAGAATATAATGGTCCTTAACTGAATAATATATCTGTATAATATTATAGCGGGAGCTCAAAAAGTCAGTATAAATTTGATAACTTAATAAACCATGTAGATATAGGGGTAAGAATTGACACACTTGCTTGGAATGACATGGGGTTTTATTAGAACCAAAAGAAGAAAGCTCACAAAATGTCCGACAGATGGCGCTGGAAAGCAAAACGTCAGTGACTGCATATGACAATCGTGTATAAAAGGAGCTGTAATGAGAGAGAGAATCAGATGCGCCAGCAGTCGCAGCATGTTGACGTTACCTGAAAAAGCGCTTTTAGTGAAGCTTTATTATCAGAATGGGGAATGTGCTAGTTCAGTGTTACGATCCTATCGCCATAGGAAGGGGATTCTAATGGTCCATTGACAAATGCAGTTGTGTGGAGACTGATTTCGAAGTTCGAAGCCACGGGCTGTTTAGACTATAGACCCTGTAGTGGGCGACCGAGCACAAGGCGTAATGCTGCTGAGACGGTTCAGTAAGAAATGGAGACTGTAGCGGGTTCGTCTATGCACGGGAAGCCAGCGCTCTTGCAGTCGCATGTCGCACCAGCATTCCATACACTACAGTTTGGTTGGCACTTAGGCGTACCCTCCGATGCTATCTGTACAAAATCCATCGGCATCATGAACTGTTACCTGGCGATTTAGTGAAGCGGTGGGCATTTGCGGTGTGGGCGTTTCAAAAGATGCAGAAGATGACGATTGGTTGAGTAACGTGTTGTGGACTGACGAAGCTCATTTCACGATTCGAGGGTCTGTCAACGCCCAAAACTGCAGAATTTGGGCTACTGAAAAGCCTCGAACTGTCGTGGAAACTCCATTGCACGACGAGAAAGTCACAATATGGGCTGGATTTACCACATCTAACGTTATCGGGCCTTTTTTGTTCGAGGAAATGCGTGATTCTCGTTTTTTAACTGCTGCCGTGACGGGTGAAAGGTACGCCGATATGTTACAGTATCCCATCATCCGAAGCCTGGCTGATAAACACCTGCTGGAACGTACGATGTTTGTGCAGGATGGCACTTCACCCCATATTGCTAGACATGTGAAAGACCTCTTGCGCGCGTCGTTTGTTGTTGATCGTGTGCCCAGCTGCCACATTCGTCATGCTTGGCCTCCCAGGTCCCTAAATCTCAGTTCGTGCTATTATTGGCTTTGGGGTTACCTAAAGTCGCAAGTGTATCGTGACTGACCAATATTTCTAGGGATGCTGAAAGACAACATCCAACGCCAATGCCTTACCATGACTCTGGACATGCTTTACAGTGCTGTTCACAACATTATTCATCGACTGCAGCTATTGTTGAGGAACCATGGTGGACATATTGAACATTTCCTGTAAAGAACATCATCTTTGCTTTGTCTTACTGTGTAATGCTAATTATTGCTATTCTGATCAGATGAAGCGCCATCTGTCAGACATTTTTGAACTTTTGTATTATTTTGGTTCTAATAAAACCTCAAGTCATCTCAAGGATGTGTGTCAATTTGTACCTCTCCATCTACATTATTCTGTGATTTATTCAGTTTTCAAATTTATACTGACATTTTGATCACCTAGTATATCAAAAGCAACAAATGTTTACCATTATCATCCATAGTTATGTGTTTTAACATAATGATTAATCCATCTGTGCTTGCATATTCTTTTCCACCAATGTTTATTTTATCTCCCTCAAATTTTAAGAATAAATGATGAACAATTTAAAACATACAAACAGGTTTCAACCCAGGAACTTTATCTTTGCTATGATTAATATACTTCAATGTTGTTTCAGTTATATTTATTTTTCCTACTTTCACCTTCAGGCTCAACTATCTTTTTCCTGTCTTTAACCTCTTCTTCATACATATTCATTGCATGTAGTATTGTTGATACTTTAGGGTATAGTCATACAAAGCAGGATGATTATCCCAGCATTCATACTTTAACTTATGTATCCTGGTACATCTCTAGATTCTTCTAAATGTCTATGGCGAATTGGAACCATATGTTTTTCAACCCTCTATTTTCTTCAATAGCTTTCAGAACTTTGGCACCTAAACCTTCGTTTCCTTCTTTAACTTCTTCGAAAACAGCAGTAACTGATTGATCTTTCTTATATTTTTCATATTCTGTTTTTGATTGTTTCTTCCAAAACTTTAATCCCTCTTTCAATTCTTCAATTTTTCCTATTTCATTTAGCTTTTGTTACAACCTCTGAGCCATATTTCGAAAACATTTACTAAGGATACAAAACATTAATGAAATTTACTTTTATATTTAGATTTATGAAAATTACTAAGATAATGGATTCTGCTTTTAGATTTATCAGAAAACAGCAACCCCATGGATGTGGCCTACATTTAGATTCTTTACTAGCCCATGAACAATTAGTGTAATGTTTACCAATTTTCCCTAATTTTTCATATTCCGTTATATAGTCAAAAGCCCCTTTATTTCATTTAACTGTTCAAGTAATATGTTATCACCATGGTCTAATAGATATACAACATCATCTTTTAAAGGACTCATTTAATAAGAATGAAAAACATTAGGTTAGGGAATCTTTCATGCAATTTCTGTATTTATCTTTGTTAGGTCTCCTACTCATACCTATTGTAAAGAAGCCAAACTGATCGATCCTACATTTACTACACATTTCTTTAAAATCACCACCAACAACCTCATGGTCAATGTGATTAAATTTGTATTACAAACCTGTCTAAAAATAATTAAAACTTTACATTATCTATTATTAATTGTTTTGGTATATTTGGATATGTGGAATTTGGTGAAAGCTTATTGTGTTTACATTTTGATCTCTTCTCTTGAATTCTTATTTCTGGTAGCTAATCAGTTTTCATTTAAATTAAATAAATTTTGATTAATATCAAATGAGTTACCTATTTCAGTGATGTGGTAAGTCATATGTTCTCAAAAAAGGTAGAGTGTACCTATATGAGAAAGTTATAACAACATTGCAGTAGTTAGTTTTTATGCTTTTCTAACTCAAAAAATTTCACAAAATATTTTACATTGTGATGGAGAAACAACAGAAATTCCTGTTGGTCAATATAGTTTGAAAAGGTTGAAGAAATTTATATATTAAATAAAGCCACGTATTCACACAAATCACATGAAATTTTAAATAGAATTATTATGACATGTGATGTTAAATTATATATGGATATAGAAGACAGTATTGGAAGTGTCCTTGGATTTAATTGTCAAACTATTGAAGCTAATTAAAAATCAGTTGCTAATTACATTCCTAAATTCATTGTTGGAATTAATCAACAATAATTTTTATCTAACTGATGGAATGTTTGTAAAACATACTGATCACTTTCATCAAGAAACAAGTATTATACCTTCATTCAAGCTTAATGCTGATTTGGTGGGCCAATAATTTATAAACCAGAATACCCTGTATACATTTCAATTTTTGATGTGATTCAGGAACGAGAAATAAATATAGCTGAGGAAAATGATAATTTCATTGACTTCAGTGAAGCTGTGTTTCAGTTGTTTTAGAAATGTCTTAATAAACTTTTATCCTTATTAAATGAACAGGTTTAAGAGCTATCAATTCTACTCATTCTCTGTGAATGAGAAATCAAGAAATAATTGGAATATTCGTAACAAGGATACAGAAGCTATCATAAATATAGGAGTTGAATGACTTCACTCTAATCATGCTCAATTGTACATGAGCTTCAGTGCTACTGGAGCTGATGTTGCAGATTATCCAATTTATGATATAAAAGCTAATAAAAACTTTATTAATACTTATATGGGGAAGCTATTTTATTTTTTAGCACCACAGCATAAATTTTTATTGTATTGTACTCAGAACTCAAGTCTCTCTAGCTTTTGAAGGTATGCTCTTGTTGTATCATCTCAGATTCCTGGTTTTCTTTCAATCTCAGAAATTAATTGTTGTGTATTTTTTGAACTTTGGAGTAATTTATTCATTTCTCTCACTTCTCGGTGTACCTCATTTGGTGTTTCCATATTTATTTACTTGTTAAAAAATAGCTCAGTTTAACATATTGCAACAAATATGAAGGTCACTATGCTGCTGCAACAAGTTAGTGAAGGACTGTGGGACTAAGAGCCTGTGTTCCAGTTAGGAATCGTACGTGCAGGCAGGTCCATCAGGCGAAAAATGACTCCACTGAAGTCCACATCATGTAGGATGGCGGTTCAATTTTCCGCCGTTCCATGCAACCCCCTCCATTAAGCACTAGCACCCAGCAAGCCTCATTGTCGAGCGGCTGGCTTCGACGTAACAGGTATATGGTGAGAAGCTCTCCCCTGCATGCCGTACAATTGCCATACTTTGTGAGAACCGAATTATTTATTCAATTATCGATTGTGGTACTGGGAAGAGAAACGAAGAGAAAATTTTAAACGAAAGTGTCAGACCTGTGTGGTGTAATACATATACTGAATGTCTCTCCTCAGACTCATCAGACCCATTTTCTCTGGTGTTCAGCAGACATTTTCAGTTTCGTTTTCGCATTTTGTAGCTAACAAATACTGCTCATTACGAACAACTTAGGTTAGAAAGAACACGTAGAAATTGTTGTGGGGAAGGCCAACAATAGACTGTATTTCATTGGCAGAATGCTTACAAAATGTAACAGATGTACTAAAGAGACTGCCTACATTTTACTTGTCCGCCCTCATTTGAGGTACTGCTGTGGGGTGTGAGATCCTTACGAGTTGGGATTAAGGAAGTACATTGATAAAGTTCAAAGAAGAGCAGCACACTTTGTATTATCACGATATATAGAAGAGAGAGTCTTACTGACGTGATACACAATTTGAGGTGGACACCATTAAAACAATGGGATTTTCTTTTGAGAAGGAATCTTCTCAGGAAATTTCCATCACCAAGTCTCTCCTTAGAATTTGAAAATATTTTGTTGACACCGACCTGCATAGGAGGAAACGATAATCATAAAAAAATAATGGAATCAAATCTCGCATTGAAATATATAGATATTCGTTTTTTTGGCGTGCTGTTCGAGATTGTAGTAATAGAGAATTATTGTGAAGGTGGTGCGATGAACCCTCTGTTGGGCACTTACGTATGATTTGCAGAGAAGCTAGCTCAATGAAGATCCTTAGCTGGCTCATAACTGTCTTGGAGTTATATATGTAGTAGCAATTGCGTAGATCACAAGACGTTTTTACCACAAATAACTGGATATGTTAACCACACTTGATATGTTGTTATTGTACGTAACTTCTATATGAGTTAACTTAGTTTATTATACTACATTACATTATAAACAGTTTCGCTGAATAATTTACACATGAAAGTCTTTATAAATATAGTACAATAAAATAATTCATGAAAAAGTATGTGCAATAAAAACATGCCAAGTGCGCTCAACATACGCACTTACTACTCTTACTCTACCACTACCCATTTTGTAGATGGTTTTCCTGGAATGATTGTGCTTCAACAATGTTTCATCTAGCTAAAACTCTGTCGAACTGCTGTAGCTTCTTTCGTATCATGCATCTTTATAAGGGATGAGGTTCATGCTGCTCCAGTGTCACGTATTTCAAATACAAACCCTATTTCAACTCATTTGGAACCAATGTCTCTTAAAATTCTATGTGCCAGGCCATTTTCTGATGCACAATTTCTAATCACACGTTAGTGGCTCGCAGAGGATTCATCAATCACCTTCATAATACTTCTATATCATTTCAATCTCGAACGGCGTGCGGAAAAAGCGAACATCTACATGTCCCCGTCCAAGCTCTCATTTCTCTTATTTCATAATGATGATAATTTCTCCCTGTACTTTCGGATTTGGAGGAGAAAGTTGGTGACTAATTTCATGAAAAGATCCCACAGCAACGAAAAACGCCATTGTATTAATGATGTCCACACCCAAATCCTGTATCATGTGTGTGATACGCTCTCCCCTGTTCTTGGATAATATAAAACGTGCTGCCCTTCCTTGAACTTCCTCGGTGTACTCTGTTAATCCTAACTGATGAGGATCCCACGCAAAGCAGTAGTACTCCAAAAGTAGATGGACAGGTCTAGTGTAGTCAGTCTCTTTAGAAGATCTGTTGCATCTTTTAAGTGTTCTACAAATAAATGGCCGTCCTTCGCTGCTACATTTTCTATGTGTTCTTTCCAATTTAGGTTGTTCATAATTGTTATTCCTAGGTATTCAGTTGAATTCATATTTGACTGAGTTCTTGTGTAAGCGAAGTTCAACGAATTCGTTGTCGCATTCATGTAGATGACCTCACACTTTTCATTATTTAGGGGTAGCTGTTAGTTTTCGTATCATTAATATCTATTTTGTATTTTTTTTTTTTTTTTGGAATTTGATGCTTTGATGACTTTACTGGACGATAAACGACACAATCATCTGCAAACAACCTAACACGGATGCTCAGATTGTCTCCTAAATAATTTACACAGACAATGAACAACAAAGGGAGTATGAGACTGCCATGGGGAATGCCAGTTCAGTTTCACTCGATGAATTTCCGTCAATGACTGCGAAATGTGACCTCTCCGATAGGAAACCACGAATCTACTGTCATAAGTGAGATAACATTCCATAAGCACGCAATTTGATTACAAGCCGCCGGCCGCGGTGGTCTAGCGGTTCAGGCGCTCAGTCCGGAACCGCGCGACTGCTACGGTCGCAGGTTCGAATCCTGCCTCGGGCATGGATGTGTGTGATGTCCTTAGGTTAGTTAGGTTTAAGTAGTTCTAAGTTCTAGGGGACTGATGACCATAGATGTTAAGTCCCATAGTGCTCAGAGCCATTTGAACCATTTTTTTGATTACAAGCCTTTTGAGGTAGTGTCAAAAGACTTCTGGACATGTAGAATTACGGAATGAACTAGAAATTCCTCGTTGATAGCGCTCAGCACTTTGTGTGAGCAAAGAGCTTGTTGTGGTTCACAAGCCGTGTTGACTGTGTTTCAATAGACCGTTCCCTTCGAGGTAGTTAGATATGTTCGAACCCAACATTCTACATCTACACCTACATCCATACTCCGCAAGCCACCTGACGGTGTGTGGCGGAGGGTACCTCTATCTGCTGCATATCAGCGTTAATGGTATGGATCTGTAATTTTGACGATTACTACTATTGTTTTTCTCGAATATCGGTGTGACCTGTCTGAGTTTCAACTTTTTGGGTACGCATCACTTGTCGAGAAGTCAGTTGTATGTGATTGTTAAGTATGGAGCTATTGCGTCAGCATACTCTGAAAGGATCCTAATTAGTATACAGTCTGGACGAGAAAACTTGGTTTTGTTAAGTGATTTACGTTGCTTCACTACTCCGATGATATCTACATTAGGTTACTCATGTTGGGAGCTACTCCTGATTCGAATTCTGGAATATTTACTTCGTTCTTGTTGAGGCACGTGAGCGCAGAGACGGCTCTGAGACGATGCCGGCCAGAAGTACGCTGACCAGGACGACACCACGACAGCAGCGCCACCTATACGAAGAGAATACAAGCGCCGCTGCAGCTAGCATCGGCCGCGCTAGAGGAGTCGCGCTGGAACACGGCCATTGATATAAACTATACAGCAGCTGTGACGTGAGCTCTATAGCAATGACTCATGAACTTGTGTGATTTGCATGCAAGGAGATTATATATAGCAAAGAACTTTGATGATTTGCATGATACATGTGGAATATCCTGCCTCAGTCCCCATGTACAGAAGTTAACACGATTCTCATAATCTTTTGTGTGCAGCTCTTTAAGGAGAGAGATGTGGTAGAGATGGAACCTATGTCGATAAAGAATGGATAGGACATATCTCATGGGACTTCCTCGACATAAGATGGGTGTGAAATGCAACAGGAGCAAGGATATTAATAAGCCCTGGTTCTGGCGTCAATTATTTCCCTCTGTTACGTTGTATAGGTGTTAGACTGCGACTTTAACTTAAGTTGTTGAAGAGTTTGATAAATAATTGCAGAGATGTTTGACGTTTATTGGTATATATTGCGGCATAAACAGAGGAAGAAACTGAAGAAACTGCAAAAAGGTGGGAATGTATGGAGATGGGACCTAGATAAACTGAAAGAGCCAGAGGTTTTACAGCGTTTCTGGGAGAGCATAAGGGAGCAATTGACAAGAATGGGGGAAAGAAATACAGTAGAAGAAGAATGGGTAGCTTTGAGGGATGAAATAGTGAAGGCAGCAAATAGGTAAAACGACGAGGGCTAGTAGAAACCATTGGTTAACAGGAGAACATTGAATTTAACTGATAAAAGGAGAAAATACAAAATTGCAGTAAATGAAGCAGGCAAAAAGGATACAAACATCTCAAAAATGAGATCGACAGACAGTGCAAAAAGGTTAAGTAGGTATGGCTAGAGGACAAATGTAAGGATGTAGAGGCTTATCTCACTAGGGGTAAGATAGATACTGCCTACAGGAAAATTAAAGATACCTTTGGATATACGAGAACCACTTGCATGAACATCAAGAGCTCAGATGCAAACTCAGTTCTAAGCAAAGAAGGGAAAGCAGAAAGGTGGAAGGAGTATAGAGAATGTCTATAAAAGGGTGATATAACTGACGACAATATTATGGAAATGGAAGAGGATGTAGATGAACATGAAATGGGAGATACGATACTCTGTGAAGAGTTTGACAGAGCACTGAAAGACCTAAGTCGAAACAAGGCCCCGGGAGTAGACAACATTCCATTGGAACTACTGACGGCCTTGGGAGAGCCAGTCCTGACAAATCTCTACCATCTGGTGAGCAAGATGTATGAGACAGGCCAAATACCCTCAGACTTCAAGAAGAATATAATAATTCCAATCCCAAAGAAAGCAGGTGTTGACAGATGTGAAATTTACCGAACTATCAGTTTAATAAGTCACAGCTGCAATATACTAACGCGAATTCTTTACACAAAGTACATCAATATAAACAGAGTTAGACGTTTCAAATATTTAGGTGAATTCCTCGAACCTACAGAAAGAGAAAATGTCTCACAGAAGACTAGAATAAAGGAAATGAAGAGTGCAGATGTCGGAACACAAGACATATATTATAACAAACTAATGTCCATTCAAACAAAGATCTGCACTACAACACATTAATCAGGCCTGAAATACAGTACGAAAGTGAGACGCTAACATTCCATACCAAAAGCGACATGGAAATCATACTGAAGCAGCACCCAAAGCTGGCAGAAGGGGATACAGACTACACCCTAGGAAAACCACAGAGAAGATGTCAGACCTAGCAACACGCTACCAGCAACGAGACTCAGCTACAGGATTCTGAAATAGATACAGAGGGTTAAGTCAACAACGGCATGGATCACCCAAGTCAGACTTCTCCTAGAAAATCACAAACCGATACAATAGAAGTTGAAGACAGAAACATATACAGAGACAAGATGTGAAAATGGAATTTCAGGTGAAAGAATGAAACCTCAATAAAATCAGTGGCAAAGTGGATTGAGGATTCATCCAGATTCAAGACACAAAGTTATCTATCTAAATCAACTTGCATTCAGTTTGAAAACACATGAATGCAAACGAGGAACTGGCAGCACTCTCACATCGTAAAGTGATCTGGAATCTGTAGAGGAATGTGTAGCACCCTGCAATACCGTACCAGCCCTGCAATACCATACCTGCTCAAACATCAAACCCACATCCACCAATGCGCTACAGTTAGAATCTTCGTCAGTTTCCTTTTCCTTTTTTAGAAGTTCATTTCCTACTTCTTGTCTCTTTTAGGCAGGAAGTCATTTTGCCACATGACCATAGCCAATCACTTGACTTTCAGATCCATTAAATTCCTTTTTTAGAAGTTCATTTCCTACTTCTAGTCTCTTTCAGGCAGGAAGTCATTTTGCCACATGACCATAGCCAATCACTTGACTTTCAGATCCATTAAATTGTGTGTACGTGTCTAACAATCACTGATCCTGTCGAGGCCATGTAGAGTGGCTTTCCGATGGAGTACACAGACGATGAATACAGCGACATCCATTTGGTGCTGGGTGCATTCGATAACCAAACTGCTGCTGCTGCTTGGGCATACACTGCACGGTACTCCCAAAGACGCAATCGCAATAAGAATGTTTTTCGTCGCCTGGAGCAACACCTTAGGGAAACTGGTAATATTCGTCAAAAAGTAATGAACAGTCGTCATCCGAGGACTAGATACACTCCGCAGACACAATACACGAATCTTGGGACCAATCAGCTCAACGAATTACCCATGACATTGCAGGGCATGTCAAGGCTGGCTGTTGAAGTGTTGCACAGTGAAGAACTGCATCCATCTCATTACATCAGCAGCCAGGAGACTGCATTAGATGGTTACAATTTTGCACCAAGTGAAAGATAACGAATATATATAAATTACGTGATATGGAATGACGAATCTTGTTTCACTCGTGAAGGCATTTTGAACCTTGACAACTGCCATTATTGGTTGGAACACGAGCTGTATGCCACTCATGAATAGGGCTTTCAGGCATACACCAGTGCACTGAATCGTGAGAGGAGTTTTTTTGGGCTCTTAGCCGTAACTGGGCGCGTTGAATGCGTCCTTGTATGATGTACCTTTTTGCAATATCATGCATGAGGCATCAGAAGACTTTTCACTTGGTGTTCGGCGAAGACATTGTTTCAGCATGTTGGTGCCCTGCCGCACTTTGGAATGAATGTCTGGAGCTGTTTAAATGAAGTGTTTCCAGGGAAATGAATTGGTCGTGGTGGTCCAATGTTCCGGCCTTCACGTTCCGCAGACCTTAAACCAATAGATTATTATTTGAGGGGCCACTAAAAAGAACAAGTTTATTGCACTCCACCCACTCATGTACACGATCTAATAGCTCTCTTTCATGCCATTTCGGCAATGGTGGATGTAGGTGTGTTACATAGGGAGCAAAAACGTTTGGGCCACCGAGTGCCGAAGCGTAATCGCAACATAACAACACTTAAGACAAATGATGCCATACCATGCAGACTACTTTTGGCGAATAAAAAAAAGTAAGCCTCAAACCAGAACCGAACCCCCGACCTCCTGCATCGTAACCCAAAATGCTATCTGCTGCACCAGATGCACAGCATTATACAATACCCTAAAAGAGGTAGTGACAGTACTCATGATTATGATCTACCAGATTTCCAATATTTGACGTCTGTTTACTGTCCAAAATACCGCGTGATCAAAAAGTAAGTATAAATTTGAAAACTCAATAAATCACAGAAAAATGTAGATAGAGAGGTACAAATAGACACACATGCTTGGAATGACATGGATGGAGTTTTATTACAACCGAAAACATACAAAAGTTCAAAAAATGTCCGACAGATGGCGCTTTATCTGATCAGAACAGCAATAATTAGCATAAAAAAGTAAGACAAAGCAAAGATGATGTTCTTAACAGGAAACGCTCAATATGTCCACCATTATTCCTCAACAATAGCTGTAGTCGAGGAATAATGTTGTGAACAGCATTGTAAAGCATGTCCGGAGTTATAGTGAGGCATTGGCGTCGGATGTTGTCTTTCAGCATCCCTAGAGATGTCGGTCGATCACGATGCACTTGCCACTTCAGGTAACCCCAAAGCCAATAATCGCATGGACTGAGGTCTGGGGACCCTGGAGGCCAAGTATGACGAAAGTGGCGGCTGAGCACACGATCATCACTAAACGACTTGCTCAAGAGATCTTTCACGCGTCTAGCAACATGGGGTGGATGCTAACCTGCATAAACATTGTATGTCCCAGAAGGTGTTTATCAGCAAGGCTGGGGATGATGCGATTCTGTAAGATATCGGTGTACCTCTCACCCATCACAGTAGCAGTTACAAAACCAGAATCACGCATTTCCTCGAAGAAAAAAGGCGCGATAACGGTAGATGAGAATTTGTTTTGTTCTAATAAAACCCCATGTCATTCCAAACATGTGTGTCAATTTTTACCTCTCTATCTACATTATTCTATGGTTTATTAAGTTTTATAATGTATACTGACTTTTTGGTCACCCAGTATGTACATGATGATATTTTTTGAGCGACATTTTGGTATTGCTTGAATGTGGGGAATTGCGCTGCAAAGTCTGAGTGCACGAATTTTGTTTGAGTGTAAATCGGTGTGTGTATATAAAACAGCATGTATGTCTATGTCTTTATAAAACCCAATTTGGCACATAGACAGAAAACTTTATCCATATCAGCAGTGTGGGGACTATAACTTAGTGCCAATTGGAGCAGAGATATGGGCAAACCCCTGTTTTCTCAGCCCCTACCATGTAGGCTGAACTTTACAAAATGTGTTGCATTGGTAAAGTATTAAGCTGCCCAATCAACCGGCCTTGCAGGTGAGCTTATGTACACATCAGGGGGCAAAAAATGCTTTCCAGCTCCAGAAACTTACGTTGTCTACACAACAGGCATATCTTGTTGAATTAGTATCAGTTTGCTTTATCGAGTTGTTTAGTATGGCAGGCAATTCTATCACGCCAGAAAACCTGGATTCAAACCCTTGATGTGTAGCTTGCACTGCACAACACCCATCTTGTGGGAGTAGTATTGGCCTGCTTCATCACCCTCTTGTGCATGTGTTCATATGCAGATAGGCATGGCTCAGTGTTGTTTGAGATGGACAGCGGTGGGGATGTATTGAGAGTGTGTGGCAAGATTGAGAGGAGGTAGTTAGAGGAGATGGGGCAGGAGGTGATCCACAGAGATTGGCAGGACAGAACGGGAAGAGAAAGAGATGCTGGAGGAGATTAATAGGGGCATGGGGAGTAGGAGACCGAAAGGGAGAGGGATAATGCCGGGAAAACAAGGAGTGGGAGAACTGGAGATAGATAGCAAGAGGGACAGAAGAAGGTGGATGGGGGGAGGTGAGCAGGAGGTTTGGATAGGGCAGTGGGGAACGAGAGTTTTTGGGAGAGGTTGGATGGAGGAGGTGTAGGAGACAAGGGCAGAAGGAGCTGGAGAGGCAGAAGGGCCTGGAGGAGATGGGCAGAGGTGAGAGGAAACAAAATATCAACAGTTAGGGAGGTGGTAAGAGAATGTGGATAAATAGATGGGTGCATGAGGACATGAAAAGAGAGAGGTGAAGGAAAAGATGGAAAGAGAGGGGGAAGGAGGTGATGGACATGGAGAGAAATGTGGAGAAGAGGAGGAGACGTTTGCAATATGTATGTCAAATTCGTACAATAGTGAAGCCAGCCTGCACTCTCTCTCTCTCTCTCTCTCTCTCTCTCTCTCTCTCTCTCTGTGTGTGTGTGTGTGTGTGTGTGTGTGTGTGTGTGTGTGTGTGTCTCTAATAAATAGGTATGTATCTCCATCTAAACACTTGGCTAAATTTCAACCACATTTGACACCCAAACACAAAACTTCATCAGTATCAACGCTATGGAATTTATAACGCCACAGTGCCAATACAAGTGGATACATAGAAAACATGTTTCTCTCAGCACTTACTACATAAGATACCCTGCTCAGCAAGTGTGATATATGGGAACAGTATCGGCCTATTTAGTCGACCTGCATTGCAGTGCAGTGTACATTTAGGGGTATCAAACTCTTTTTCAGTCCTATACTTAGGCCACCCAGGTGTGTTGTGGCAATATTATCAACCTACTTTACTGACTAATTTGCCATTACTTAAGTGAAGTTGGGAAGGCTGACGGAAGTTTGAGATGTACAAAGGAGATGGACAGAGAAAGCAGGTGCAGTGGAGGCTGGATACGAATAGAGTGGGACAGGAGTTGATGGATCAAGAGAGAGGGATTGGGCAGGACTGAATAGACAGAGAGAGGAGGCTGTTCAAAGGAGACAGAGTGAGTGGAGGATGAGAAGGTGGGATGTGTGAAAGAAGAGATGGTCCAAGAGGAAAATACATGTGAACACTTATGAGAATGAAGCTGGAGCTGGTGAGGTATGGCTAAAGCATAAAGATGATTGTACACCCTGCACAAAGCATAAAGCAGAATATATATCTGGGATCTACTACCAAACCCCTGGACATATTCCAATCAGATTTGGCCCAGAGACCGCAGGGCTCAAGAACATCACCACTGTTGTGTTTATAATCTGTTACCTCCAATAGGAGCGGTCTTGTGAGTAAAACTGTGCTTCTCCAGCCACTGATGTATAGGTGTATAGGTTTCCTTACATGACAGGCAGATTTTGTGTGAATAGTATCAGCTTGCCTTACTACCCCGCTTTGAAGTGCAGCCTACACATCAGGGGTAAGAAACGGTTTCTCTACCCAATGTGTAGGCAAGACGGATGTGTTGTGTGGAAATAGCGTCACCCTGCTTTATTGACCTCGTTTCCAGAGGCTCCATGTGCAGATGGTTACAGCATAGCAATTAGGTGAGGAAAGAGATGGACTGTGAGAGAGGGGAAGTATGAAATGAACAGGAAGAAGCGGGAGGGAGGAGATGATGAACAGACAGGAGGTGGAGCGGTTGGGTGGAGAGAAGGAGGAGAAGATAGACGGAGAGGGGAGAATGCATATGGCACAGGTAGCATCTGCACGCATGGCTCACCAGAGAGGAGGTGGGAGATGGAAAGTGAGACAAGGGAAAATGAGCTGGGCAGATAAATTGGAGAGGAGGAAATGGACAGTGAGATGGCAGCGCTGAGGAGATTTGGCGAGGTGGAGATGGACATGGGGAGGGAAAGTAGGTAATGTGGAAAGGATGGAGAGGTAATTGGTAGTTGGAAAATAATTGGGGGCAGGAGGAGGGAGAGGGTAAGAAGATGTGGTTGGGAAAAGGGGAGGAGGTGATGAACAAATAGAGGGGCGGAGAGGACAGAAAGAGAGTGGGAAGGATAGGTGCAATATAAGGCAGAAAATTCCGCTGGTGCACTTGAATTTCACAGCGACATATATAGTTAATTGCAGCACACGGCGGCTAAATCTTCACCAACTTGAACACTCACTGTTGCTCCCAGGAATACCGCCAACAGCGAACCATCAACCAAGGGGACAAAGTGAACAGATGTCACTTCGGTAATTAAATCACCAATCAATAGGTTAGGTTAGGGTAGGGTAGGTTAGATTAGGTTCATGTCCTGGGTCAGTGATCCACGAACCTTGCAGCACTCGGAACAACACCCACATGCTCTGACACTGCGTAGAGACCGCCAGCGGGCCCAGCCGCGGTGAGACTTGCTTGCTCATCCCCTCCAAGCGACCGACTCACTGCCAGTATGCCAACAACATTGAAAACAAGTTGTCAGTGGAAATGACACCAACTATAAGTACAGTTTGACAAACACTTGCACAAAGACTTGAATGACACTCTGCAGTGGCTGTGCAATCACGAAGACAAATTGGGAGTCGATACACAAACAGCTAACCCATAATCGATCAGCGAGCCAGTTCATGTCTTCCAGTAGGACGACCGACCGGCGATCCACGAAGACTGTCCCCAGCTCAAATGATGCATGGCAGCAATGGTCTTGTGAGCCATGGGCATCCAGGACACACTGCTCCTCCAATCCAACTGAAGTAGTGCCGCTTTCCAACTCCAAAACTGGCAGGTCCGAAATGCCCTCCTGGCACGTTCCAACTGACTCCACGACATACGACAACCAGGAAGTAATAGCAGTGCAGCAAAGATATCGATAGGTAATGCTGCTGCCACTGATGGGCAGACAAAATAGCAACTCAGTGACAATAGAATTTGAAACTAACATAACGACGTGGCAACACAAAAAAACAGGATGTAAAATTAGAGATGGTATGAGCGCAAATCACCTTAAAAGATAAATGTGTTGACAGAGCAGTTGCAGTGTGTTTTATCGATTTATATTGCTTGGGCTACAAGATTGGCCAGTGACGGTTGCAGGTATTTGGCATAGATAGAAGAGGTTATGTAGAGTGAGAGGGGGTGAAGAGGAAAATGGCCATAGAGACAGGGGTATGAGGACAGAGAGGTGATCCATAAGGAGACAGGCAAATAGAGGAGGGATGATGATATGTGCAGTATGGGGGGAGATGGCAGAGAGGGGAGGCAGAGGAAAAGTAGAATTTAGGTGTAACATCTAGAGAGGTAGTGAGAAAGTGGAAAATCAGGATGTGGGAGGAGGTGATAGATTGAGACAGGGGAAGGAGCATATGGACACACAGAGTGGTGAGGAGGAAATGATCATAGAGGGAGGGTGGAAAAGGCATAATTAGGTAGAATATCTAGATTGTGAAAGGAGGATGAAGTGGAAAGAGAGGTGGCATGAAGAGGTGGATGCAAAGTGGGTGTGGATGGTATATGTGTCATACAGATGTGAAATGCATATGTGAGTGAACCCATAGGGAAAAGGACTACTGTAAATCTAAAGCAGACTGTATATATGTGTGCTTGTAAGAATGCATGTATGCCTTGGATCTTCTCCCAGAACTGTGGTAGATTCTATCCAAATTTTACCTACAAACAACAAACTTCACAACTATCAGAACCTCTCAGGTCCAACAAGAGTGATGATATGGGCAACAACATACCTTTATAGGTCCCTCCCATATATGCTTCGTTGCATGACATATGTGTTGGGGTGAATTGGTACTGACATGCTTTATTACCCTGCCTTGGAAGGTAGCCTACACATCAGGGGCGAAAAATGGCTTTGAAGCCCTTAAAAGTAAGCTACCTTGTACAACAGATATATTGTGAGATATTGATCTTATTTATTGACCTTTTAGCTAAGGTCACACATGCAGATGGGCACATCTGGAGGAAGTTTGACATCCAAGTTGAGAGGATGGACAGAGTGAGGTGTGTAGGTACGAAATCTACAGTGAGAGAAGGTGACAGGAGATGATGGACAGAGAGAAAGGTGGGTCAGGGACAGTAAGGGATGGATTTGGGGAGAGGTGGGTCAGAGAAGACGCAACGTGAGAGGAGGAGGAGGAGGAGACATAGCTGATTTACAGGGGCAGAGATAATTTAGTATGAGAGGGTGAGGAGATGATAGAAGGAGCAATGATATAAACAGTGAGGAGGTGAAGATGAAGGAGACAGGTGGACATGCAGAAAAGTTTATGGGCATGGAGGGGGTAAGGAGAACATAGACAAAAGTAGGTGGAGAAGTTGAGGACAGAATAGTCAGGAGAGGATATGGAGGAAATAGCCTCTGAAAGGGGACAATGGGGATATGGAGAGGCATTGAAATTGGGGAGGAGGAGATGAATAGAGTGGAGAGGACGTTGTATACAGACAGATGGCAGAAGGAAAAGGTGGACACAGAGAAAGGGGTGGAGGAAATTTGTGCAATATACATATCAAACACATAAAAGAGTGGAGCTGTGGGGGAAAAGGCTAGTATAATATACACTCCTGGAAATTGAAATAAGAACACCGTGAATTCATTGTCCCAGGAAGGGGAAACTTTATTGACACATTCCTGGGGTCAGATACATCGCATGATCACACTGACAGAACCACAGGCACATAGACACAGACAACAAAGCATGCACAATGTCGGCACTAGTACAGTGTATATCCACCTTTCGCAGCAATGCAGGCTGCTATTCTCCTATGGAGACGATCGTAGAGACGCTGGATGTAGTCCTGTGGAACGGCTTGCCATGCCATTTCCACCTGGCGGCTCAGTTGGACCAGCGTTCGTGCTGGACGTGCAGACCACGTGAGACGACGCTTCATCCAGTCCCAAACATGCTCAATGGGGGACAGATCCAGAGATCTTGCTGGCCAGGGTAGTTGACTTACACCTTCTAGAGCACGTTGGGTGGCACGAGATACATGTGGACGTGCATTGTCCTGTTGGAACAGCAAGTTCCCTTGCCGGTCTAGGAAAGGTAGAACGATGGTTTCGATGACGGTTTGAATGTACCGTGCACTATTCAGTGTCCCCTCGACGATCACCAGAGGTGTACGGCCAGTGTAGGAGATCGCTCCCCACACCATGATGCCGGTTGTTGGCCCTGTGTGCCTCGGTTGTATGCAGTCCTGATTGTGGCGCTCAATTGCACGGCGCCAAACACGCATACGACCATCATTGGCACCAAGGCAGAAGCGACTCTCATCGCTGAAGACGACACGTGTCCATTCGTCCCTCCATTCACGCCTGTCGCGACACCACTGGAGGCGGGCTGCACGATGTTGGGGCGTGAGCGGAAGACGGCCTAACAGTGTGCGGGACCGTAGCCCAGCTTCATGGAGACGGTTGCGAATGGTCCTCGCCGATACCCCAGGAGCAACAGTGTCCCTAATTTGCTGGTAAGTGGTGGTGCGGTCCCCTACGGCTCTGCGTATATCCTAAGGTCTTGGCGTGCATCCATGCGTCGCTGCGGTCCGGTCCCAGGTCGACGGGCACGTTCACCTTCCGCCGACCACTGGCGACAACATCGATGTACTGTGGAGACCTCACGCCCCACGTGTTGAGCAATTCGGCGATACGTCCACCTGGCCTCCCGCATGCCTACTATACGCCCTCGCTCAATGTCCGTCAACTGCACATACGGTTCACGTCCACGCTTTCGCGGCATGCTACCAGTGTTAAAGACTGCGATGGAGCTCCGTATGCCACAGCAAACTGGCTGACACTGACGGCGGCGGTGCACAAATGCTGCGCAGCTAGCGCCATTCGACGGCCAACTCCGCGGTTCTTGGTGTGTCCGCTGTGCCGTGCGTGTGATCATTGCTTGTACAGCCCTCTCGCAGTGTCCGGAGCAAGTATGGTGGGTCTGACACACCGGTGTCAATGTGTTCTTCTTTCCATTTCCAGGAGTGTACATACAGCAGCATATATTAATGTAGGTCCACGATCTCCTTCCAAAGCCCTCCATCAATTTCAGGTAAATGCAGCACAAAAATTGGAATTTTCACAAGTATCAGAACTTTGGTGTTAATAACATACTAGCTGCAGTGGGAGTGTAGAAATGGGCAAAGTTTTGCCTTTCTATCCCTAGCATATGGTCTGCCCACAGCGACTGACAAGTAGTGTTGGGATAGTATTGACCTAGAATGTCGTCCTGCCTTATAGGGCAGCCTACATTTTTGGGGCGATAAAAGGAATTCCAGGCCTCAATGCTTAGAGTGCTTGTATACCATTGGAGTAGTATCACCCTTCCTTGTCATCCTTCTTTTCAAGGCAGCCTACATATCATTGGCCAACTATGGCTTTGCAGCACCTCACACACTGCCTGCACTATATAAGAAGCATGATCTGCGAACAGTACTGGGCTACTTTATCAAACTGTTAGGTAGAGCCAATGCATGTACATGTGCTTGTCTCAGTGAGGGTAGTGATGGGCAGAGAAGTGAATCAACAGAGAAGGGAGGGCAGGAGTGAATGGATAGGGAGAAAGTGTGGGGATATATTGAAAGAGAGAAGGCTGCAGCGTGAGGAGGATGGAATGAGAGCAGCAGGAGGGTGCATGAAGTGATTGGGGCAAGAGGAGTCCTACAGAGGGAGGGGATAGGGGAGGTGCAAAGAGAGGGGGGGAGGAGGCGACGAGTATAGAGAGGAGGAGGATGGCATGTACAGAGAGAAGGGAGGGATTCAGAAGGAAAAATAATAAGGAAGTCACGAGGAGTAGGAGATGGACAAGGAGTGTTAGATGTGCATACGAACAGAGGAAAGGGGAAGGAGGTGAGGAAGGACTAGCTGGTAAAAGAGGGTGGAGGAGATAGATAACGAAAAGAAAGAGTAGGAGATAAACAGATGTAAGTGGGATTATAAGGTGGACAAAAATGAAGCAGAAGGATGACACCGATAAATATGCGGTGGAGGAGTTGGGAGCGACATATATGTCGAATGCAGATGTGCGCTAAGCTGGAGGGAGGGGGGGAGGAAATCTAGTAAAATACGTACTGTATACTGCGTAAAGCAGCATGTGTGCTTGTACATATCGGATCTCCTCCCAAACCCCTAATCAATTTCAGCCAAATTTCGCAACATGACAGCAACATTCAGGAGTGTCAACTCCTAACTCGAAGAAAAGCGGAGTCATGGTCAAGAAAGTATTTTCTTCAGCCCTGCCAAACACACTGCCCTGCATGACAGATGTATCTGCGAATAGTATTGCCTTATTGCACTGCTCTTGTGCAAACTATGTATGGGGACAAGCATAGTTTTTCCAGCCCCTATCATGTAGGTTCTCATGTGTGGAAAGTATAGTTTGTTCGAGTAGTATTGACCTGATTTAACGACCTGTTTATCATGGCTGCCTATATGCCAAACGCAAGAATCGACTTCAGACCTTTCTTATATACAAGTATGCCATGGATATAGTTTTTGTGTGCTTTATGGACCTGTTTTTCAGGTCTCCCACATGGGGTTGGCATTGCTTGGGAGAAGGGTGGGATGGATTGAGGAGGGGTGAACAGGTGAACACGGTCAGAGAGGAGTGATAACAAGGATGAGAGGCAGGAGGATTGGACAGAGAGTTTGCGAAATAGATAGAGTGGAATAGACATGGATATGAAGAGGGGGCACTAGGAGATGGGTATAGTGAGGGGATGTCAATGGGAGAGGTGGGGTAGGATGTGATAGAGAGGAGAGGGGCAGGTGACGATGGACAGAGAGTGAGGGCGGTCAAAGATGGAGTAGGAGTTGGACAGGGAGAGGGGATTAGTGATGGACAGGGTGAAGAGGAGGAGTTGGATGTAAAGAGGGGAAGAGGTAATGGACAGATGGAGATATGGAGATGGAGAGAGGAGTGTGTTGTGCAGATGGACAGAAATAGGAGGAAAGGGGAGGAGGGGAGAGAGGGGAGAGAAGGAGATGGACAGTGCTCTAGCGGTTGTTGCCAGTTCTGGAAATAGCCATAATGTGGATCACGTAAGAACAAGATGAGAAGTCTCATGTCATACAATGCTAAATCAGATATTTTCACCCTAGACAACAACTTCGTAGGGGTTCGCGAAACATTGGACACCCATTGAGTGGAACTGCAACTGCCACCCGTCAGTGACAGG
Source organism: Schistocerca gregaria (assembly GCF_023897955.1). Taxonomy (NCBI): domain Eukaryota; kingdom Metazoa; phylum Arthropoda; class Insecta; order Orthoptera; family Acrididae; genus Schistocerca; species Schistocerca gregaria. Next base: position 26,779,758 of record NC_064928.1, on the reverse strand, counting down.
GGAGCAGGGTCAGAGAGGAGTGGTAACGCGGATGAGAGGCAGGAGGGGTTGGACAAAGAGAACGGAAAATTCAGACAGTCTGTGAGCAATGCGAAAAGTCACAACAGATTCAGTTGGTGAGACGCTGAGAAACCAATCGAACATTAAGACAGTAAGGGGAACAGTGAGGAGACTGATCAGACAATGAGTGTGCCATCTGGAAACACGACAACATATCACAAACTGTGTCTCTCGACTTTGAGACAGACTCCTACTTTAATTCCAGTATTTTCTTTCTATTTGTAACACATTCTCTTCTCTCCATGGGCAAATGCTGAGTGTTTAAGCCTCAGAATGCCGAGTTACACATTCCTTGTTCAATCTTTCCCTCTGAGCATTACGATAATATCACATCCAAGAGACAATTTCCGTGGAATGCAGCGACCAAGAATGCGGGTGCAGCAGTACCCCTTTCCAAATTACTCATTAAACTGCTGGAGTAGGATTAAGACCTTCAATCACCACTTTGAAAGACGGAACCAGTAGAGTGTCAGCTAGACCGTCAGAGCGAACGTATCGCTAGTTCCTGCTACTACTAAGGCGAGTACACTGTTCGCTTTTTACATATTTTTACGATCTTCAAAAAGGAAGAGTCGAGTAATGACTGTTGTGTACAGATGCGCGCTGAGCTGGCGACCCTTCGCTCACAGCTTCAGGCTGCGTTAACTTCCGCCACACAGCATGAGGCTCCTGCCAAGGGGCGTCCCTGTGGGGGGATCGGATGCGGGGATGCGAAGGACGTCGAGCACGTCCCACGTGTCCTCCGATCGGTCCACTGCTGTGGCCTCCCCGAATACTGCCTGCACTGAGGTTGACCCCTCACCTGTGGTCGACTGGGAGATCATTCCAAAGTCTGGCAGGCAGCGAAAAACTTTCCGTGGGGCCGATGGTAGTGCCTCCCCGGTTCGTTTGACGAACAGGTTTCGGGCGTTATGTGTGGCTGACGATGTCTCTGATGCAGTCCTCTGCCCCGTTCCAGACGAAGCTTCTCGGTCCGCAAGGTCTGGGCATTCACAGAGGGTGGGTTTGCTAGTAGTTGGGAGCTCCAACGTTAGGCGGGTAATGGGGCCCCTTAGGAACATGGCTGCCAAGGAGGGGAAGGAAGCCAGTGTGCACTCTGTGTGCATTCCGGGGGGGAGACGTTCCGGATGTGGAAAGGGTGATTCCAGATGCCATGAAGAGTACAGTACAGGGTGCAGCCAACTGCAGGTGGTGGCTCATGTCGGTACCAATGACGTGTGTCGCTTTAGATCAGAGCAGATTCTGTCTGGTTTCAGGCGGCTGGTGTAAATGGTAAAGACTGCCAGTCTTGCTTCTGAAATTAAGGCGGCGCTCACCATCTGCAGCATCGTCGATAGAGCATACTGTGGTCCTTTGGTGCAGAGCCGAGTGGACGGTCTGAATCAGAGGCTCAGGCGCTTCTGTGACCCTGTAGGCTGCAGATTCCTTGACTTGCGCAATCGGGTGGTGGGTTTCTGGGTTCCGCTTAATAGGTCAGGTGTCCACTACTCACAGGAAGCGGCTACACGGGTAGCGGGGGATGTGTGAAAGGGACTTTGCGGTTTTTAACGTTAGAGGGCCTCTAGGAACCACAGAAAGTGCTTCCGTCTAAAAGAGGGCAATAAAACACAGTAAGGTAGTTATAGAAACTTGTAAATTGTCGTAGCTGTGTTGAGAAAGGAACAGAGCTCCAAGCCCTAATAGAAAGTACTGAAGCTCAAATAGTTGTACGTACAGAGAGGAAGACACGCTAAAGCCGGAAATAAGTTCAGCCGAAATTTTTTCAAACGATCTAACAGTGTTCAGAAAGGATAGATTAAATACAGTTGGCGATGGAGTATTTATTGCTGTCAGAGGTAGTTTGCCTAGTAGCGTAATTGAAGTAGATAGTTGATGTGAAATAGTATGGGTAGAGGTTGTAATTGAGAATCGGCTCAGAAGACATAGTTGCTGAACAATTCAAGGAAAACTTGAGTCTCATTTCAAATGACTACCCCACTCATACAATTATAATCGGTGGTGACTTCGGTCTACCCTCGATATTCTGGAAAAATTATACGTTTAAAGCCGGCGGCAGGCATAACACATCATGCGAAACTGTACTGAATGCTTTCTCAGAAAATTATTATGAACAATTAGTTCATGAGTCCACTCGGAGCGTAAATGGTTGCGAAAGCATACTTGACAGTTTAGCAAAAAATAATCCTGGACAAATCGTGAGTGTTGTCGCGAATACAGGGATTAGTGACCACAAGGCAGTTACTGCTAGTCTGAATACCGTAACACCTACAACCATCAAAAAGAAACGCAAAGTATATCTATTTAAAAAAGCTGATTAAAATGTTCTGAACGCCATTTTAAGAGACAGTCTTCACTCCTTCCGATCTGAACATGTAAATGTAGAAAAGTTTTCAAAGAGATAGTATCAACAGCAATTGAGAGACATACACCACATAAATTAATAAGTGATGGTACTGATCCCCCATGGTACACAAAACGGGTCAGATCGTTGTTGTAGAAGCAACGAAAAAAGCATGCCAAATTTAAAAGAACTCAAAATCCACAAGACAGGTAAAGTTTTACAGAAGTTCGAAAAAATGGCGCGAACTTCAATGCGAGACGCTTTTAATAATGTCAACAACGAAATTGTGTATCAAATTCTGGCAGAAAACCCAGAGATCCTGGTCATACATAAAGCACACCAGTGCCAAGACACAATCAGTACCTTCACTGCGCGATAACAACGGTGAAGTCACCGATGACAGTGCCACTAAAGCAGAGTTATTAAACAAGGTTTTCCGAAACTGCTTCACCAAATAAGACGAAGCATATATTCCTGAATACCAATCAAGAACAACTGCCAAGATGAGAAACATAGAAGTAGATATCCTCGGTGTAACAAAGCAGCTTAAATCACTTAATAAAGGCAAGGCCTCCGGTCCAGATTGTATTCCAGTCAGGTTCCACTCAGAGTATGCTGATAAAATAGTTCCACATTTAGCAATTATATACAACTACGCGCTCACAGGAAGATACGTACCTAAAGACTCGAAAATTACTCAAGTCACACCAATACCCAGAAAGGGAAGTAGGAGTAATCGGCTGAATTACAGGGCTACATCACTAACGTCGGTTTGCAGTACGGTTTTAGAACATATACTGTATTCGAACATTATGAAGTACCTCGAAGAAAACGATTTATTGACATATAGTCAGCCCGGATTCAGAAAATATCGTTCTTGCGAAACACAACTAGCTCATTATACTCATGAAGTAACAAGTGCTATCGACAGGGGATGTCAAATTGATTGTATATTTTTAGATTTCCAGAAGGCTTTCGACACCGTTCCTCACAAGCGTCTTCTAATCAAACTGCGTGCCTACGGAGTATCTCCTCAGCTGTGCGACTGGATTCGTGATTTCCTGTCAGAAATATCACAGTTCGTAATAATAGACGGAAAGTGATCGCATAAAACAGAAGTAATATCCGGCGTTCCCCAAGGAAGTGTTACAGGCCCTCTGTTGTTACTGATCTATATAAACAACATAGGAGACAATCTGAGTAGCCGTCTTAGATTGTTTGCATTTGATGCTGTCATTTGCCGACTTGTAAAGTCATCAGATGATCAAACCGGCTTGCAAAATGATAAGATATCTGTACTGTGAGAACAGTGGTAATTGACCCGGAATAAAGAAAAGTACGAAGTTATTCACATGAGTACTAAAAGAAATCAGCTAAATTTCGGCTACGCCATAAGTCACACAAATCTGAGGGCTGTAAATTTAACTAAATACTTAGGGTTACAATTACCAATAACCTAAATTGGAACGATCACATAGATAATGTTGTGGGTAGAGCCCACCAAAGACTGCGATTCATTGGCAGAACACTTAGAAGGTGCAACAGGCTTACTAAAAAGACTGCTTACACTACGCTTGTCCGCCCTACTCTGTAGTACTGCTGTGCGGTGTGGGATCCGCATCAGGTGGGACTGACGGATGACATCGAAAAAGTACAAAGAAGGGCAGCTCGTGAAATAGGGGAGATAGTGTCACAGACATGATACGTGAATTGGAGTAGCAATCATTAAAACAAAGGAGTTTTTCGTTACGACGGGATCTTGTCATAAAATTTCAATTGCCAATTTTCTCCTCACATTGCAAAAACATTCTGTTGGCACACACCTACATAGGGAGAAATGATCATTACGATAAAATAAGAGAATTCAGGGCTCGCACGAAAAAATTTAAGTGCTCATTTTTCCCGAGTACCGTTCGAGAGTGGAACGGCAGAGAGACGTCATGAAGGTGGTTCATGGAACCCTCTGCCAGGCACTTTATTGTGAATAGCAGAGTAATCACGTAGATGTAGATGTAGTTATGGTGCCTCGTGCCGTTGCCTAGAAGCCACATAACACAGAAGAAAAAAGCTTCTGGCTGTAAAATCACTATGAAAAACTACAAGATGCGCAATATGTCGCCAACAACTCGCTTCTCGAGCAACACTCTCGTGCCAAAAGTGACTCCACTGAATAATGAGATGGTATGCTTCCTAATTTCCAATTATTGGGTCATTACAATGACGGGTCAGATCAGCTCTCAGATGCATATTTGAGATAATAATACAATAAGACAAGGAAAGGTCCCATGTTTTAATCCTTAATCACTGCGACGTTGCTCGCCAAATTTATAATTCACTACGTTTGTCACTTCCATTTCCTCAAGTTTATTCTTTACATTTATTACAATACGTACTACCTGATTAACCACGCGCCACTACTTTAGCTCACCCTTCTCACACAGAAGACAAGACGCCAGATGTACTTCAGCTGACTGCTGGCTGCTAGTGGAAGATCATATAACAAATTATGCAACTCAGTGCAGTATAAAAAGCACGAGAAAATAACATTTTTCTTACTATCTTACACAATATATGTATTGCATTCAAAGTGTTGAAGAAATAATTCACTCCTTTTGCAATTACTATTGGAATTTTTCGTCTTACACAATGTGTAATACAGGTAATCGCATTTTGCTACATGTAGAATTAAGTATGGAAGAGCCAATGAAACAACAAGACAGCAGAAATAGCCGAGTTGTGTTAGTGGGAAATTAAAAACCATATACTCCTCTCCGTATCGCCAAACAATCATGGTGTAGTACGCCTTACCTCTATATAGTCATAGCACAATATTAAAATTCCAAGATCGTGGAAATAGTCCAGTTGTATTAATGGGAAGCTGAAAGTCCCTACTCCTTATCTGAAGCAAAGTTTAGTGAAGTGTTAAAAATGAAACAATAATCCTATGTTGCAGTTGTGGTAATTAGGAAATCAGAAGTGTTCCCCCTGTATCTCTAACCAATCCTAATACCGTATTAAAAATACAGGATGGTGGGAATTGGTGAAGTGTGTGCTTTATACCCCTCCCCCTCTCTTTTCCAACAAATCAGGATGTAGTAGTAAAATAATGAGAACATATAGTACTAGGTATGTAGTAAAAATTACATAACCTCCCATTTAAAATCAAAGATATTTATTATTTTTGGCTTTAAAATGGTGTCAACTGACACTATTTACGTTCTGATTAATTGTGTTCTTTACATCCCTTTCTTTTTTTCTCTCCAAACAGTCAGAGTGTAATATTAAAAAGCACAGAAATCACAAGATGTACATGAAATTTACATTTAATTGCTTGAAGACATACTGCATAACATAGCGATTTTCTCAAATCTCTTTCTATCATAGCCGAGAATTTTAGTCACCATTGAAACGAAAGAGCAAATTATACTGTAGTGTCCCATCTGGGTTATTATCCGAAGTATTCAAACAACTGGAATTATTCATGAAAAAGTACATTATATACCTCTTTTGTCTCGTCCAGTCAGAGTTTAATACTACTATTAAAATGTAATTCCATCTGGCATATTCTCAGAAATAGCCGAAATATATTACCAAAAATGCATCACAGTATTTGAATTGCCTAAAACACCAAGAATTTCGTCAACTATATTTAGATTACTGACTTCTGAAAACACGTGTATGGACTGGCTCACCAGTTATATTAGTAAATTACATTTTAAGATATATATCAATCACCATGGAATATTGAAACCAGTATATAACATGCCACAGAACAAATAATGAATTAGGAATATGTGGTTGTTGAAAAAGAGTATTATGTCAACTACTATTCCATAAACACTGAAACTGCGAAACAAAATCAACTCCTGTTTCACATACCAGTTGCTTATTCTCATATACAGATGGCTCAACTGTTAAAAAACGACGAAGTTCAGTCTCTGTACCACAAGTTGTTTCCATTGTTACCAACAGACGTCTGTACACACTTGTTTTAAGACACAACAGAGACGTGAATGAGTCATTCTGGACATCTTTGATGTCACAATATAATAAAATGTGTGCAAAATACATCAGAAACGCGAAAGTGCGATGTTAACATCGATACTATATCGATATTCTAAGATGTATCAGAAAATTATTTCTTTACATTTAAGCAATATCTAAATACCTAAAGTGTAATAACTCTGTGCAAAAAGTGTGATGTTTATGTGCGCATTACCACAGTGTGCTTACATCAAAATTTTTTCCCGTGCATGTCCCATCCGAATTGAGATTCAAAACTATGTTTCAGGAGGAGTAAGAGGTAGAATAAAGTTGACACATCATCAGAAAAGTGCAAATTTTTAACGATTATTTCCAAAAAGTTATTGGTATCCAGTTGAAATTAAGTACAACAAAAATGCTGAAAGATGCATTCTAATTACTTTACCTGAGATGTCATGTCACAATATTCCGAAACTGCATCAGGAAATGTACTGTTTACATTTGAACAGTATCTAAATATTTATTCGATATGATAACGTGTGTATCGTCATCAGTTAACGTTGTTCCTTCATTAGCAGAAGGTAATGGATCATAAGAAAAAAATAGTTGGCAAGTGTTACTAACAAACTTCAGCTGCATTTTGGGGAACTATCGCTGCTTAAAAAAGGTGCTATCAAGTACATCAACATCTAATAAAAGTATGACCAAACGCACACACAACATGATTTATTTTGGGGCAGGAAGTACTGAGGTGTTTTACTTCAGGAAGAAGTAAAGTCATTTATTACTTCATATCACCAAAACTGCAGAACAACCTGGACTGTTTACAAACATACACACGAGAAATATAGCCAAAGTTGCTAACAGTGAACGATGAGGCAAAGAAATAGTTCATATCTCAAAACCAAATAAAATTATTTATCGTTTATTGCGAGATTTCTCACATTCGGCAAGCACAATGAAGCTTCAAAAACTAAATCTTTCTGGATCTTTATCATTGTCTGCATTAGTTATTAAAATGCACATAGCTTCCATGCTTATTGTATCATATGCAAGACGCCAACAAAGATTCATGCAAAGTAAATATGGCAGCATTATATGTAAGGTTTGTCGTATATTGCAAGCACAATACAGCTTAAAACTGAATATTTCTGCTCAGAATTGTCTGTATTATTTATTATAATATTCCCAGTTTTCATACTGCCACTTTGGACAGGAATACTTTCGAGTCAAGTCGATACACCTTTTGGGCAGGGTGACACAGGTTGCGGAGCAATGTTGATACAGATTAGGGGTAATTTCATTGGGTTTTAGGTCAAAATTGATACTCATCTGGGTAACTCTGTTACATTTTTAGGGTTTCTTTGAGATAACTCACGCACAGTGATCAATTGTACATGCGCAGGGAAGGGGAAGAAGGCTGTTCCATCTGGCTTACGACGACAATGTACAGGAGATCAGGTGTTCAGGAATTGTGAGTGAGTGTTCAGGGCTGCCGTTAAGTGGCAGAACAGAAAGTTAAGTGAATGTATGTCGTTGCCAGCAGAGAAGGGGCGAGCCTAGGGAGGACGTTACTAGGTGTAAGCCAGTCTAGGCAGACAAAGAACTAAAGAAGTGGGCAATGGAAGGGATGGCGATTCGTGTTCAGTTATGACGGCAGCTGGTCACGGGGTGCAGAGCCAGGGTCTCTGCCTCCCCAAAAAGGCGCCTGTGTTAGTCGAGGTCTGGATCATAAGAGCCCGAAGCGGCTGTGTTCTCCCGAGTCCACACACATGACATCCATCTCATGTACGCTATTGGCTAAAACCGGAGGAGTGAATTCGCTAACAGTTTCAGCAGAGTGCTGAAGGCGTCTCTGGTCAGCATCTTTAATTGGACAGCACTGCCTTGGTTCTGAAAGGCAGGCAACTTGTGTCACTTAGGCATAGCGGAAGTTGCTCTGGGAGAAAACTTGTAAAGATTGGACTGGGCCTTTGAAATAAATTTTTCAAAGAAATGAAATATTCGTTGACTAGTTGTCATCCTGTACACAATGGTGGTCAGTGATCATTGATGTCGACTGATCAACGATGGTCAGTGATCAATATACATTAGCCATATACATTAGGTGACAAGTAATAGCCATTAGATATTGTGTTAGGCATTAGCGATTAGCATTAGGCATTAACTGTTGTTGTCCATTAGCCATTAGGCACTAGACATGCACTGTTAGGCACTCGGCATCAGCATTTAGTTGTTAGCTGTTAGCCATTAGGTGTTAGTCGATTTCATTAGGCATTCAGTGCCATGCATTATGCATAAGCCATTAACTGTTTAACATCTACTATTAGGTGCTTACAGTTTAGTGTCTAGCGTTTATCATCCACCAATTACTGTTTACCATTTGCATAAATGCAAATGCTTACAGTTTAGTGTCTAGCGTTTATCATCCACCATTGATAAACGCTAGACACTAAACTTTAATATCTGGCCTGAAGGAGTATCAAATTTTCATTCAAACTCCACATTGCCGCAAAACTGTGCCAACTCGACACAAATAAGTTTCAACTTGTCCCAAAACTGTTTCAACTTGGCGCTATGAGCATTTAGTCACTCACCTCCCCCCCCCCCCCCAAAAAACTATATCAACATCTCCCAAAAGTGTACAAACTTGCCCCTTAGAAGTGTATGAACTTTCGTCTCAAAGAACATCAACTTGCCCTAAAATATATCAAACTATCCCTAAACCAGTATCTAGTAGGCACAGAATTGGACCCTGTTTCCCCCAAAACAGCATGAACTTGCCCTAAAAGAGTATTTAATTATGCCTGGCCTCTAAACTTAGCAATTTCCAAATTTCCCTACCTTATTTAACCAAGTTCCACGCACATCTAGCGTACTACATGAGCTGTAAGTATTTCAATAAGTAATATAGACAATTTAGATGTGGAAGTATTTAATTAGAAACTTCATTATCCTTCCAGTGGGTGAGAATTCTGAGATAAAACGGAATTTTACTTTTCTACAATTTTAGTAAAGGTCTTGCATGTATTACGACAAGCATGCAAGCTGTTTGCCTTTTAATAAATAATAAAAACCATTTAGATGCAGAAGTATTTGATTTGATGCGTCATTCTACTTGTAAATTGTGGGAAATCCTTCATAAACTGCAGCTTCATTTTTGCTTGAATTTTCGAAGAGGTCTTGCATGTCTTACGATAAGCATGAGAGCTGTGTGCGTTTCAGTAGATACAGTAATATTTGATTTAAAGCTTCACTGGGGATGGAAAGTGTGTGAAACTTTACATATCGGAAAATTTTATTTTTGATCGAATTGTCGTGGAGGTCTTGTATATTATTATAAGAATGCAAGATGTGCGTATTTTTCTGAGTTACGCAGACACTTTAGAAAGGGCAAAATATTTGATTTAAAGGTGTGTACGCTTGTAACTGTGCTGTGGCCACAAATGAGTGTTGCACATGGGTTTCCATAAGTCGTCAGTATTTTAATAAATAATGTAGATACTTTTTATGCAGAAATTTTTAGTGCGAAGCTTGACTGCACTTGCAATATAATATGCTGGTAAAATATTTATTTTGCAGAAGTTGTGTGGTTGTCTTGCATATGCTATGATGGGCATGCAAGCTGTGAACATATTAGAAGATGTACTGTCAATGCTGAAGATGTGGAAATACCTTGTTTTTGAAGCTTCATTGTGCTTGCAAAGTCTGATAAATCTGACAAATATTGAATAAATTCTTTTAGTTTCGCAATATCAGTTCTGACGTTGGCTTTTGAGACATCACATATCTCACTGTTACAGTCTTCGGTTGCCTGCCAGGTGTGTGTATATTTATAAACAAACCATGACTTTCTGCAGTTTAAATGATATAACATGATTAAACAATTTATTTATTTCTAAAATGGAAGACCTTATTCATTCCTTCCTTAAAACAAATCGCGATTGGTAATGTGTTTGGTCGTAGTTTTATTAGATGCTGGTGTACTGGGTTACAAGATTTTTAGAAAGCCATGGTTTCAAAAAAGGCATCAGAAGCTTCTTAGCTTGGCTTTTCATCGATTGCGTTCTATTCTTATGGAGCATTATTTTCTGTAAATGGAAAAAACAACGTTATTTCATGACAATACGCAGATTATCACGTTGAATATACACTCCTGGAAATGGAAAAAATAACACATTGACACCGGTGTGTCAGACCCACCATACTTGCTCCGGACACTGCAAGAGGGCTGTACAAGCAATGATCACACGCACGGCACAGCGGACACACCAGGAACCGCGGTGTTGGCCGTCGAATGGCGCTAGCTGCGCAACATTTGTGCACCGCCGACGTCAGTGTCAGCCAGTTTGCCGTGGCATACGGAGCTCCATCGCAGCCTTTAACACTGGTAACATGCCGCGACAGCGTGGACGTGAACCGTATGTGCAGTTGACGGACTTTGAGCGAGGGCGTATAGTAGACATGCGGGAGGCCGTGTGGACGTACCGCCGAATTGCTCAACACGTGGAGCGTGAGGTCTCCACAGTACATCGATGTTGTCGCCAGTGGTCGGCGGAAGGTGCACGTGCCCGTCGACCTGGGACCGGACCGCAGCGACGCACGGATGCACGCCAAGACCGTAGGATCCTACGCAGTGCCTTAGGGGACCGCACTGCCACTTCCCAGCAAATTATGGACACTGTTGCTCCTGGGGTATCGGCGAGGACCATTCGCAACCGTCTCCATGAAGCTGGGCTACGGTCCCGCACACCGTTAGGCCGTCTTCCGCTCACGCCCCAACATAGTGCAGCCTGCCTCCAGTGGTGTCGCGACAGGCATGAATGGAGGGACGCACGGAGATGTGTCGTCTTCAGCGATGAGAGTCGCTTCTGCCTCGGTGCCAATGATGGTCGTATGCGTGTTTGGCGCCGTGCAGGTGAGCGCCACAATCAGGACTGTATACAACCGAGGCACACAGGGCCAACACCCGGCGTCATGGTGTGGGGAGCGATCTACACTGGCCGTACACCTCTGCTGATCGTCGAGGCGACACTGAATAGTGCACGGTACATCCAAACCGTCATCGAACCCATCGTTCTACCATTCCTAGACCGGCAAGGGAACTTGCTGTTCCAACAGGAGAATGCACGTCCGCATGTATCCCGTGCCACCCAATGTGCCCTAGAAGGTGTAAGTCAACTACCCTGGCCAGCAAGATCTCTGGATCTGTCCCCCATTGAGCATGTTTGGGACTGGATGAAGCGTCGTCTCACGTGGTCTGCACGTCCAGCACGAACGCTGGTCCAACTGAGGCGCCAGGTGGAAATGGCATGGCAAGCCGTTCCACAGGACTACATCCAGCATCTCTACGATCGTCTCCATGGGAGAATAGCAGCCTGCATTGCTGCGAAAGGTGGATATACACTGTAGTAGTGCCGACATTGTGCATGCTCTGTTGCCTGTGTCTATGTGCCTGCGGTTCTGTCAGTGTGATCATGTGATGTATCTGACCCCAGGAATGTGTCAATAAAGTTTCCCCTTCCTGGGACAATGAATTCACGGTGTTCTTATTTCAATTTCCAGGAGTGTATTTTATATATCTGAACTTGTGCATAGCAGTTGCTGTGCGCCCAACCGTTTGGAGCTGAGCAGCACAACGTGTGCAGTAAGCACTCCAAGCCCCTTGCTCTGAACGGCACGTCACAGTTCAGTTTCCGCATTTTTCACAGTAACGGTAAGCGTTCACTGTGTCACCTCTGTGCAGGAAGTCAGTGAACAGAATGCCCTTACTGTCCCCAGAACACCTTGCACACTACTTTCTGCACCCACAGAGTTTGTTTGAATTTCGTCTTGACGAGGGCTCCACTGTGACGCCAATGGATTGCCTGCTGCTTGGTTTCCGGCGTCCAGTGAGAAATCCACGTCGCGCCGCCTGCTGCGAACCTGTCGAGGGACTCGTCGCCACCATCTCGACACCACTGCAGGAAGGTCAGTGCTGATCCAACGCGCTTCGTTTCGTACTCGAGTGTCAGGTTTTTCGGTACGAACCTGGCACACAATTAATTGAACAGCAGGTGCTTAGCGTCAGTTTCGTGCATCGAGGATCACGATATGTGCGGAAACTTGCTGCTGAGCTCCGTAATCACGAAGCGACGGTTCACCAGGATGCGCTGCCGCACCATCTCATCCAAATGACGAGGGACGCTCACTCAGTGCGCTCTCCATCGTTGACACTTTTAAGACCTTTCGGGAAAAAGCCTACACCAGCGACGCACCATCAGCTCATGATGGTCTGCCCGTAGACCCGACAAAGCTGACGATGAATTTCGATGGGCGTTACCTTTTGTGCGTTACGGAACGTTATCACTGACCGAACCTCGAAGACGGCGGGAGAGCGAGCAAAAGACGCCATTTCGTAGCACTGTTGGTGCTGTACTGGCAACAGATGGTACTTGTCCAGGCGGCATTTGACTGTCACGTCATAGATCTGTGAGGCATGAGCAATTTTTCCAGCTAAACTCACTATGTGATCAAACGTATTCGGACACACTCCTAAACATCCCTAAGTCCACTGTTTCCGATGTGATAGTGAGGTGGAAACGTGAAGGGGCAGGTACAGCACAAAAACGTACACGCTCACCTCCTGGTCGAGCGACTGCTCATAAGCCACACATCACGCCAGTAAATGCCAGACAACGCCTCGCTTGGTGTAAGGAGCGTAAACATTGGACGACTGATCAGTGGAAAATCGTTGTGTGGAGTGACGAATCATGGCACTCAGTGTGGCGATCCGATGGCAGGGTGTCGGTATGGCGAATTCCCGATGAACGTCATCTGCCAGCGTGTGTAGTGCCATTAGTAAATTTCTGAAGCTGTGGTGTGGGACTGTTTTTCATGGAGGGGCTTGCACCCCTTGTTGTTTTGCCTGGCACTATCACAGCACAAGCCTACATTGATGTTTCTAGCACCTTCTTGCTTCCCACTGTTGAAGACTAATTGCATCTTCAACACGATCGAGCACCTGTTCAGAATGCACGGCCTGTGGTGGAATGGGTGCACGACAATGATATCCCTGTAATGGACTGTCCGACACAGAGACCTGAACTGAATCTTCTAGAACACCTTTTGGGTGTTTTGGAAGGCCGACTTCGTGCCAGGCCTCACCGATCAATCAGTGAAGAATGGGCTGCCATTCCCCAAGAAACCTTTCAGCACCTGATCCGATGTATGCCTGAGAGAGTGGTAGCTGTCATCAAGGATAAGGGTGGGCCAACTTTATATTTACTTCCAGCATTACCAACTGATGGCGCCACTAACTTGTAAGTCATTTTCAGCCTGGTGTCTGGATACTTTTGACCATATAGTGCCCGTGTACATTGAAGGAAACAACATGAGAAGACTTACTTTCTGGATACGTATCACAGATACTGTTGCAACGTAAACTTCTAATACATTTTTAGAATATTGTGATATCATAGCTGAGGTGAAGTAAATAATGTCATCCGTACTACGTTGTCCTTTTACTTAACCTCAACCGGATCCCAATAATTTTGGGTACCAGTTGTTAACGATTGTATTTTTCTAGTAATACTTTGTCTTCATTCTCCTCTTCTCTACCTGACTCATACTTAAGTTCACAATCATGAAAGGCATCTTTGGAAAATAATTCTGATGTAAAGATAATACATCACACTGTTGGCATAGATTGAATACCCTTTAGACATTTAGAAACCGCTTCAACATAATGAATACACTTTAGGCATTTTGAAACTGCTGCAACATAAACATTACATTTTATGACGCATTTAAGAATATTGTGACGTCACAGATGAGGTAAAGTAGTTAATTTCATACCAAACTAGTTCCCAAAGACATCGATGCAGACATACCAATTTTGTATTACCGATGAATTTTTCAAACATTTGGGAAATTTGTGACGTCATATATGTGCAGCAAAATTAATTTAAGACTCTGTTGTGTCTTAAAATGTGTGTAGTCCATACATACAACCAATCTTTACAGACTGCAGTTGTTAACAGTCAGAACACCTATGGTACAGAGAGCAAACGTCTGTCACTTTTTAACAGTGGACCAACTGTTTGTGACAGTAAGCAATTGGGATCAGAAAGACGAGGCGATTCCATGGCGCAATTTCAGTGTTTACAGAATACTATTGGAGGTAAAACCCATGTTCGACAACACATATTCTTAAGGCATTATTTGTATTTTGGGTTGTATATGTCTGGTCGACCCGACCAAAAAGTTTCAATGCACTCATCAATTTCACTTGATGCCGCATATGATCTCACTTTTAACAATAAGCGTATCTTTTAATATGCCATGTGAGAAAACTTCGAGTTGGGTTTCACATGATCGATGTTTCGAAAATCCATGTTGGTTGACATTGAGTTGGTCATTCTGTTCAAGATACATCATTGTGTCTGACCTCAGAATATATTTTCGGATTCTACATGAAACGGATGTCAATGAATTTTGATGGTAGTTTTGGTGATCACTTCTACTACCCTCCTTGTTGACAGGTGTGACCTGTGCCTCTTTCCAGGTAAGGGCATGGTTTTTAGTTCGGCGGATTTACGACACATTATAATTAGAAGAGAGGCCAACTCAGCCGAAAATTCAGTATAGAATCTGACAGGGATTACATCCAGCCCTGGAGCTTTGTTCCATTTTTAGAAGTTTCTCAACACCACTGACAACTTCATCTTTTCAGTGGTACGAGGATTAAACTGGGGCAATCCTCCCGAGTTCTCCATGGTAAATAAATACTTGAAAACAGTGTTACGCATTCAGCTTTTTTTATGCTGTCCTGAGTTTCAGTACCTGTCTCATCCAGTAGGGACTGGACACTAACATTGGTGCAAAAAACAATCTGTAAACATGGCCAGAATTTCTTTGGACTCTGAGAAAGATCACTTGACAATGTTATGCTACGATAGTCACTGTAGGAATCACACATTGCCCTCTTGACAGCCAAATGAACTTCAGTGGGCATCTCTCAATCCATAGTCCTACGCTTTGCTTTACACCAATTATGCAATGATTTCCGTTTCTTCACAATTTTCTTTACAGTAAGTGTATTCCACGAAGAATCACTCCCAGAATGAACTGTTCTACTGGGTACTTATCTATCCAGAACATGGTCAACCATTTTATTAAACTTTAGCCATAGTTCCTCTACATGTTCCTGTCATGTACTGAAAGTTTCTAGTTCCTAATGGAGATATGACACCACCGATTTTTTTATCTACTTTACTGACCGTAGTTCCTCTACGTGTTTCTGTCCTGTGCTGTTAGTTTCTAGTTCCTCATGGAGATACGACACAACCGATTTTTTAATCTACTTTACTGACCGTGTGTACCTTTGTGCGTGTTTTAGCTGTCATTTGTACTTTGGTAATTATTCTTGCCACAACCGTTTCATGGTTACTGATACCAGTTTCGATGTGTACATCCTCAAAGTGGTCACATCTATTTGTTGCCATTAATTCCAATATTTCCTTTGTGAATGGGGCCCTAAATATCTGTTGTATGTAGATTACAGAGAAGGAATTTAGTGATGTTTGATGGGATGTCTTATCACGCTCACAAGTAACAAAACTGTAATTTTCCAAATTAATTGTTGGATGATCAAAGTCTCTGCCACTGATTACAGTGTAATTGTGGAACTTACGTACAGCTGAACTGAGGTTTTCTTTAAATTTTTCGGCTGCATCAGTAGATAAGTGTGGTGGGCGATAGAAGTATCCAATTATAACTTTATGCCGAAACAATCGCACATGCAGCTTCAATTTTTACTTCAGTGGATATGAGTTTCTTGTCTACTACGACAAATACACCACCTCCATTTATCATTTACCTATACTTTCGAAATACACTCAAATATACCTCAAAAATCTCACTGCTATCAATTTTGTGTTTCAAACAGCTTTCTGTACCTAGTATTATGTGAGCCTTACTGCTTTTCATGAACGTTTGAAACTGTGGCACTTTGTTGCCAATGCTTCGGCAGTTTACCATTAGGATTTTAATACTCTCACATGTCGAAGGCCTTTTTTTTCGAAAAATGGCAGCCCAAGATGGTGGAGATAGCAATAGGGTGCACACTGACATGTCTGCTGTTGTCAGGCTGGAAATTTGGGAATGGATCTTGGTCTCAGAGAGCCACATGACACAGGATGGAGTGGAAATGTTAAAAGAACTAGTGAATGAAATCTAGCTAGCTTTTTTGCTATCCCAAAGAACGCTATGACACTGTGCACGCATCTGTTTATAATGAATTAAGTTTGACATTGTAGGATGATGGTTAAAAACGCAGAGAGCACATCTCCATGCACGAACTGCATCAAGGCATACCTCAGTCCATCAAGGGACGGGGAATGGCATGGTAAAGAGGAAGTGTGATGAATGGAACGTTCTGCAGCGGTAAGGATAACGTTTGTAAGATATTCCACTTGATCATCACAGCTGGGGACATCTTGTTCTTCAAAGGCCGACAGGGAGGAGTAAAGCTGCCAGTCAGCCTTACTAAGCTGCCATTTGGGTGTGCATGCAGGTGGGGTAGGAGCCAGCAAACGGATAGCACATGGGAAATTGTCGCTCGAGTGAGAAAGAATGGACCACTCGAGACGATGGGCAAGCTGGACAGTGCAGAAGGATAATTCCAAATGGGAATTGTGTGAGGAGTCTGAAAGATACATGGGTACTCCTGTGTTAAAGCAGAAGAGGTTGCATTGATTAAGGAGATCAGCCAAAAGTGCACCTCTCTGACAAATTCTCGGAGAACCCCAAAGGGGATGATGTGCATTAAAGTCACCAAGCAGCAGAAAGCGTGAGGTAACTGCCCAATAAGCTAGAGGAACACTGTCCTGGTGACAGAAAATGATGGAGGGATGTAAATGGTATAAAGGGAAAACATCAGGTGAAGAAGGAAAAGGCGAACTACAACAGTGTGAAGATATCTGGTCAGGGATATGAGCTGACTATGAACATCATCCCATACGATCAGCGTAACGCTCTCATGATACAGAATGCCAACCTCAGGGGGAAGGTCAAAACCGACCGGGAAGAAATTTGGAAGCTCAAAGAGGTCATGAGGATGCAATTTTGTTTCCTGAAGGCAGAGTACAAGAAAACGCTGTGATTCTAGAAGCAGCCGTAAATCCTCGTTGTGGGATCGAGGACTGCGAACGTTCCATTGGAGGAGAATCATGATGAGGAATAAATGAAAGGGTGTCACCTTAGTGGCTTCCATGTGCCAGCATGCGAAGACTCGCTGCTACAAACCACAAAGGCAAGAGGATGCCGCTCCATGAGATCCACAGAAGCATCAGCTCGCTTGTGCTATCGGTCTGTGGAGTCCAACGCAGAGAAATGGTTGGTGGTGTGCACTGGCCACATTGAGGCTGGGCACGCGATCGTATCACATGGTGACACCATCGATGAGGATCTTAGATTCGACAAAGGAGAAGACCATTTGTTTTTGTTGGACTACTTCGAGCCTTTCCGATTAGCAGAGGAAGACTCAGGTGTTGGTTGGCTGGAAGAACATAGAACGTTTCCATGGGAATGTTCCTTCTGTCCTTTCCAGCCTGCCAGTTGTGTAGCTGGTGACTATGCCCCTTGAGGAAAGAGTTTGATGGCTTGTTGCACAGCTCCCCACGATTGCCAGCGTCTCCGATGGCGCTCTCCTTCCAACTAAGGGCCCCCTTCCCTTCACAAGGGGGTGCTCCCTCCTTAGGTGATTGTTCACACCTTAGATCACACCTCCGAAACACCTGATACAGCGAAAAACCGGCAATTTCGGAAGGTAGGAGCTGAGGCAATCACCTGTCCCTGAACCTGGCCTATACCAGGGAGTACATGCGAACCCTACCTGTCAACTCAGGGCTGGGAATTGCGCGTTACCCAGTCAGCTGTTACGCACCAAACGCATGGGCTGGCCTTTAGGAGTTCACATTGAGGAAGAAGACAAAGAGGAACCTCAAACGCCGAAGTGGAGGAAGGACAAGCGAAGGGAAACAAAGCAAGTAACAGTGAATGGAAAACAGTTGTGAGATTGCTCTTATGTCAGCAACGAACAGTGCATAATGTTCCCAATAACATCCCAGACATGTTCTCCAAGGGAGGGAGGGGGGCAGGAGGGAGGGAAGAATAGCAAGAGGACAGATATGCAGAACAGAAAGGAAAAGATGCTGCAAAGGCTGGAGCCCTGTGGTAGCCAATCATCGACCCACCAAAGAGTGGCGGGCCCCTGGGGGGGATCCTTACGCCTGGAGCACCACCATGCGTAACATTTCTTCTTCTTCTTCTTCTTCTGAGTCGTCTGTCGTCTCATCACAACTCTCAAATATATCAGGCTCGTATCTGATAGTTATGGGTTTCCTACAGCTGCTGTTATCTGGATTAGATGGAAAGTCGCCTAATCTAAAAACTATTGGTGTGCACCACATATATAGTCAGCTACCTGAGAAGCAGCTCCTGATTTGTAATTCATACCAAACCCATTTAGGGGGACCCTACAGTTCTGAACCCTATGGAGGAAGTTCAGGAAGTGGCAATGTAGTTTTTAACAGAACTTTCAGTCTCTGCTTTAGTCCTTCCACTCTACTCACTACCAAATGGACATGATCAGCTCTGGAGAGAATGCTGCAACTTGTGAGCTTCTTAGAAAGCCCATGTGCAAGACTGGTCTTCTCGACCTTCTCTGCCAGTTCCTGGAATGACCTAAGAATTATCTCAGAGCACAGACGACAGGCATCATCTGTTGTGCCATAATCTGCAGTTTGTTGCACCCTTTTCCCTCAATGGCCGCTGGGATTGTCTCTTCTACTTGTTGAATGAGGTTCACTACACACTGAGTGTACCTGGTCTCGTTTGCTGTCCCTTGTTGCCATCATTCACTGGGTGTTCCAGATGCCGACTGTTATAGACCCTACCATTTTGCTTTTGCCTCCTCCTGAAGCTGGACAAAACAGCTTTCCCCAAAACAGATGAAGCGAGTCTCACTGGCTCAGTTTCAGTTTCAGTGAAAGGCACTATGATTCTTTGGAGATTAGGAAGGACTGGGTCTTCCCACTGATAACGGTGATGTCACTGTTGATATCAATAGTTCAAGATCATAGATGATATCATGCATGACTTTCAAATAAGGCCAAAAACTAATTTACAAGTCATAGGGCGTCTGTAGAGTTTCTGACTGTGTCACAATGACTATATTTACACTACCCCTATAACTGGTTGGTTGGTTAGTTTAAGGAGGCGGGGGGGGGGGGGGGGGGGGGAACCAAACTCCTTGGTCATCAGCCCTCTGTAGCTGGAATGGGTGGACCTTGCACAATATGTGTGATAGTTGGATATAACATGGGCAAACAACGTGAAATCAACGCATCTGTTTCACAGTCGTTTCCAGGGTGGCTCAAGGCGACGCACACTCTAACTTTGTCATTCAAACATTGGGATTATGTAATGCCGCCTTGTCTGGTGTATGCTGTGAGGACCTAGGTATGATGGAAAATGGCTCCATCAGGATCATCAATTGCAGCCAGTAACTCACTTACGACTGTGCTTGCCGTCAACCATTGCAGACTGTAACAGCTGCGACACAGTACAGCAAGCCACTCGTGAAAACAGGTATACAGCTCCAGGTAGTGAACAAGTTTGCAATTCATATCACCTCCTTGCTGTGGTATAGAAGGTATCATTCCCATATTCGAATTTACGTCCAGTTTATAAGTATAGATGATGTGGGGGGAGGGGCAAAAGAACACCATCAGTGGATTTCAAAGGCATAGTATTAGGCCACTTGGACTTGCGCAACACAGCATCTGGTGGTGCAGTCCAGTGGCAGCATTATCATGGAAACCATATTAGATGCTTCCTTCTGGGCACTATGAAGGACTGGAAGGGGACATGTTATCGTGTGGTAGCTCTTTCCTTGGAGGAGTAGAGATCTTTCCTTGGTTTCACGCTGTCAGTCATCAGAGAAATATTAAAAAACCTATTGTATTCTCATGACAGTTCACTGCTTGTGGAATGGTCTGAGTTATGTGATGACATATACCCAATCTAAAACGCTTAGGTTTACATGAAACTTGCAGGAACTTCCTTTACACACTGGATGATTTCAGGAAAGCCAGCATTCAGGAGTGCGACAGGCTTCAACAGCAACTCCTCGACAACCCTGTGGACATGTCCCAATGCACAACGTGCTGCAACACATTGTTGAAGGTAACCGAGCAGTGAACATGATTTGACAGACACACAAAAATGTTTACATCTGTAGATTCGTCCAAGATTTACAGTGTTCAGATATGTAACCATATCAGGGGCTACATTTATTCTAATGTCATCTGGTATTTACTCATTATTGAACAATAAGATAATTTCTATGAAAGATCATAAAAATAACCTGAATAAACAAAGAACTGAAAGAAAAACAACTCTCTATTATATTACACCGTGGCGTTTCATTAATGTGACCACTTGTCAAAATACTTACTAAGCACCTTTTGCAGTGTGGACGACTGTGAGACATGCAGGAAGACAGTCAATGAAGTTCTGGACAGCACTGACAGCGATGTGGAGCTATGCCAACTCTAATGCTGTGCCCAGTTGCGTGATGTTTCTCAGTTGAGGATCCATTGTGCCAACAGTCCAATGTGTTACCACAGTTCCTCTTTGAGTTTCATAAACAACGAGCCTGGCTGCCAAGGGATACAGTAAACGCACTCTGCTGCTCTTCCAACCAAGCACATACACTGTGAGCTGTATGACCTGTTGCATTGCCCTGCTGGTAGATGCAATCGTGTCGAGGGAAAAGGATCTGTATGGGGGGGGGGGGGGTGGCTCCCAAGGATAGAAGCATACTTGTTTTAATCTATTGTGACTTCCAGAATGGCGAGATCACCCATTTAATGCCACAAAAACGCTCCTGGGACCATTACGCTCTGTTCTCTGGCCCAGACCTTTCTGCTGATTGTTGCACGCTGTTTACTTTCAGACGCTCCACGCTGTACAGCCAATCAGCCATCTGCCTGATAGAGCATAGAACGAGTTTCATCTGGAACAGGAACATGTCGCCACTCGGACGTCCAGTTGCAGTATTGGCATGCAAATTGCAGCCTTTGTCGCCAATGGACAGCAGTCTTCATGGGTGCATGAACCAGCTGTCTGCTGCGGAGGCCCATATGCAACCCTGTTGGTAGCTCTTTGCCTAATCTGGGTGGCCAGTTGCTCAACACATGCACATCTATTTGCCCATACACATCTTTGCAGTCGTCGTTCGTACATGGTCCGTGGTGGCCTTATCGCCAGTTTTGGACTGCGCCATTATGCCATGCATGTTGTGTATTAACAATGGCTGCAAGTGAACGTTTAACAAACTTACCCATTCCTGAAATGCTACCACCCTTGTCCCAAAAAGCAGTGATCATGCCTTTTTGGATGTCAGGCAAATCGCTCCATTTCCACATTATGATATCGGCACTGGTTGTCAGACAAATCGTTTCACTTCCGCATTGTAACATTTGCACTGTTTCCACATCCCTCCCCCCCCCTCCCCCAATACCCTTTATGTGCCCTGCACTGCTAATGCTACGACCTGCCATCTGTGATTGCTTATTGTATTGACGCTCAACATAGGTGGTGGTCACATTAATGTGACTTGACTGTGTAAAAACAAACTATAAGTTTTTAGAATGCACATATTGATTTGCAAGACTGCCATACACGGCATTCACTCAGTCACTACACTCTCTCTCTCTCTCGCTATGTCTATCAATTTATCTATGTATATATGTGTATGTCTGTCGCTCTCACTATGAAGCAAGAGCGCTACTGTGGTTTTTCGCTACTCACTGCTGAGGGGAGCGCTCGTGGGCAGGAATATGACAGCGACGTTGTGGCCGTAGTAGCCCTCCGTGTCGTAGTCCGGGTGGGCCACGACCCAATGCGCGACCACGATCCAGGACGTGGTCTCGTTCCTATCCCGACGAACGCTTCCCAGTCGAATGGTAAACTTCTTCCAGCTGCAAGAATAAATCTATTTTGAATTGTAAAGCAAACAAGCGATGCAAATAATTTCTTTGTATAGCTGATGGTAACCAAAGACACGGACATTACAGAGCAGGTTAAAACACAACTACTCTCTATAAAGCTGTACTAGATGTCTCTTCTGATATCTAAAAACATTCACAAAAAAAATACAATATCAACGAAGTTAATTTAACAATGTTATTCTGAGTTTATTAACACAATAAGTTACTTGTGTAATCAGTTATTTATCTGTGGTATATTCCTGAAAACTGGAAAAAAAGTGATTCCAGTTTCGACAGTCACACGCAGATTTGGCACTGCACGTGGTTTGTATGACGGTATGACATCCACACTCTCATTTGACAAACCATTATGTGAGTGGACAGTGCGACTATCGAGAAGAGAATCCGCGCACTTTCAGTGAAACTGTCTTATGTGAACAGCACCAATTACTGTGCTACATTGAGCGGGTATGACTGACTGAAAGATCAGAGGAAGCGTCAAATGCCTTTAAATGGTTTGAAGAAGACGACAGCGAAATTCGAAAACACGGGTGCACTTGGTATGGCTCCTGAAAGATGAAGGTGTCATATCCCGGTGAAGTTACCAACGAGAGTGTGGTTGCTGTTACTGATCGTACAGGATGTACTCCGGCTAGTGTTAGTGCCTGTGCTACGTCACGAGAATTGTCCACCCCATAGTCAACAGTATGGAAAGTTTTGCATTCTCTTCTATATTGGTACTCCTACAAGATACATACTTTGTATCAACTGGAACCTCACGATCTGTAGCAACGTTCTGAACTGGCTCTTTGATTTCTGGCTTGGAACGAAGTTAATGACATGTGGTCAGGAAATATTTTATGGAATGGCGAGGTAGATTTTACACAGCAGGATACAGTGAATACGCAAGACTGCCGTATTTTGGGCACCGTTAAACTGGGTGTTGTGCATGAGTAGCCATTGCACCTGCCATATGTGATTGTATGGCTTGGATTCAAAAGCAGCTTTATCCTCGGTCCATTCTTCTTTGAAGAGAATACACCAAGTGGACCTGTCAGGTGAACAATGGCGCCTCAGTGTTCTGGAAACCTACTTGTGCAGCATCGCACTGATGCTTTGAAAGAGCACAACTGTGTAGATACCCTGTTTTCATGCACAAACACTGAGCGAGGTGGTACAGTAAGCTAGCACACCTGACTCGCATTCGGCAGGACGACGGTTCTAACCCGCGTCCAGCCATCATTATTTAGATTTTTCAAGATTCCCCTAAATCGTTTCAGGCAAATGCTGCAATGGTTCCATTGAAAGGGCATGACCGTCTTCCTTTCCCTTCCTTCCTTAACTCGATGTCATCGATAACCTCACTGTCCGACCCCCTCTCATCCCCCCCCCCCCACAAAAAAAAATCAACCAACCAACCACGCAAGATGGGGCAACACCTTATTCCGCTCACCAGTGAAATATCTGTTTAATGTGACCTTCAAAAAATTATGTTATCTCCAGAAGTTTTCCAAATCCATGGTCTGCAAGATCACGTGATCTGAATCAGTGAGACTTTTGACTCTGAGGATATCTAAAAGATATTGTTTGCCTGGGACACATTCAATGTCTGTCTGATCTGAAGGCCATTACACAGAGACACGTTACTCAGGGTCCACCAGAACTGGTGCGAGCATCTGTCGATCATGTTGTTTTACGGATGCGGCATTTCGTTGTCGTTTCTGGTACTTGAACAAATTTTGTTATTGCTGGTTAAAAATAATATCAGCATTACACCTTCCTCGCTTTTTTGACATTTTCTGTCCACGTGCCATTCCTAATACAGTGTGAGTCACTAATAACTTCGAAGTATGATAGGAGTTGAGAGCTATGTGGGGCAAAAGCTGATGGGACAATGGGGGCCATAATATGACGCTGGTTTTTCGTTGCTAGGTGGGATCGCGTCCGAGATATGAAGGCACACTTAGTTTTTTGTTTTTTTTTTTAAATGGGATGCTATAGTTTGGTATTTATTTACTGAGAGCGGCTATCGAGACGAATCCAATGATGTCAAACAGTAAGGCCTTTGAAGGTCAACGAAGGTCAAAAATGTGGCATAAACGCCCATTTAACAAAAGGAGTTCGAAGTGATGACCATTGGTATCAATGCAGTGCTGCAACCTTCTAATCATGGATTGAGTGGTATTCCTTATCACTTTGGCACTTAGCGAATCACATGCTCTGACAATTCTCTCTTGTATATCGTGTAAATAGTAAATATTCGACGAATATCTCGAATCCTTCTAACGTGCCATTGACATGTAAACAGTATTCCACAGTTTTGGAATACAACAGTAATAGGTACGGTAAGACTACTATCGTCGAATCAAGCGAATGTGAATGGTGTATTCCTTCGAGGAACAAGTCGATATGCTTCTCATTCATGGAGAATACCAACGGAATTCAGTGCGAGCTAGAGACTTAAATGCTGAAAGATACCCTCACCGTACTCAATCTACACGTCGTACATTTAAATATGTTTATGGTAAATTGAGAACAACTGGATCTTTAACCCATCCGGCAAATGAAAGTTACTAACGAGGAAACGGAAATTTGTACTCTTGCCACTGTGATTTGAGATCCTTATGTTAGCCTACGTCAAATTGAAAGGGATTCTGACATGAGCGAGAGTGTGTTGTTCGTTCTCTGCATCGCCATAAATATCATCCTTACCATATAAGTCTCAACCAAGAATTAACTTGTACAGACTGTATGTGTCGCACTGAATTCTGCCAATGTGCTCAACTTCAGCTTCAGAGGGATGACACATTTATTAACATGATTTTATTTACTAACGAGGCTACATTCACGAACTATGGAAATGTTGATTTGTATAACATGCGTTACTGGACAACTGAAAATCCATGACGAATGCGGAAGGTTGCAGACCAGAAACCGTGGTCGGTGAATGTATGGTGTGGGATTGTAGCGGACAGAATTATAGGCCCCTATTTCATCGAAGGAAATCTTTGTTGTAGGAAGTATACCACATTCCTGGAAGAAACATTAGGTCTATTATTGGAAGAAGTACCTTTAGGAACAAGGAAGAGACTGTGGTATCAGCATGATGGGTGCCCGGCACATTTTTCGCTGATGACTAGAAATGAGTTGCAGAGACAATTCCCAAATCGTTGGAATAACGCGGAGGAGATGTTTCGTGGTCGGCTCATTTGCCAGATTTTTTCTTGTCGAGATTCGTAAATGACATTGTTTATAAAGACATTCCAACTACACCTGAAAATATGAGAGACAGAATTGTCAGAGCATGTTCTTTGATAAGTGCCGATGTGTTAAGGAATATCGCTCAATCCATGATAAGAAGATTGCACCACCGCTTTGATACCTTCTGTAAATGGACGTTCATGCCACCTTTGTGACCTTCATTGACCTTCAAAGACCTTACTGTTAGACATCATTGGGTTCGTCTCGATAGCCACTATCAGAAAATAAGTGCCAAACTGTAGCAGCCCATTTACAAGAAAGTTGACATTTATATCTCTGACGCGACGCTACCTAGCAACAAAAAACCAACGTTATATTATGGCCCTCGTTGTCTCATGCAACTTTTGTCCCACAAACTTTGTAGCTCCTATTATACTTTCGGAGTTGTTCTTGGTGGCAATAGTTAGTGACACATTCCTATAAGTTTTTCATGAATTCACAGGACCTGATTATAAATGGTAGCCGAAACTGGAACTAATTGGTATCCAGCATAAGTGGGTTCTTCATTACCACATTGTAGTATCTACCAAGTTTCATTACTGTATGGTAATTACATCCGCCACCGGACACCTCAGAGTAGTGCAGTTTAATTATAACCACTTAGTATGTACAAAAATGGTTCAAATGGCTCTGAGCACTACTTAACATCTGTGGTCATCAGTCCCCTAGAACTTAGAACTACTTAAACCTAACTAACCTAAGGACATCACACACATCCATGCCCGAGGCAGGATTCGAACCTGCGACCGTAGCAGTCGCGCGGTTCCGGACTGAGCGCCTAGAACCGCTAGACCACCGCAGCCGGCTAGTATGTACACATATAGCGAGTCCTTACTTAATTCAGTAGTCAACAAACTATTGATTACTAGTATATTTTATGGTCTTTCAAAGCATTTGACAAAGGGAATTACAATAAGCTTATAAGCAAGTTAAAATACTTTATTGCAACAGGAATTGGTGGAGAGTGGTTGTATCATACGTAACGCAGTGTGTCATTAGGAATGAATCTTGGATTAAGATATCCGGCGTGATACAACTCAGGATTTATTACATGACACCATTACTTTTCTCATATGTATATATAAACTCTCATCACTGACATTCCCAAATGTGAAATTTGATTTGTTTCCAGTTGATACAAATATTTCAGTGAATTACCACTGGAGTATGGTTTAAGGGCAATCTGTTAATGAAATGTTCACATTAATTAATAAATAGCTTGTAACCAATTCTTTGTTATTAAACTGCTCAGATACTATGCTCTATTCCTGTAAACTCCTAAATCTACAGTGTTAAATAATTAGGACTGAATTTTAATAATATATTTAACTGTTAGGAATCTAGCATGAAACACCTGAAGCACCTCCACAAATTTTTATTTTCAATGCAGATGTTGCCACACATGGATGATATAAAAATAGGTTCCACGATTTGCTTAATTTCATTTCATAATGTAATCCAGGATCTTCTTAGGGTAATTCACCACACCAGGTTAATTTTTTCATGTTCTAAAACATGACACGAATATTTATTGTTTCAACTAAGAATTTCCTACACAGGCCTGTCCAAACAAGTGCAGATACTAACCACTGATTCCCAATATGTGTATTCGTTAATGAAATTAGTCATAAATAAAATACACTCCTTCGCTCCAAGTAATCAGCTTATGCAGTTGGTATGAAGAAAGTGAATACTCTTCTAAAGATTCAATGTCAGTAGTTCGGCACAGAAAAATTAACATTATTCAGAATACACATTTTAATAGCTTTCCAGCAGTCACACAGACTTTAAATACTGGTAATGCTTGGTTTATGACGCATTATCAGGGGCTCAGTCATTCTACAACGTTGCGCAATATCTTAGAGGAAGTGACTTATGTGTTTATATTATAAATGGACTAAATGTCTCGTAACATCTAGGCACTGTTGATTTTCAGTGCAGTAATATAGTCAATGTAAATAGACCCCGCACACAATTTTTTCACTTTGGTAATGTGTGGCTACAATAGCCCAAAATTATCGTATGTATCACATGGTGTTGTAAATTTGTGTGTCTGACAAGTTCCTTATTACTATTTAAGTGAAAATATGTTTAAGAATTTCTGATTTATTCCGCACTCATGAGGACAGTTTCACTTTGGACACGTGGCACAGTTATTATAACATCTTATTTTCTTTGAGAACATGTATTATTGTTTCCTGCTGTGTTTTAACTACTTGAGGATATCCTGGCTGTGAATCTATGGAACGAAAAGTATGTCGAATCTAATCAGTGCATCATACAACAGACAGAAGAGCAAAAATGCTGCCCCTAACTTCATAATATCGTACTTTTTTTAGAAGAGCTGACAAATTAAAATTTGACTCTTATGCTTCCAAGAAGTGTGATAGCAGTCAACATGTGATAAGCTAGCGCAAACATTCAAAAGGAAGAACCAAGAGAGAAATACAAAGACAGAAGCAACGTCGATCAACCATATAATACAATCAGCGAAACGAAGAGTGTAATAGATTTGCAGTGAAGTGTCATGGTATTGACAAGTACCATCCCTAATAGCCGATCCCACACTGTGTGGCTTCAGCATGCAGTGATATCAGTGGGCATAGCTCAGACTGCTGCATGCTCGAGTCGACACCAGTGCAGTTATTCTGGTGATCCATGTGTTCGTTTCCCCATTGCTGGTCGCTATAGATATGGAAGTGTTCAAGCAACTTTACTCCATTATTGTTGTTCATGCGCCACATTAACGAAGAAAAATTCGCCATGTCTCCGCTATATCTTTTCTTTCAGGAGTGCTAGTTCTGCAAGGTTCGCAGAAGAGCTTCTGTAAAGTTTGGAAGGTAGGAGACGAGATACTGGCAGAAGTAAAGCTGTGAGTACCGGGCGTGAGTCGTGCTTCGGTAGCTCAGATGGTAGAGCACTTGCCCGCGAAAGGCAAAGGTCCCGAGTTCGAGTCTCGGTCGCGCACACAGTTTTAATCTGCCAGGAAGTTTCATATCAGCGCCCACTCCGCTGCAGAGTGAAAATCTCATTCTGAATTCACAAAAAGATTCACACAACAATACAGAGAGAGGCTGAAACCCATTTCTCTCGCATTAATTCACAATTTAAAGAATGGACAGCACATAAAGACATAATTTTTGAAGAATGTATACAAAACAAATTTCCACATATTGTGCACGATTCTGTAGTGAAATACATGAACAACAATAGACAAGCAATCGATGACGATATGCAAACAAAGACAACTCAATGCCAAGCACAACAGAATACCACACCCACTACACATTTTAACACGCACAGAAGAAAATGTCGATTCGGAAATGAACACATGTACACACACGAATTTCAACACTCAAATACACAATACACTGACACGCATAGCAACAGATACCCATCACCTGAAATACAATACAGTTAGCATTTTGATGAAGAACCATGTACACACAGGGAAGAATTCAATGTGTACACGGAAAGAAACAGACCAATACGTAACAAAGAAAAAGAAAGTCTATTCAAGCACCGTAAATTCCAACCTTTTATACCAGTTAAAAACACTGTACACCCTGTCATCTTCATAAAAGCTTTTAGGAACGCATTCCCACGTTCGTGGAGCGACCACAAACGCATTGCACACGTTGTGGATTACATTCAAGGGGACGCTGCTGCCTGAGCTTTCCATGAAAGCGACAGATGTGTAACTTACGAGTAGTTTGAACGCGCCTTCTTGAATAAATTTTGGTCACCCGCTGTGCAGGAACGTACCCGCAAACACGTCACTGAACCCAAACCCTTCAATCCTAAAAACGGCAATCTGTGCCGATATTTCGAGAAGTACCTAAACATGATACACTTCTTTAATGAACCAGTGAAACCAAAAGATGTGATCCGATCTCTGAAAGCAAGACTTCCCTTTTAATATTAAAGAGAAATTACTGTACTTACCGGACGACGATCTTGAATATTTTTTGGAAAAGTTAGATGAAGTTCATTTACTGTATGAAGAACAAGAACCAACACGCAACTCACGCAGCAGGAATCAACATGTCTACATTGCTACATTACCAAACACGGAGCAAAATTCACAACACACGGTAAACACGCAAAATAATAACCAAACCTCACAGCTGCACACAAACAACAACTGAAACTACACACAGGGAGACAATCCGTACGAAAAACGAAGAAACGACAATTTTAATTCAAGAAAGAATAACAGAAACGACAACGGACACAAAGGCAAGCAGAAACGCTTGCAAAGAAATAACAACACAGATTACACAATTTATGGAACACCTACACCGCACTTTAACCAGAACAACAACCAGTATTATGCGAGACAGTGGCAAACACACCAACCGCCACCACAAGCTCATATTCAGATGCCACAAGGGAATTTTGCACAAACAAGCAGCAGAAACCAACAAATGACATCAGCCAACCCTAAAACAGACAGGCGATTGGCAAAGACAATATCCTAATGCAAATATTATTGAGGTTGCTAATGAAACTACAACTACACTTACCAATGACCAGACAAACCGTTTAAACTAGAAGCAGTCATTACTGAGCCCCAGGTCGTGACTGAGGAACATTTGTGGGGCAACTTCAGTTTAGAAACAATGTTTGAATACAAACTTGCTAGTGAAACAGCGAAACAAGAAAAATTAACATTTACACAATAAGAATTGCCTACACTATTCTTAAGATATAATGAAAATGGGAACTTAGCTGATGATCTGATAAATGACAACACACAATGTCACAATGTAAAGAAAAGATTAGTACTGTCTTGCACCTCAGGCATTGTAGGAGGTATACCTACTAACATAATTATTGATACACGAACTGCTGTCAGTGTGATTTTTCACAATTTTTATACTGTGGTGAAGGAAACTTTTAAGATACCAGAGTTCCCAGTTTAAAACTGTTTAATGTTAACTGCATTGGGTAATAAGTCAATTGGGGTTAACAAGCAGGTATTTGTGACTGTTAATATGGGAAATGGAATCGTACAATGGCCTTTCCTAGTTGTCCAAAACCTTGCTGCCAATTGTATATTGGGCATTGATTTTCTTTGCGAGAAGGACTGCACAATAGACTTCTCCAAAGGCATTTGTTACTTTAAGTATGAAGGCAGAGACATAGTTTTGAACTTGGACACTCGACTAGTAGACCATAACAAGCACTGTTCTGGCTACAACATACAGATTATACGGGAGACTGACGTAGATTCCACACAACAGTCTGTATCCCACGGTGAGGTAGTGACTGATGTACTTACACAAATTAATTCTAAGTTATCAGAATGTGATGCTATTAATAAAGAGGAGAGATCCCAGCTTGAACATATTTTACTTAAGAATAAGGATGTTTTCACTAGTAAGCCCAGTAGGATCAACACATATATGTATACAATTGAAGTCAAGCCTCACCAAATCTATTACCATAAGTCATACAATGTACCTCTAGCTCTGCGACCTGCTGTTTGGGAAGAAATAAAGAAAATGATTACATGGAATATTATAGAACCATCAAAACTCCCTATTGTAGCCCTTTGCATGTAGTGAAAAGACACAATGGAAGTATCAGGTTAGTATTCGATGCAAGAGCTATCAACCAAATTATCTTACCCCTGAGAACACAACCAGAGACAGAACACAACCAGGACAGATCATCTCCAAGATGTTTTCTAATCTACTATGAATGTTTATGTCGCAGGAAACATTTAACGAGGAAGAACACTTATTGTGTGGTACTGATGTAAAGGAAAATATACTTAAAAGGGAAACTTCATTAAAAAAACACTGAACCTATAAGATAATTTTTTCTATGTCTGACCCATATGTATTTGTAAATATCTAGTTTAAACCAATTGAAAAATGTAAAATATGTGTATCTATTACCAAACAATGTCATGTAAATGTAATGGTACATGTTTCACAGAATTTTTTTTATATCTATGTAAATATGTAATAGAACACTGTACTCAATGTTAAGTGATATTTGTTATGTTTTGTGCTCTCTGTTGTGAACGAACATTTTGTTTTGTAACGACCAATGTATGAAAAACTTGTGTGCAAATTTTTAAAAACGGTTCACTGCGCTCATGATGGGACACTATAGGTGACGTGAGTCGCAAAACCACGGCACACTTTTCGATGAAGCGACGAGACAACATCAAGGAGACGACATACGCCTTTCGGAAGACGAAATATGGAGGTTATTGAGTAGATGTATCACCTATTGGTCAGTATGGGACCACTGACACCATGTATTCCTACCAAGACGAAACCACATTTTAACTACGTCTTCCAAAGCACGCTTCAAGAACTTTCGTCTGAACGTAAACGAAACATGTGACATGTGATATTTATTTTAAAGTGCAAAGAATTCAGCACAATATAAACCATTTCTAACAAGTGACATTCTACAGTGAATACGTTCACATATTTCTGAATATGCACAAAAACATTAATTAATTTTATTTATTGAATGAACATGTGTAATGACATTTTGAAGCGAAAGAGAACAATGGACTATGTACCCAGCAATTTTTTTACAAAGTGACTAAGCACAAGGGAATATGAACTGTGAAATGAATGTTACAGTCTATGTGTATGTGTTATTGGGAATCTTATTATTGCAAGCACCAACATAGCTACGTGCTATCGCACTGGACTCTTAAACTCGAGTTCGCGGGTCCAACTTCGAATACAATCATATATTTTTCTTTTTTCTTTTCCCTTTCACTTAACTTGTATGTAAATATTGTTTATGTATTTGTATAGGTTTATGAGATTTTATGATATTTTATGTATGTTGAAGCTGTGAAACATGATACGTAATAACTTATGATTCATGGCAGAGAAATAAAATCCGTCAACAAATTGCTCAGGTGCAGGTGGTACACCTTTGCCTTCGCAATTTGGAGGGCAGTTTAAGGAACCATTTGCACTCAAGCACAGATGATATTTCATTTACTGAACTTAGATTGTATGTATCGATTTTTTAAGACAAGAGAAAGCAAAATAAAGGAATTAACGCCTCTCTATTGTCGCAGTCAGTTGGCATCTACACACTTATGTCATTCATTGTCCTACAAGGATGTAATATTTTATGTGGCTCCACAGTTAGCCATATTGATATTTATTTGCAGAAAAGAGGCGCAGAAATAAGAAGGCGCTCTCATTTGTGAATTATCTGCAATGATTTACCTAGAATTTTACGTAAGTGTCATTTATATGGTAATGTATATGTGAAATGAATACATGTTTTATTTAATCGTATGCTTTTCTCTGTTTTAGTAGTTTTAGTCACTCCATTGTCATGATTGAAGCTGAGGTCAGATATCAGACTTTGTCTACAAAACATATATAATGAGCCGTGGCTATGTTCCCTACATCTTCGGACGTGTGAAGATCGATAAATTCACGCCGTAAATTTTAATCTCTTAATTACTTATCCAAGCAAAATGCAATAATTATTATATTATTACAATTTTTTTATTTGTTCAAGACCCCTGTTCCAGTAGGTTTAATTAGTGCTAAGTTCTAGGAGACTGATGACCTCGTATGTTAAATCCCATAGTTCTCAGAGCCATTTGAACCATTTTCTTCGACATTCTGTTTCCTCTATAAAACTCAAACATAGGCTATTCATTTATGTTGAGAACTTCACGTAAATTATTTTTCTTTATATGCAGAAATTAAACTAATCATACATGTAAATACGATAGTACACACTGTTTACACATAGTTTTGTGATGAGGACAAGCACAGTGCTCTACAGTGCCTTGGTGGTCGCCAGAAATCGATGAGGCCATTAAAGAGTGTACGCAAGCTCTACAGTTACATGAGTGGCACCCAGCCCTGGAACACCTAATAACCTTTAAATTACTCTATGCCCATGTTAGCCTGCTCATAAAAAGATGTAAACAGGAGCTTTGGGAGAGGTACGTCTCAGCCATTGGATCCCCAATGTGTGTCCCTGGCATTAACATTAACGGCGTGTTATCTTCCGACGCAAACGCAGTCGCCGTGTACTTTGCTGAGCACTGTGCTCGAGCTTCTGCATTGGACAATTATCCCCCAGGCGTTCGAGAATTACCCCCAGCCCTTTCGCACCCTCAAGCGGCGGATGGAAGTGAAACTCTTCTCATTCACTGCACACCACAGCGACCCATATAACTCTCCATTTACTGAGTGGGAACTCCTCAGTGCCCTTGCACATTGCCCCGACATACCTCCTCGGCTACGGATCTACACACAGATGCTTAAACGTCTCTCGTCGTTCTACCAGCGTTCTACCATCTTCAACCGCATCTGGAGTGATGGCATACTCCCATCGCAATTGCAGAGAGCACCATCGTTCCAGTGCTTAAACCTGGTAAAAACCAGCCCATCAGCCTCACCAACGCTCTTTGTGTGCTGCTAGAACGTATGGTGAGCCAGCGGCTGTGTTGGCTCCTGGAGTCAAGGGGCCTACTGGTTTCTGCCAGGGCCACTCTACCGCTGATAATCTCGTGTCGCTCGAGTCTGGCATCTGAACAGATTTTTCCAGATACCAATACCTGCTTGTCGTCTTTTTTGATTGAAGGAAAGCTTATGACAAGACCTGGTGACATCTTATCCTTGTTAGATTATATGAGTGCGGTCTCCAGGACCTGCTCCCGACTTTTGTTCAAAACTTCGTTCGTCCAGTACTTTACATATCCAAGTTGGTGCCTCCCATAGTTTTCCTCATACGCAGGAGAATGGAGTCCCGCAGGGCTTCATATTGAGTATTTATAGTGGCCATTAGCTGCCTAAATGCAACTGCTGGGCCGTCTGTCTCACCTTCTCTGTTTGCAGACGACTTCAGCATATCCTATTGCTCCTCCAGTACTGGTGTTGCTGCGTGGCTCCTACTGGGAGCCATCCACAAGGCACAGTCATGGGTTCTAGCCCACGGTTTGCAGTTTTCAGCTGCGAAGTCGTGTGACATGCGCTTTAGTCGGCGTTGTACCTTTCATCCGAAACCAGAACTGTACCTTAATGGCGATCCACTCACTGAAGTGGAGACATATCGATTATTACGACTGGTTTTCGAGGCTCACTTAACTTGGCTTCCTCATCTTCGTCAGGTTAAGGATAAATGCTGGTAGTATCTCAATCCCCTCCGCTGGCTGACCAACACCAGCTAGGGTGCTGATCGCTCTAGTCTGCTGCAGCTCTACAGAGCCCTTCTTCGATCCCGCCTTGACTATGGGAGCCTAGGCTACGGTTCGGCGCCGCTCTCAGCGTTGCATTTACTAGACCCAGTGTAGGACTGCGGATTTCCACTAGTGACTGGAGCTTCTAGGACGAGTCCAGTGACCAGTGTAGCGATCGAGGCTGGAGTCCCTCCATTGCAATGAGGCGTGCACAATTGCTGGCTAGTTACGTTGCACACATTCGTAGCTCTCCTGGGCATCCCAATTACCGTCTCCTTATCCCAACCACTGCAGTTCATATCTCACATTGATGGTCCAGGTCAAGGATAGAGTGATTGCGGTTCATGTCCGATCCCTTCTGTCTCAATTGGAGTCCTTCCCTTTACCATCTTTACTCGAAGTCCGTTCACATACACTTCTATGTTGTAAACCTAGGCTACAGCTTCGTCTGGCACCTTCGCATGGCCCTAAGGACTCAGTTAATCCTGCGGCTCTCTGCTGTCGCTTCCTCTCGATTCTTGAGGTATCTTGGGGCTCAGAAGTGGTTTACACAGATGGCTCGATGGCTTCGCCTACGTTCACAGAAGAAATACTGAACAGCACTCCTCGCCAGATGGCTGCAGTGTTTTCACTGCAGAGCTGGAGACATATCTCGTGCTCTTGAGCACATCCATTCGTGCCCTGGTGAGTCATTTCTTCTCTGTAGTGACTCCTTGAGTAGCCTACAAGCTATCGACCAGTGCTACCCTCGCCATTCTTTGGTAGCGACTGTCCAGGAGCCCATCTATGCCCTGGAATGGTCCAGTCGTTATGTTTGTCTGGACCCTAGGACACATCGGAATCCCAGGCAATGACCTTGCTGACAGTTCGACCAAAGAGGCTACATGGAAACCACTTATGGAGATCGGCATCCCTGTAACTGACCTGCATTCCGTATTACCCCGCAAGATTCTTCGTGTTTGGGAGATGGAATGGCGTACCCTCAGTATGTATAACAAACTGCATGCCACTACAAATCCATAGAAATCCTCTGTGCAGGCCTCTCTCAGGGGCTCTGTGGTTCCCTGTTGGCTCCACATTGACCACACTTGGGTGAACCAGTTTTTATCATCCGTCGGCCGTTGTGGCCGAGGGGTTCTAGGCGCTTCAGTCGCAAGTTCGAATCCTGCCGTGGGCATGGATGTGTGTGATGTCCTTAGGTTAGATAGGTTTAAGTAGTTCTAAGTCTAGGTGACTGATGACCTCAGATGTTAAGTCTGATAATGCTTACAGCCATTTGAACCATTTTTATCATTCTATATAAGTTTTAGCGCATGTCATTTGTCCCTGAGTGTCGTCCTCCCTACTGCTTTTAGGCAGTAGGTTCTAATGTGTTCAAAGTGGCTGGCTTATCTCTTTTATTCTCTTGATCAGGCACCCATTGTCATCTGCTCTCTTGTTTTAATCCCTTCCACCTGTGTCTTGCACCTCTGTTGTTTTGTTGTCCTGTTTTGTCCATTGTAGTGTTTGTTGCCCTTCTGTCGTGCTTGGGGTCTTTTCATTATCCCGGTATTGTGTTGTAAGTCTCTTTTCTTTTAGCATTGTGGAATTGTTTTAATAGGATCAAAGGACCAATGACATAGCAGACTGATCCCTTCGTCCCCTGTTTAAAACAACCAGCTAACCATAACCCACACATTTTCGATTGGTGACAATTGTGGTGATTTGATGGGCCAGGGCAAAAACCTGACATCCTGTGACACCAAGAAGGCACGTTTTCGTGCAGCAAGACATAATTGTGCATTGTCCTGTTGAAAAATTGCATTTGGGGTGTTGCGCTTAAAGGGTATGGCTACAGGATGCACAATGTCGTTCACGTATCGTCACACTGGCCTGGACACGTACCAACTGTGATTTGTGGTTGTACCCAACAACACACCACACCACAAGGCCTTGAGTTGACGCTGTATGTCTCATGTTAATGTAGTAACTGTAATGCCGCTCTCCCCTGTCTGTGTCGAACCAAAATGCGGCCATCATTTTCAAACAAATGGAACTAGATTTGTCCGAAAATGCTATCTGGTGTTATTCCTGCCCCCAGTGACGTCGTTCCGTACACCAGTGCCGTTTAGCATGTCTCTACACATTCGTCAAAGGTAGGAGGAGAAGTGGACGATGCGCACGTAACCCATGCTGTAATAAACGGCCGCGGACTGTCAATCCCTAATAGTGTACTGTTCCACTGTTGCATAAGAGCCGAAGAGGGCGCGTATCTGTCCCGCAATGCCCTTCGGATGAGATGAAGGTCTTCTCGCTGTGTGGCCTGGGTGCTGCGACCTGACCCATCTCGTCGTGTTCCACGGTCTTCCGTGAACCATTCTGCACACACCCCTTGCTCTGCCGAAACATTTCGTTCCACATTATAAGCAGGTTCCTGGCTGCATCCATCACATTCTTTCATTCCA
Organism: Schistocerca gregaria; assembly: GCF_023897955.1. NCBI lineage: Eukaryota > Metazoa > Arthropoda > Insecta > Orthoptera > Acrididae > Schistocerca > Schistocerca gregaria. The sequence goes on along the minus strand of NC_064928.1, from coordinate 26,742,438 downwards.
ATAATTCGTCCTCTTCCAAATTCACTGATTTGACTGTACAGTTCGCACATACGTCAGCGAGGCATCCTTCACTTCTGCTCAAGTCACACTGATCCATTACCTTTGGTTTATAGCGACAACGAGAGACGCAAGCAAATTTTACCTGTATATGGTGTTGCGACGCGAAATCGATGTTGACACTGAACCCGAGGGTCGACGTGGTTCAAATGCTAATGATATCTGCAGAACATACCGATGTACATGTCCTGTGAATATAAATGTCTTATCTCTAGTCGTTCAAGGTGTTCTGTTTTTTTCTAAACATGAATGTCTTTTGCACATATAATTCCCACCACACCAAACCAAAAGCCAGGACCTTCCAAAGCCATAACTTTCTCTACGCCAAGCCAGGAGCGAATATCTCCCACCTATCCCCAGTGGACATTCATCGCCCTCTGAAGCAGACTAGAGAGACGATGAAACGCAAAGGAAACCAGTCTAATATGTTAACCAGTTCGCCTTGTAACAAATATCTAGCAGGGAAACAGTCATTCAAAAAGAAGGACTGAAAAGGGAGGCGCCAAAGAAGAAGGTGCTAATAGCAACAGCTGTGAAGACTGTAATCACCTGCCCACTTCGAGGAGAGTAACACACGGTCTCTCCAGAAGCAGAGTGGATAATGTGTGATCAGTGGAATACCCACTGTAAAATGAAGCGAAGTTATATTTCATGACATTGTTTATTTTTATCCTTGAATGGACAGCGATATCTATTCAGAAAATAATATAAATTTGTTTGGGGAGTTGCATTATTAATCATGACATGTTACTCATACTGGAGGACTTAAAGTATATTGTGTTTCCTCCAGTATTTAAACCATTATTGGCATTACTCTTTTTGGCGGTGCTATAACCCTATTATCTATACAACCTAAAACGGATTTCTTTGACTTCTTTGTCTGTTTTACTCAATGTGACTTCTGTGTCAACAAGCTCTATGTTTTAATGGCTATGTAAGTGTTTTATTAATTATTTATGATCTTTTACAGAATTGTAATGAATCTATGGATGTAATTTCAAAAGTAATAGGCTGTGAAAGAATGGAAATGTTGAAACATTATCTGTAGGGCATTCAGTTATGTAATGATGTAAAACATGGAGAGGCTCCCTCTGAAAGGAAAGTGGCTTGGATCTGTGGATCAAACTGCAAAGCTCCTTTGTGGCTATCAGACAAAGTGTGGCCATTTTATGAAGTGGACGAGACGAAAAAAACGGCAAGCTTATAGAATATAGCCTTCGATGTGGACGTAATTTGGCTTATTATTGATGAAATATTTTATCTGGCTCTGTGGTTTGAAAATCCGACGCTAAGAGCAAAATTTTTGGAGCTAGTTAGACAGAAAGAGCCATGCACACCTTTTCCACCTTTTTTGAACAGCACAGGACACCGACATTTCCACTACCTTCATCTCAAATTATCAGTTGAATAATGTATAACTGAGTTGACCAGTTATGCGGTTTTCTTTTCAGTAATCAGTTTGTGTTCTGTAAACTTTGATGAGCAACTGTTTTTAATCCTTAGTTGTTCACCTAGACAGAATGTGTGCAATGATATTTCTGACTATCCTATTTTACTGAACTATAAAGCAATTATCTTCCTCAAAAAAGTTAATAAAATTTGTGGAGTTGTAAAATGCACAATTATGAACTGAGAATAACTTTTGAAATGTTCATTTTCATAAAAGGACAGTTAAAGTTTCATCAAAGTACTGTTACTGAAAGAAGATTCAAGGTATTCAGTTTAAAGATTCTTCTTACTGAAATAACAGTGTTTATAATTTCATGTGTTACATAGTTACTAGTGTTTGTAATATTGTGTTGTGACTAAAATGTTAACCCTCGATCGGATTCTGTTGACAGACTACTTTCTGGATCTCCATGATAATTGATGAACCATATTTAAATTTCATGTTACAATAACAGTACCCAAGACATACAACTTTTCATTCTTACAACTTGTGTGTGCCACAGTAAGCAAATAGCTATAGCTATTCAAACTATGCAAGATTCAGGTACCATATAACCCATCTAAGCCAAACAATATAATGAAGTAGATACTCCTTGAGAACGCAAATGATAATCAGTACAGCTGATACAATTACTTCAAAACTATTTCAATGGTAGAAAATTAAACTGACAAAGGAATCCTCTGTCCAAGTTAGTAGTGTTCCAGCATTATTAATCATTTACCTATAACGATCATTAAGTTCCTACTGTAATGTACAGATAGTAATTGTTGTTGAGAGATACTTGTTGCCTAAACGTGTTAATACTCCACTTATGAATTTCATGTCAGACCACTGGTGTATTAGTCACTAAACTGCACAACTTCCTTGTAGCTCATCAGTAAAACAGAATTTCAGTATTAAGTTAATCCAAATAGTTAACTTTCTTTAACGAACCATGCTCTTACTTGGTATAACTTCCCGTAGCTAGGATGACTACCGTTTTCTTTTACGTAATTATGGTTTACATGATTACTAACAGAACGTTGGTTCGATTCCCATTTGTCTGTTACTGTTCTCTTTCAACAAAAATCTTTAGAGGAACGAAAATAGTCCGATATCTTTCTTAACCAGTCTACACACGATCGCGGTCAGATTAAAATCCTTCCACAAGAGTAACAGTATTGGTGTGTTGCTAAGTCAGTAATAGCTGGTACGGTTACAGTGTCTCTTTACTGAGGAAATTCCAACCAGAAAAGGTAGTTCCCCATAGCAAGGAAAAGATATTGTCTTCCTTCACGGCATCCAAAGGCCACAAACACCACGGTAATTACCATTAAACAGGTAGTTACCCGCAACAAGGAAAGAAAGGGTTCCTCCTTACATAGATGGCAAAGAGTATGAAGACCAAGGTAAATATTGGTAGACTCTGGCTGAATCCCCATTCGTTTGCACTACGTTAATACACACCACGTAGAGGCTCAGACCTTAAAAGGTAAAGTAAAATAGTTTGCTAGACCAACACACAAGGTATTACTACGATTCCTGATGAAACCTAACAGGTGCCGCCTCCTATGAAAGGTACAAGGGACCCTCAGACCAGTACACTGTAACATTCATGACTATATTTATATATGGGTTGCGCCAAAACAAGGAAACACTGCAAGAAATCATGCTTGAACATAAATAACGATACTAGCCGAGCCTGCAAATTTCGCTGCTGCGTTTGAGCATTAATGGCACCTAAGTAATGTCCTCAGTACGTTTCAATTGTCACTCATTGTCAGAACAGTGTTCTCTGTGGTTCTGAGTGCATTATGTCAGAGATCTGTGGATTCGAATATGAACACATCTCTGGTGCTCGAATCGTGAGAGTAGTAGGACAAAGTATGTTCACTACGCTCTCCATTGTTGCAAAATTTATTGAAGATGGCGGATCCAAGATGGCAGCAGTAGATATGGCTATGTTGCAATGACATCATGATGAGATGTTCAAATTTTGGGGGGAAAAATAGGTTAATTGGGCTCGCTCCACTAACCTAAACCCCTCCCCTCTCGCCTCCCTCCCCCAGGAAATGGTGAGAAGTTCAAATTCTAGCAGGGCAATGCAACACACCATATCTAACTCCACTAACATAAGAAAGTGGCGTGAAAATAGCTCACTTGGGCTACCTCCACTAACCTAAATCATCCAACTGCCACCTCTTCCTAGGAATTGGTGAGGAAAGGACTCAGTCTGTGCTGGGTTGCTGGAGAGAGGAAGGAGTGTACTTTATTTATTTTGGAACAGTTTATTTAGGGGTGGATATCACTTAGTTCATTTATTACACTGATACAAAACTTCCGACCTGACACGCTTGGGGTCACACTACATAGGCTACAGACCCGCAAACTACCCGTAAATTATCGAAATAATGCAGTACACTGATATACAGAGATTCAAATAACTCGTAAATAACCAAAATAATAGAGTACACAGCATGCAGACCTGCAAACTACTCGTAAACCGACAAAGTAAAGCATTGCACAGGCTATGGATATGCAAACAACTAGTAAATTGCCAAATAATGGATGTAAAACGCTCTGCAGCCAGCCTGCTAACTATAAACTGTCGGAATAATGCACTGCACATCATACAGACACGAAATATTTTCGGAATAAAGCATGTGAAAAGCTCTGCCAACACGCTCACAATGCTTAAATAGCCGAAAATAATGCACAAACAGTCAGTGCTCGTAAAAACGCTTTCGGACTATCGTCAACCGCGACGTATCAGTGAGCTGTTCCAAAGTGCACACACGCTTTGCAAGCCACCGCTGGAGCGCGAGCAATCGCTATCACTCCGCTGCCACCTACAGTAAGTAGGTGAAATTCATTTCTATTTTCAGGTATACAGTTAGAAATCGTCGAGTGTTATACTGACGGCACATGTGTACACCTTTGCTGGTGCAATACCTCTCCATCTGTGGATAGTGATGTCACAGGTCGCACTATAGAAATCTTTTTCAATGCTTCCCAGAACAGCACAGGGTGCACTTTTCCTAGCGACCCTAACGAGATAAGCGAGCTGCGTCTTGCACTGCACGTGTGTTTACTCGCCCAGCATGGCTCATGCATCGCCGCAAAATGTTAGCGTAGTGACTCACCACCGCAAGTGCATCTAAAATTATGGTCCGATTGTAGAATTAAACTGTAAACTAGCAACTCTTTTAAACTGTAAAGATAAATTAAATGATGCATGGGGTTCTCCATTCATTACCATTGCAACAACACATACACAATTACTTGATCAGGATGTATTGGGTAGTGGTTGTGCTAGCCAGGAACTGTAGTCTAATAATGGGTATGAATAGAGATTTGAGACAAAAGTTAGGGAAACAGAATGAAGATTTAAACAAGATGATGACCAAATTAACAAAAAAAACATGAAATTTGTGCAACAAAGTCTGTTACTGCTCTTGACCAGTAGTGAGAAAGTACAAAATAATTTAGATAGGAAGCTTTGAACAGTTGTTGTAAGAGCTAAGGACTGAATGTGAAGCACAGACTAAGAGACTTGAAGATCATAAGGATTAAGGGCAACAACTTAAGCTGGATGACAGTGGAGAAAAGATATGGTGGAGTCTTCAAAATTTGAGAGCACAACAGGGAAAACATAAGGAAGTGACTGAAATTAAAGTCGGTAGTGGAAATTTAGGAGATTTTGGGAGCCACAGGGGGCAAGTTTCTAAACAGGCCGTTGCAACTGAAGTATTTAAAAGTAAAATTCAGGTCTCTACGATGGACAATAATACACAAAAATTTAAATTTAACAGATGAATTAGGTAAGCTGGCAAAGAAAGTATTGCTAAAGAAGGGAGGAGTGGTAAAGGCACATTGTCCATTCTGATTTCAGACATAGTTAAGATTACATAATTGTTAACGTTTAAGTGAGGACATTATGAAACTATTAGCTCACATTGAAAATTGCCCAGAGAGTTGTATGAACCTCTTTTACAGACAAAATGGAAACTAAGATATCTGAATGGTGATAAGGTTAACATTCATAGTCCAGGAGAAAATGGAGTAGATTTTGAGTATTTGGGACATGAAAGAAATTGACACAAAACTGGAATCTGTTGTTACTGCTTGCGTTTCTTGTATAATGTCACTAACCCATGATGTCTCATTTCCCACAGATTCTTTCTCTAAACCCAAACTTTGCCTAGTGATTTCCTGTTCATTACTTTGATTCGACAGTGAATTAGTGTGAGCTAGCATGTCTCTGATGTGTTTGTAATTTTCAATTTGTGATAAATGTTTGAGAAAATTAATTTCAAATTCAAAAAAATGGGTCAAATGGCTCTGAGCACTATGGGACTTAACATCTGCGGTCATCAGTCCCCTAGAACTTAGAACTACTTAAACCTAACTAACCTAAGGACATCACACACATCCATGCCCGAGGCAGGATTCGAACCTGCGACTGTAGCGGTCACGCGGTTCTATACTGAAGCGCCTAGAACTGCACGGCCACACCGGCCGGCAATAATTAATTGCACCTAGTGATGAATTCTCATTTTGAGATTCTTTCATTTGTCTCACATAATGACTGCATTTAATTTTGCACAGTGCTGATCTGTTGCAAAAGTAAAATGCAACAAAAAGTTACTATTACCCACGAAAATATGAAACTTTCAGTCACTAACTGTCCATGAAAAGATAAATTGTCCCTCTTAATGTATAACTAATGAAATTCTTGAATATATAAAATATATTAACACGTAATATCTGCACTACAATGACCTCAGACTGCACAATCCTTTTCACCTAATGTCATGTAACGATCCCAATAGTGTTTCCTAAAATAGCACTCATCACGAAAATAGAAAAGAGAGTACATAAAGAAACATGTACAAAATTCTTACACTGATGTTAGCCTGCAAAGCAGTGCGACTGAAAAATATGGTGAAAGGTGGTTGTTGTTATTCCATTATTCAGACAGAACCTTCATCTGAATACGAAAATCGCAGAAAGTTCCAAAAACCTCACGTCCTAGGTAGATGGTTCCCCAAGAGTTAATTGCATTTGTTGTTGGGAACTGTAAACTAAAACTGGTTTCCTATTTCTTAAGTTTCATGTGTGACTGTATTGAATGTGAATCTGAACAACGCAAGTGATTTTATGACATAAATGTTAACTGGTAAAAGAGTAGCCAAATGCCCGAAATTATATAACTGTGTTACAGTTAAATTTGACGCAAGTGATTTTATCACATAAATGTTAACTGGTAAAAGAGTAGCCAAATACCTGAAATTATATAACTGTGTTACAGTTAAATTTGACTAAAAAATAATTTGAAAATCTAACATTTTATACTAAAGGAACTTTCCTGTGAAATTTTGCATTGGGCAGTCAAGCAAACAGTGCAACATTACGTGACTTCACAGCACCAGTACATGACTTGTAGTCCTAACACACAAAGCTCACAGAATAAAAGTTATATCTAAAATTACAAATAAAATTGTGTAAGAGTAATTGCTCAAAATTCTACTGCTCATAATAAACTCGGTACATGTAATTAATGTATATGGCCCACTTCTGGTCACCAATGATAATGTATATGATGAAAGCAGGAGTGAGAAGGTTGTTACATGTGCCCCTTGACGACAGTGTGCGGGAGATCGAGCGGTCAGGATTTGAGAGTGCACATCCAGGGCTGCCGTTAAATGACAAAACAGGAAATTAGGTACAGTAAAGAGGATATATTTCCATGTATGGTGTTCAAGGGGCGCTCCTAAGGTCGGAAGTTACCAGCTATAGGCCAGTCTAGCTGGTTGAATAATTAATTGAAATAGGTTCTGCCTTCCAAAAAGACACCTGCACTGCTCGAGGTCTGGATTATAAGAGAGACAGGCAACTGTGTTCCACACCGCAGAACACTCCAGCGTCCACACACGTGGCCTGTATCCCATGCGTGCTATTGGCTGAAAATAACGGCGTGAATTCGCTAACAGTTTCAGCACAGGTCTCAGGGCACCTCTTGTCAGCAGCAGCTTTAACTGGACAGAACTGCCTAGGTTTTGAAAGACAGACAACTTGCGTGATGTAGGCACAGCGTAAGTTACTCTGGGACTAGACTTGTGAAGATTTGACTGGTCCTTCGAAAGAATTTTTTTAAACCAATTCCTTGAAATATTCCTTGTCTGGGTGCCACCATGTACATTCCTTCCCCCTTCCAGAGAAGTGGTGACATTGCTTACAAAAAGGCGTCAATCAGTCCCCAGAAAGACGGCTTGCCCTAGTAGAGAAATTATGGAGGGATCTGTCACCATATTTCATTTAGTGTAAGGGGGAGGGACTAACCTATAGTTAAGGTTATCAAACTTCATGAGTCAAGAAAATAACAAAATATTAACTATTCAAATTAAAATACAATGTCTACTGTAATAGTTAAAATCATCACTGTCCATATAATCAGATAAAACATGCGATGTTAAACCGTCTCAAAAGAGGGATGAACTAGTTTGGTTTCTGTTAGGTTTGGGGAAAAAATCGGTTACAAACTCGTTGTCATAGGGAGTAGGTGATGGCCAAACTGAATCAGCACCGATCTTTTAATGATTTACAGGCGTTGTTTGTGTTGTTTGGCAAATCTCATTACTAGATAGTGGAACTAATACCAAAAATAAAAAGCATCAACAACACGACAGAATACTCAGTTCTATAACAATCAAAGTATTTGGGTAGAAAACATAATAAATCAGTTTAATGCAATCGTTAGCATCTGACTTGGGTAAAAACTGGGTGAAGTACATTTAAAAGGAGTGATAACAAACGTAAAATTGTGCCATACCCTCCACATATTAGTTACGGGTAATAGTTGCACAAAGTTTCACAGGCTACAAAATATTAACACATTTCAGTAGAATGGAGGATGCAGTTAACAAGCTAAAGAGATAGTGTTCCATAAATCAGATGAAAATCTTTAACTATATTAACTGATGTTAAAATACAAGGTACAAAAGTTTTCTTGTGGAATACTGGAATTATGGATGAATTCAGGGGACAACAAAGGCTACACATCAAAACCCATGAATATCTAATACAAAAATGCTACCTTCTCACTTTAAAGTACCTTAAACCACTTCAGTAATCAATCGTCCTTCAAAACATTAACAAACTGTTCTCTATAACTAAAAGTACAACAGGAAATTCTGAAGGACAGGGCAGAAACAACACTTTTTGGACTCTCAATTAACAGTGAAGATCGGTTACAGCCTTATTTTTCGCTCTAAAATGAAAAAGTTCAAGAAAAACATATGTCCCGTCAACTATTCTTATAGTTTACCGTTTTGAGATTATCAAGGTACTGTCATATGGCATAAAATAAGCTTGTAAAACGACGTTGTAGTTATGGAGAAACACAGAGGCAAAACTCTACAAAAGATAAATAAAATGCGTGTCCACAGTGACAAAACAGGTAACAATATCCTCGTCCTATTCATAAAATTTCACATAAGGAAGGGAAAGAATGTATAATTAGATCATAAAATACGAAATGATTCACAGCTAGAACATGGTTCTGCGCAACAAAGAAGCGACTGACTGATGGGAGATCGGGACATGGCTTGTCCAGCAGGGAAGGAGAGAAAAGCATGTGGCGTCGACAAACTTAAATGGTGCTTCTCTCTAGTTGGGTGATGGAGGGGGTATTATCTGCAGCGTAATGCATATCTTGCAGGAGGGAAAAGAGCCAGAGGTATGTGCAAGGGATGAGGAATGGCGTGAGGAGGGGGTGGGGGGGTGGGGAGGGGAAGGTGGAGGTGACATATTCATCATTCAGCAGAGCACACGTGCGCTTGCTAAGGCGATCTTGAAACAAACGTTTTTTGAAGCACAGCTGAAACCAAGTTGGTAGAAATTATTACCTGTTGCATAGTATACAACAGGTTATTCAACCTTTTGAACATAACTCCTGAGTTGGATGGGTGATTCTGAGATGTGGTAGTACAGAGTGCACGTGATAAGCTAGTGTACCTATCTATAAGCGCTAATTAATCTTGTTAGCTCCAGCTGTTAGTTATGTTATGAAAGGGAAGGATTTCAGTGGATGAAAAAGTAGTAAGTAATTACCTGAGGTTGTAGTGGTGGGTGAAAAGACGGTAGTTAATCGACTCATGTGCACTATGTCACTAGGCAATTTAAAATGGGGCATAAGTTAGTAGCTAGATTCACAGCAAGGAGGGGGCTACGGTCGTGCCACAAAGAAGCTTACTCGTCATCCAGATAGCATGAGTGCAAAAATGTTAGGTCGCATTAATCAATGCCTGCACTCAATGCTTAGGCGAAGTGTGCATTATTTAGTGGTTTTCGTAAGTGATTTGCTGAATAGGAAGCTTAAGTAATGGATGTTGTGGCTTAGGAGGAAAAGGTATTTGACCAATGATAAAATTATGTATCAGTTAATGCAAAGGTTTTTCTGGGTGTATTCGGGGACAGCTTTCCACGATCGTAACGCCAGGGTAGCTCGACACATTGGCCATCTATGCCGAGCAGCCCAACCGCTGTAAACTTTAAGGGTGCTCACATTAAAGAATAAGGAATTGGGTATAATCCGGAACACGTTCAGGTAATGGGTTTCAAAGTCAGATTGATTCAGCAGTGATACATCCACTAGTCGCAGGGTGTTTTCTTCTCCTTCCCTCTGGAGGGAGACGATATGTCTGAGTAGTATTGACTACCAACCAGGGTGTAAAAGAAGGCAAGCCTCGTGAAGTGTCAATGAAGAATAGGTGAAAGAGATAGGTAGGCGATCAGTTTATGAAAGTGTAAACTGAAAGAATAAACCCATCAGCTGGGCACTCTGCAGGCACTAACCACACCGTGTAAGGCACACAGCCCTGGAGGAGGAGGGTACAAATTAAGGGTTGAAGTTGGAAAGAAGATGAGCAAATCAGAGCAATGGTAGTAACCCAGTGCAATACATGGGCGAGGGAAGACCTGTGCTCTGTCTCCATAGGGGCGATTTCGTCTCATGGTGGTTAACTAATACAAAATTCCCAAAATCCATGAAGTAACAGGGTGAGCTACGAGAAAAGGAGGGCACAAACTACTGCAACTTTGCACAATAAAACTCTTATTCATTAGGGTGGAAGTCTCTTGCTAATTATATTTCCAATGAGATAAAATGTAACTATGCTTGGGTGATGACGTTACATCATCGGTGCTAACTATAAACAATCTAGTGTTTATTTCAGAGGGTGCTTCAATCTTATTGTCTCATGGGTGTGATTGTTTGAATAAACAAATGGGTTTCTCTCACTTCCTAAACACACGGCAGACCACTCTATCCAAGTGGTAGCACTGCCGTAACAATATCACTTCATCATTAAATTATTTCGTAAGAAGTAGGGTGAACAATAACGAAACTTGTGATCATCTGGGTGAACTCTTAAAAACGCACATATGGTGCAAACTACAATTCTACAGTTACTTGGGTGAAACTTCTTTATCCTATCACAAAATCTATTCCGCTTACCGCTGTGCAGCGAGAATGTAGCGTACTTCTTCTCAACTTCAGAGGCGCATTCGACTCTTCTCTATTGAGTATCCTAGATGGGTGCTTCATTTTCTTCTAAACATACCAGTCTGGCTCTGGGCACGAACATGGCGCATGATGGGATTGTGGAATCGCTAACTCACAGAATCATGTATCATGAGTGAAAGGGAATCAATGACGTGATGGCACGGACATCAGCTGCCAAGTGACATACAGGTGTCCATTCAGGTCTCGCAAGCATGATGCAGTGACATCCCTTTCATGCTTGACACATGAGATATTCCAGTCGAAATAAGTTTTCGCCTAGGCACTGTTGCTGGGACAAGGACGCATAACTGTGATTCCTAGCAATCCTAATAGGACAACACGTTTGTCACTGAATTTACCCATCAAACTGCTGCTCCTGCCAGTGTGGGAGCATGATCCAACGTTGTTTTCTGCATATGAGGCTTTCAGCAGAAAAACGTTGTTGTGCAGATCGCCACATTGCACTGACAGTTTAACCCCAATTGATGTACAGGCAATGTCTCCTCTTGTCTTGTGGTCCTGGAACGAATCTCAGTATCTATAGAGCACATAATTTTCCGTGAAAAAATCTCTTTTATAGCCTCACAGTTATTGATGTGCTGAATCTATACATCCCTCATGATAGGACACACAATTACTTCCTCTGGACATGCTGGAAAATCATTCACGGTAACATTGCACTACAATATATACACATTTGACACAAATAGTGTAGTTATCTTTTATATCTGTACAGCGTACAAAAAATTATGGTAGGTCTACACTCACACTAGCTATACGTATGGATTCTCCTCAGGTTATTATCTAACAACGTCTTTGAATCAGAGCTTCTGGGAGCTGCTGTATACTGCCAAGATTCTCTCAAACTAGTTTTATGCACAGGCGTCGTGCACAATGCGATCATAAATGACACACCTGTGGACATAATGCTTGGAAAGACATTACCGATATGGGCTGTTCTACTGTAATCAACATCACCATCGACAGAACAATAAGGAAAATGCAAGTGTACACTTACAAGTGCTGATGAGTGGACGTACTGTTACAGCCGTACTGTCTGTCGTGTTTGTATGTTACAGCAGGTCCAGTTGAACACTTGTGTCGTTGTATTGTGCAGCTGTCTACAAAATGAATACATCGCCACTTTCGTTTCAATATGCTCCTCAGTGCATGAAAATCACAATTCCCCATGTCCAATCTATCCTTCCATTACAACTAGACAAACGTATTTTTCGGTTTTTTGTTTTTATGTGAATAGTAGTTTGATTGCTTCCCACAAACGTATGTCGGACCATATGCCACAGCCCTTACGTTCAAGCAGCAGCATGACATATCTGACTATGAATTATAGTATAAAAAAATTATGATACATCCACAGCTGCATCATCTGGGTGTCGTTTTCGCACTGAAGAAAAGCCTTCCGCCATGACATACTTGTCGGTGAATAAAGGATGTAATTACAATAAAAAAAAGCCCTAGGGTCTTTTCGGTGAATCGATTTCACCACTCCCACGAAAACTTTTGCTTATCAGGCACATAACAATATCGCTTGAATAGCAGTTTCGCTGGTGCAACATAATTCCAAAGACATAGACTGGAAATTACTTCTCTAGAAATCCAAAACTTTAGAGAGGTGGAGCGTGCTGTAAACCTCTGAGTAACTAGAAACTCATCCCGTCTGCGAAGACCTTTATGCGGAAACTCGAAAAAATAGAGGAAACTGATATTTCCACTCACGAATACCTATGTTATTGATGTAACAGATTCTAAATAATCCTCATAATCTACAAAGCTAACTAAGGTGTTTCTCGTGTCTAGAGAACCAGCAAACGTGTCTTCCACCTGTCTTTCACCTGCTAGATGCACACACCACAATCGATGTGGCCTCAGCTCAATTAAAGGAAGACATGTACAGAAGTAGTCAACCAGACAAATTACATGGGACGGAATGATGGTCCAGAGCAGACACACGTCCATATTGAAACTTCTCAAATTCCCAAGCGATCACAAAAGCTATCCAAAACATTCTGTTAGTTCGATATTCGTGCTTCTAGAGGACGACTTGGTTGAGTCATTCCTGCATCCCAACATGTCTTTCCATTCGGACAGTTGCTATCATTCGCCACAAACGTGAATTATCCCTGCCACTGGACACCGCCGGCTCGCCACTCACCATAGACAGAATTACCCTAGGAAACCAGCCACAAACATATTTGATCGCTGCACTTACAATTACGTGTTACGATCACGGTCTCAATTGATGACTTCCGACAATGAGCGAAGTATCGGAAACATACCAAGCTGATGGCTGGAAATAGATATATCTGTACCATTCTTATACTTTCCCCTTTGCTATTACAGTATTCCGCGTCAGATTCATACCATCCTTATGACTGGACATAGTTATTTCCTTTGCACATGTCGGAACGTGCACACAGATGCTTAAGGCGAACCTATCATGCACCCACTACTAGTAAGTATAATACTATACCAATAACTGATTGCTCGCAATACGAAATAATACTGAGAGAAAATCAGCCTTTGGTGGTTACGTCTCATCAGTTTTTCCTGTAAGTGCGACCCCTGTGTCTTAGAAAGAGAGACATAATCGTTAAAAAAACACGACCTTATTACTATCACAGATGGTCTTGGTTCTACAGGTGCACACAAGTATTCATGTTAAAATCTACATCCGATTTATAAATCGACTTATGACCCTACCTCCGAATGAAGTGGTTTGCTTTCCAGACAAATACCGCGATACTGAATACAGACGATGAATGCTGGAGTGTAAATTATCAGACGAGCAGTACAGTTACACGTAGCCCATGTTGCAACCTCGTGATATAATCACGGAATTTTGGAAGTAGCCGGCCGGGTTGGCCAAACGGTTCTAGGCGCTATAGTCTGGAAATGCGCGGCCGCTACGTTCGCAGGTTCGAATCCTGCCTCGGGCATGGATGTGTGTGATGTCCTTAGGTTAGTTAGGTTCTAGGAGACTGATGACCTCAGAAGTTAAGTCCCGTAGTGCTCAGAGCCATTTGAACCATTTTTGGAAGTGATTCGGCTAAGGAACGTGGTATAAAACCGGTGTTTACGACTTCCTCATGCCGCCGCTTAGATATTTCTCCAGTATTTTAACATATTCCATCTCGATACCATGTCACAGGTTCCTCAATACATCCAGTGGGTTACAAACGAATTTGATTGAGAAGTATCACAAACCATAGAGTGTGTGCGATTGAGGTCGTAAGAAATGTACACAGCCTTTTCAAGCTATCTACTAGAAAAGCTGCCGTGTGGTATTAGCCGAGCGGTCCAAGGCGCTGCAGTCATGGACTCTGCGGCTGGTCCCGGCGGAGGTTCGAGTCCTCCCTCGGGCATGGGTGTGTGTGTTTTTCCATAGGACAATTTAGGTTAAGTAGGTTGTAAGCTTACCAGTAAAGTCCCATAAGATTTCACCCCCATTTGAACTAGAAATGCTGTCTTGAGTTAGGAATCAAGTCTTTCCATTCAACCACATACTTGCATTGGATCCCATGAAGAAGTCCTTTAATGATTACTGTCACTAGTGAATCATATTTCTGGCACTCTCATCACAGTACACCTCCCGATCAGTGTATTAGAACAAGGTGTTGGCAGCTGTACTACATTTGCAACAATTTTAGAACACGGAGCAAGAGGTTAGGTCATGATCGCATGGGAGGAACTGATACAAAATCGATGGAGTTTTCCTATTTGGGGAGCAAAATAACTGATGATGGTCGAAGTAGAGAGGATATAAAATGTAGACTGGCAATGGCAAGGAAGGCGTTTCTGAAGAAGAGGAATACGAGGAAACGTCGACATGGAAGCTAAGGGAACCAGGGAAACAGTCACTTTTTTTCCATCGAGGCAGCATTCTACTATAAGTATATTGAGGTAAAAGTGATACATGCAAGTTGACTACTATATTTGCCGCTAATCAGGAGTACAGACATCCATCTGCCTTTAATCTTACTTGCATCTGCGTTAGAGGATGACGTAGAGTGGATAGAGTGGTCGGTTCAGATGGTGCTGTAATGAGGTACGATTTAATGGTAGACTGATGATGCATTCTAAGAGATAGAGAGAGGGCGAAGTTGCTGCAGGTCATGTGACCATTTTTCCTTGATGTTCTGTCAGGATGCATCAGTTGTATGGCTTAACTTGCGTTCGACTTGTGTTCTGTGTGGGTCTTACAGCAGTGTCTATTTGCGATTGTTAACAGTAAACCTCTCTGTCATCAGAGGACTTCCATCTCATGTGTGATGAAATGTGACACATTAGTCTAAACAAATGAAGATTTATGCGATGCACTCGATTCCCCTGTCGCATCTTGGGTGTACTTCAGCTTCATAACTAAGTTAGCGATAGGGGTTTGTGAAACACTGCGATGACCATGTATACATACGATTGACATATGTGGTGTTTACAGAGCTAGTGGCGGCATGACCTGTAATTTCACATTTAGGGCGCTGCTGCTATACGTTTATCTGCTTCCTTGTAAGGCGTATTCTCTGTTACTGACTATTCTTTGATATAGGACTGATTTGGGCATAGTATAATTTCTGAACCGTGATCGGAAGTGAACAATCGACGCCCTACATCTATGGATAGCTATATTGTGCATGTCTCATACAGAGTCACTGTTTCTAGGAAGTAGTTTTTTCGTTTTACGGTTTGTTACCGTAGTTTATCGTAGAGAAACCTGCAAGAAGGATGTATGTCATGTGCTGGAAATATATTTCTTACATTGGAATATTACGGGCACTACATTCCATACAACTGATAGGTTGGAAACTCAAGAGCTCTGACATTATAGCCTATTTTAAGTGCACAACCATGTAGGCTTAGGACTGCATGTGTTTACATTCTCTCTCAGCAGTACGCTGCTGGTACTGATCCCAGACACTAGAACAATACTTTAAAATTGGAAGCGTAGCTGATTCACGTAAAATGCTTCGAACTCCATCCATCTGGGGCTCCATCATGCGTAAAAATCACCCATTTCTTGTTCTTCTTAATAATCTGCTATAACATCACAATACTTTCAAATCTGTTACTATACATAGATTAGGAGTGCTAACCTCTTCGAAATAGACGCATCTCGAGAAATCTTGTACACTCGGATGGGCGAGGATTGGGCATGCCCCATTCATTGACGAGACGTGGAATGTAGGGGTCCACTTCTGGTTGGCTGCAGATTAAATCTATAACGGTGCTGCAAGGTGGGTTACTCAAAGAGAGTGCGAGCGGGTCTTTCAGTGTCTTAATTTTATCCTATGACTGCGAGAATGATCTGTGACTCCCATCGGCATAGTGATAGATCGCAAATTAAGCACTATGATCAAGGTGCTAGAAACATATAGAGCGCTGTCTGGTATACTTTGATGATGAATGGACATACTGCACAGTCATCTATCCACATTCGCAATGATACTCGAAAAGTAGAGAAGGGGCGGCTTGCGTGTGATACTGAAATTTTGAAACATGCTGTCGCATCATTGGTCGGTGCTGAAATTACTCTAAAATTGCTAAAATTGTTGGCACTATCAAGTGTGGTGCTTATTATTTCAGTACATCGACGGTGTCTTTTCCATCCCATCTGTCCACTGGTATGATGTTGGTTACCACATAATGATTGACTGACATCGCTTGTTTGAATTGGAGAAAGAGTTTTGGTGGCTGGGTAACACCTTCAGGGGATGGCTAGCACCAAAACAATGAGCATGTACAAGGCTGCAATATGAGAAATCAGGCGAAACGGAATGCAGAGCCATCAGCTATTGCATCACTGCGGCAGATGAGTCAATCACCTTCGGACAGCACTTTGGAAGCTCTCCACAACGCCTCCATACTCTTCCAGTTTCCTTATGTTGTAACTCTCTTTTATTTAAAATCATCCAGTTTGTGTGGTGTGTTATGGTAGCTGCAGTAACAGCATGACTTATACCGTGCGACGTTTAGTTGTCTGTGAGAAGCAATGGACCTGAACGTGTTAATGTCAACTAAGAACCTGACACAGACCTGGAGGAAAAAACAAAATGTATGGTAGTGTACAACGCGTGTTACAGCAGAAAAAAAAAGTTTCAAACAACGACACAGGGCCACAGGGAAGGTCTCTTCGAGTTAGAGTATAGTTTGTGGGATACGATCATCCTCTTACAGTACAGGCAAAGAAACATTAGATTGGTCTGTGCCACGGATCAATAGCTGTAATATTAATATGATCGTCACATGTACCCGACGCTGGTGCGCAGACGGTATTTGTTTGCGGTAAATGGGAGCGGAGAAAGCGGTAAATATCTTATCAAGTTCTCTAACGGATGAAGCTAGTGGAGCATTAATAGTTCGTAGTTTTTCTCTGTTCGCTGGTACAGAATAACGAAGATATCATGATGGGCTGATAGACGTGAATGGGCCATGGGGGATGCAGATCTGCTTTGGACAGCAGCACCTGTATGTAGTTTCGGGACGCACCACAGTGCACCAGCAAAATCCTCGTCCTCC
Source organism: Schistocerca gregaria (assembly GCF_023897955.1). NCBI lineage: Eukaryota > Metazoa > Arthropoda > Insecta > Orthoptera > Acrididae > Schistocerca > Schistocerca gregaria. Next base: position 26,724,856 of record NC_064928.1, on the reverse strand, counting down.
CCCCAGATCCCGTACTGTCTTTTATACTACCTAGAGTTGAAGAAACAGGCTTCATTTGGCGCTGACCTTACACTTGGTAACGATGGTAAAATATTGGGCTGATAGACGTGAATGGGCCATGGGGGATGCGGATCTGCTTTGGACAGCAGAACCTGTATGTAGTTTCGGGACGCACCACAGTGCACCAGCAAAATCCTCGTCCTCCCCCAAGATCCCGTACTGTCTTTTATACTACCTAGAGTTGAAGAAATAGGCTTCATTTGGCGCTGACCTTACACTTGGTAACGATGGTAAAATATTGGGCTGATAGAGGTGAATGGGCCATGGGGGATGCGGATCTGCTTTGGACAGCAGAACCTGTATGTAGTTTCGAGACGCACCACAGTGCACCAGCAAAATACTCGTCCTCCCCCCAGATCCCTCACTGTCTTTTATACTACCTAGAGTTGAAGAAACAGGCTTCATTTGGCGCTGACCTTACACTTGGTAACGATGGTAAAATATTGGGCTGATAGACGTGAATGGGCCATGGGGGATGCGGATCTGCTTTGGACAGCAGCACCTGTATGTAGTTTCGGGACGCACCACAGTGCACCAGCAAAATCCTCGTCCTCCCCCCAGATCCCGTACTGTCTTTTATACTACCTAGAGTTGAAGAAATAGGCTTCATTTGGCGCTGACCTTACACTTGGTAACGATGGTAAAATATTGGGCTGATAGACGTGAATGGGCCATGGGGGATGCGGATCTGCTTTGGACAGCAGAACCTGTATGTAGTTTCGGGACGCACCACAGTGCACCAGCAAAATCCTCGTCCTCCCCCCAGATCCTGTACTGTCTTTTATACTACCTAGAGTTGAAGAAACAGGCTTCATTTGGCGCTGACCTTACACTTGGTAACAATGGTAAAATATTGGGCTGATAGACGTGAATGGGCCATGGGGGATGCAGATCTGCTTTGGACAGCAGCACCTGTATGTAGTTTCGGGACGCACCACAGTGCACCAGCAAAATCCTCGTCCTCCCCCCAGATCCCGTACTGTCTTTTATACTACCTAGAGTTGAAGAAATAGGCTTCATTTGGCGCTGACCTTACACTTGGTAACGATGGTAAAATATTGGGCTGATAGACGTGAATGGGCCATGGGGGATGCGGATCTGCTTTGGACAGCAGCACCTGTATGTAGTTTCGGGACGCACCACAGTGCACCAGCAAAATCCTCGTCCTCCCCCCAGATCCCGTACTGTCTTTTATACTACCTAGAGTTGAAGAAATAGGCTTCATTTGGCGCTGACCTTACACTTGGTAACGATGGTAAAATATTGGGCTGATAGACGTGAATGGGCCATGGGGGATGCGGATCTGCTTTGGACAGCAGCACCTGTATGTAGTTTCGGGACGCACCACAGTGCACCAGCAAAATCCTCGTCCTCCCCCCAGATCCCGTACTGTCTTTTATACTACCTAGAGTTGAAGAAATAGGCTTCATTTGGCGCTGACCTTACACTTGGTAACGATGGTAAAATATTGGGCTGATAGACGTGAATGGGCCATGGGGGATGCGGATCTGCTTTGGACAGCAGCACCTGTATGTAGTTTCGGGACGCACCACAGTGCACCAGCAAAATCCTCGTCCTCCCCCAAGATCCCGTACTGTCTTTTATACTACCTAGAGTTGAAGAAATAGGCTTCATTTGGCGCTGACCTTACACTTGGTAACGATGGTAAAATATTGGGCTGATAGACGTGAATGGGCCATGGGGGATGCGGATCTGCTTTGGACAGCAGCACCTGTATGTAGTTTCGGGACGCACCATAGTGCACCAGCAAAATCCTCGTCCTCCCCCCAGATCCCGTACTGTCTTTTATACTACCTAGAGTTGAAGAAATAGGCTTCATTTGGCGCTGACCTTACACTTGGTAACGATGGTAAAATATTGGGCTGATAGACGTGAATGGGCCATGGGGGATGCGGATCTGCTTTGGACAGGAGCACCTGTATGTAGTTTCGGGACGCACCACAGTGCACCAGCAAAATCCTCGTCCTCCCCCCAGATCCCGTACTGTCTTTTATACTACCTAGAGTTGAAGAAATAGGCTTCATTTGGCGCTGACCTTACACTTGGTAACGATGGTAAAATATTGGGCTGATAGACGTGAATGGGCCATGGGGGATGCGGATCTGCTTTGGACAGCAGCACCTGTATGTAGTTTCGGGACGCACCACAGTGCACCAGCAAAATCCTCGTCCTCCCCCCAGATCCCCTACTGTCATTTATACTACCTAGAGTTGCACGAGAAGGGCACACATCGTACACTGTTGGTGGAGCTACGACATCTTCCCATTTCCACCGAGTGGTCAAAACACAGTCCAGTCGTACTAACTCAGATCAGTCTGTTGCTACACGAGTTACAGAAGGTGATCGATGTAGCTCTCTCCGATGTCTACTCAGTACCGACTTAAATTGGAGTGATCACATATGCAAAGTTGGAAGAGGCATAGGACCTACCTGACACTACTTTGGAATTTCACAGTAGGAAAGAGGTTCGAGAAAGTTGAATCCATTCGAAACATGAGTGTGCCAGAAATATGATTCAGTGGTGATAGTAATCATTAAAGGACTTCTCCACAGGATCCAATGCAGGTATGTGTTTTAATGGAAAGCAGCATTTCTATCAGATAGCGTAGCACTACAGATTTGGAAAGGCTGAGTACATTTCTTACGACCTCAATCAGCATACCATCTATGGTTTGTGATCCATCTCAATCAACCGTCACCTATAACCCACTGGATCTATCGCAGAACCTCTGATATGGCATCGAGATAGAATAAGTAACAAATACTGGAGCAATATCTAGCGAAAGCATGAGGGAGTTGGTGTACCACGTTCCTTAGCCGAATCGTTTTCAAAATTCCGTGGTTTTTTGACGAGGTTGCATCGTGTGCTACGTGTAACTGCATTGTTGGTCTGATAATATACACATCAGAGATGACTGTCTATACTCAATGTCGCGTTATTTGTCTGGAAAAACGAATTCATTTGGAGGTAATGTCATAAGTCGATATATAAAGCTGGTATAGCTTTTAACATGAATGCTTGTGTGCACCTGTAAATCCTAGACCATTTGAGATAGCAATATGGTTATGTTTTTCTAACATATAGCGGTTTGTATCACGATTACACCTCTCTTTCTAAGACACAGTGGTCGCACTCGCAGGGACACCTTATGAGAGGTGTCAACCAATCTCTGATTTTCTCTCTGTGTTATTTCACATCGCGAGCAATCAGTTATTGGTAGAGTATTATACTTGGTGGTAGTAGGTGGATGATAGGTTTGCCTTGAGCATCTGCCTTACAAAGTATGTGTTTATGTTGCGACATGTGCAAAGGAAATGACTATGTCCGGTTGTAAGAAGGTATGGATTTGATGTGGTATACTGTGATAGCAAAGGGGAAAGTATGTCAGGCAATAAGAATGGTACAGATATTCTATTTCCAGAGCCACAAGCATCAGCGGGATGTATTTTCGACACTTCGCTCATTATCGGTTGTCTTCCAATTGAGACCACGACTGTAACAGTTAATTGTAAGTACAGCGATCAAATATGTTTGTGACTGGTTTCCTAGGATAATTCTGTCTACGGTGCGTGGCGAGCCGGCGGTGTCCAATCATAATGATTCATGTTTCTGGCTAACGGTAGCAGCTGTCCTAATGGACAGGCCTGGTGGGATGCAGGAGTGTAGCGGACTCAACCATGTCGTCCTCTAGAAGCACGAATAGTGAACTAACAGAATGTTTTGGATCGCTTTAGTGATCGCGTGGGAATTTGAGAAGTTTCAATATGGACGTGTGTCTGCTCTGGACCAAAATTGCCTCCCATGTAAATTGTGTCGTTGATTGCTTCTACACGTTTCACGCTTTTATTTAGCTGAGTGAACATCGATTCTGTTGCGTCCATCTAGCAGTTGGAAGACGGGTGCAAGACTCGTTTGCTGGTCCTCAAGACGTGAGAATCGCCCTAGTTGACTTTGTAGATGATAGGGATGATTCGGAATCTGGTACATCACCGACATCGGTATTCGTGAATGGAAATAGCAGTTTCCTCGATTTTTTTCGCGTTTCCACGTACAGGTTTTCACGGATGGGATATGTTTCTAGTTACTCTGTGATTTTCAGCACGCTCCACCTCTCTAAAGTTTTGGTTCTCTAGAGAAGTAATTTCCAGTCTATGTCTTCGGAATTCTGTTGTGCGATAGATACTGGTATACAGGCAATATCGCTACGTGCCTGATAAGCAAAAGCTTCCGTGGAAGTGGTGAAATCGATAAACTGAAAAGACTCTAGGGCTTTTTTTCTAATTGTTATTATTTCCATTATTCATCGACACGTATGAGATGGCGGGAGAATTTTTTGCAGTGCGAAAACGACATCGAGCTGGTGCAAGTGAAAACGTATCATAATTTTTTTATACACCTACAATTGATAGAAATGTTATGCTGCTGCTTGAACGTAAGGGCTGTGGCGTATGGTCCGACATACGTTTGTGGGAAACAATCAAACTACTATTCACATAAAAACAAAAAACGAAGACAAAAATTACGTATGTCTAGTCATAATGGAAGCATAGATTTGACATGGTGAATTGTGATTTTAATGCACTGAAGAGTATGACCGTACGTAAATGGTGATAGATTCATTTTGTAAACAGCCGCACAATATAGCAATGCAAGTGTTGAACTCGACTGCTATAGTGTACAAACAAGATGAGCAACATGGCCGTAACAATACGTCCCCTCATCGGCACCCCTAGGTATACCCTCACATTTTTCTTGTGATGTTGATTACATTGTGAAATTGACTACAGTATAACCTTGATTAGAGTACACCAGCTCGCATCAGTGATGTCTTTCCAAGCATTACGTCTGTGACTGCTGTATTCATTATCACATAGTGCTAGACGCCTGTTCTTCAAAACACTTGTCTGAGAGAATCTTGACAGGATAGAGCGCCTTCCAGAAGCTCTGATTCGAAGAGTTTGTCAGATAATTTCTTAGTATTGAGGAGAATCGAGACATATAGCCAGTGTGAGTGTAGGCATATCATAATTCTTTCTGGCACTTTACAGATATAAGAGATAACTGCACTGTTTGTGTAAAATGTATATATATTGTAGTGTAATGTTATTGTGGCTTATGTTCCAGCATGTCCAGAGGAAATGAGTGTGTGTCCTACTGTGAGGGACATCCTACTGTGAACACATCAAGAACTGTGAAGCTATGAGAGACATTTAAACATGGAAATTATGTGCACATAGATACTGAAATTCAATCCAGGACCACAGCCATCAAGAGCAGACTGTACATCAATCCGTGTCAGACTGCAGCAGCAATCTTAATATATAATTGTAGCTACACTGATAAATAAGTTCCTGTTTCCAAATATTCTCGTGATTCTTGTATTTATTTTATGATCTGTAGACAACTTTTGCGGGGTTTAACTCTCACTGCAATGTGGCGATTTGTACAAAATTATTTTGCCTCTGAAAGTCTCCTCTGCAGAATACGTTGGGGGATGGTGCTCCCACACCGGCAACAGCAGCAGTTTGATGGGTAAATTCAGTGATGAGCTGGCTGTCCCACTACGACTGCTAGGAATTGCAGCTATGCGTCATCGTACCAGTAATGGTACCTAGATGAACACGTATTTCGACTAGAATTTATCAGGTGTCAAGCAACAAAGGGATGCCACAGCCTCAGTCTTGCGGGAATGGAACAGACACCTGCATGTGGCTCGGCAGCTGACGGTCGCATCATCACTTTACGGGGGCCGACTGTGCACCCTAACTCAAGGGGGCATCTGCAGAGTCAGCTGCATTGACGTCAGGTGTCAGGTGGCAGGATGTATTTTTTAGCAGCGATCTTTTCTTTAAACTATATTACATCAATTTCGTCGATCAACAGGATGCTGCGAATTAAAAAGAAACTTCCAAATACACATGAAGAATATCTATTTAATTAATTTGCATAGTGTTTTTATATCAGTGTGGTATTAGCGGTACTATACTTGAGGGGAGGGTGTGTGTGAGTGGGTGACATGGAGCAGAAAAGTAGTTTAGGTGCAGAACACTAGGTTAATTTGCATAATTTTTATGTAAAAGCCGGCCGTGGTGGCCGAGCGGTTCTAGGCGCTACCATCTGGAACCGTGTGACCACTACGGTCGCAGGTTCGAATCCTGCCTCGGACATGGATGTGTGTAATGTCCTTAGGTTAGTTAGGTTTAGGTAGTTCTATGTTCTAGGGGACTGATGATCTCAGAAGTTAAGTCCCTTAGTGCTCAGAGCCATTTGAACCATTTTTAAATGTAAAACACAATACAATAGTTTAAGGGGTAGGAGACAAGAAGAATGAGCTAGAAAAAGCGTTCAAAAGCATGTAAAATTCGAACAGTGCACCAGAAAATGGTAGAAGGACATAACTAATTACTTCATTTAGTATCAAAGGCGGTACAATAGTTTAAGGAAATGGGGGTGACATGGAAAGCCACATAACATAACAATGGTTTAAATGCCGACAAAGGGCGAAACATTAGGTTAAGACACCCAGAGTGTATTGTCAAACATTATGTTATGCAACATGTTTGCTCCATGTAATTACTTCTTACGAGACCTGCATGTTTCCAAACAGCAGAGAACTATAAACTGAACATTTTGTAAATAAACGATATACCCTGGAATTTTCCTTCATGAGATCCTTCCTCTCCTCTGCAGAGCCGCCAATCTCCAGGTAGAAGAAGGAAGGGGGAAAGGGTAACTGGCAAGGTGGGTGGGGATGGTCTGGCGGGTATGGTGATTGATTTACTGAAAAATTCTATAAATAAATTATATTCCATACAAGGCCATAAATAATTAAATAATATTCTACACATTGTCTAAAGCGCATAAACAATATTCCACACACCGCAACCGAATTCCCTCCAAATGATCGATCAACTGTGTCTTTCTCCCGCCAATTTCTAGGACAGAGGGTGACGGCGGTATACCAGATGGGGAGAGGTTAATTGCTTGATCGATTTAAGTAAGTAGTCAATCAAATTGATAAGAGTGAAAGGGGCTATTCCAGCTACTCAGACCTGAAAGTGTACATCTAGCAACGAGTGGGAACATTTCCTGAAAGGAGGGGAGTGGGTGGTGGTGGGAAAGCAATAGTGTGAGTGCCTGTCAGTCAAAAGGAAGGATCATTTTAGCAGAACAATAGGCTAACAACCTGTCACCCAAAGGAGAACAATACATTAATGTCCTGTCTTTTAAAGGAGAACAATAGGTTAAGTACCTGTTAGTCTAAGAGAACAATAGATTTCACCCTGAGTGCATACCTGCCCCTGATGTAGGCAATCCACAATAAAAAAAATGCACCAGAACTAAGTTTGTTCCACTACTGGTGGGCTGTGGCACTGAGTCGAGTGTTTCTGTGTGTGGTGTGTGTGTGTGTGTGTGTTGGGGCTTATGGGCGCTCAACGTCGAGGTCATCAGCGCCCTAACACACATTAAAAGGAACGAATGTGGACAGACCTAATAAATCTTAAGCACACACACAAAGAAAGAAGGTAAATGCTACATAAGAAAGTAAAACGTAAGGAAAGGGAAAACATAGCAACAATAATGCCACAGGAAATTGTCATTGGCTGGCCACTTACATAAAACATGGGCGAGCTTGTCACACAGTGAGCAAATTAAGATCCGCTCCCTAAAATCTTTGTAAAAACACATGGCACATAACTTTAGAACTTTAAGCACATTAGTCTGAGTTTTGCCTAAAAGAGGTGGCATGTCCGCTAGCAAGTCAGCTGCGGCCTGCTGGTCAGAAAATAAAACACAGTCCAATAAAACGTGGCGCACAGTGACCTGGACGCCACAAGCACCACAAATTGGAGGGTCCTCCCGCCGGAGCAGGAAGCCATGCGTCATAGGGCTGTGGCCTATCTGAAGCAGAGTGAGGAGAACCTCATCTTGTTGACGGGGCTGAAAAGAAGTACACCAGGCACGCGTTGTGGGCTTGACTACACGGAGCTTATTGTCAGTCACTTCCAGCCACTCATCCTCCCAGTGACGCATGACTCGTGAGCTCAACAGCGAGGTAAGTGCGTGAAGGGGTATAGCACACTGAGATACTTGTGGATCGAGACACGCCTCCTTGGTTGCGAGATCTGCCCTTTCATTCCCAGCAATGCCGACATGCCCTGGAACCGAGCAGAAAGCCACCACCTTCCCCAGTCGCTGTAGTTGGAGGAGGGCATCCTGGATGGTCTGGACTATTTTATCTGCTGGATACAAACGTTTCAATAAGTGAAGAGCACTTAGTGAATCGGAACAGACAAGAAATTTAGGACAGGAAGAATGTCTCATCTGCTCCAGTGCCATCAAGACCGCAGACAATTCTGCATCAAAGACACTAAAAGTCTTAGGCAGTCGGATCTTGAAGACACGATCCGGAAAAACAACAGAGCAACCAATGGAATCTCCTTGTTTCGACCCATCCGTAAAAACGGCTACATAGTAGTGGTGCTCAGGTAAAATGGCATAAAATGCTGCAATAAAAACGGTGGCAGGAGTGCAATCTCTCTTGTACTGCAATAAATATAAAATCACTCTGGGCCTCTTCAGTAACCAGGGTGGCAGGCGGTTAAAACCCAGGATTTGTGGTTGTACAGACTCCACACCGAGGGACTCAAGCAAACGTTGCACTTGGATCCCAAACGGTGACGTAGCCTGGGGACGGGAAAAAAGGCGGTCCAGAGGTGGATGAGCAACAAGATGGTGAGCAGGCGAGATGGGAGCTGCAAGAAACTTACAAGCCTGGCGCACCAGCAGGAGCTGCCGCCGGATGGTAAGTGGCGGTTCCCCAGCCTCAGCACAGAGGCTGGGTATGGGACTGGTCTGACAAGCACCTGTGGCCAGTCGAATCCCAGCATGGTGGACAGTGCCAAGGATCTGCAAATAAGACGGCCTTGCTGACCAATACACTGGGCACCCATAGTCCAGCTGTGAACGCACAAAAGCTCGATAAAACTGAAGGAGACGCGCCCTGTCCGCTCCCCAATATCTGTGGCTGAGGATGTTCAGTGCTTCAGAGTTCTGGCTTTCAAGTCACGTAGGTGTGGTAGCCATGACAAGCTGGAGTCAAAAATTAGGCCCAGAACCGCACTGTGTCTCTAAAATGTAGGGCAGTATCCCCCATATGTAAAGCACACAAAGTAAAAAGACGACGAGAACGATTAAAATGAACACAAACACACTTATCGGCAGAAAACCGAAAACCCGCTGTGAGCTGCAACTGACGGCTCACGGTGGCAACACTGGAGAAGGAACGGAAAACAGCAAAGTCGTCCACAAATAAGGAGCACTGTACTGAACTCCTCACTGTAAACGTTATACTGTCGATGGCTATGGCAAAGAGGGTAACGCTTAAAACACTGCCCCGAGGGACGCCATTCTCTTGCTCACAGCGATCAATCAGTGTGTTACCAACTCGGGTCCGAAAAAGAACGCTGAGACAGGAAAGACCGAATGGGGAGGCGGCCACGAAAGCCCCATTGATGCAGTTGTGCAAGAATACAGTGTCTCCAAGTAGTATCATATGCCTTACTGATATCAAAGAAGATACCGGTACAGTGATGCTGACGGAGGAAAGCTTGCTGAATAGCCGCCTCTAGGGGGGTCAGGTTGTCAACAGTGGACCGAAATTTTCGGAATCCACACTGAGAGTAGCTAATGAGCTGTCTGGTTTCTAACAGCCAGACCAGGTGACGGTTAACCATCCGTTCCAGGGTCTTTCCGACACAGCTTTTCAAGGCGATACTACGATAACTACTGGGACATGTGCGGTCCTTTCATGGTTTGAGGAGAGGGATGAGGATTGCCTCCCTCCACAAGGTGGGGAACACTCCTGTCTGCCATATGAGATTAAAACATTCGAGGAGGATTCCCTTGACGCTGCTGACAGATGACGAAGCATGGAATACCGGATGCGGCCTTGAGCTGGTGCTGTATCAGAATTGCAGATTCAAGTTTCCACAGGGAGAAAGGGGAATTGTAGGCCTCAGAACTGTTCGACCCAAAGTCCAAGTTTGCTCTCTCGACAGTCGCACGGTAGCGACGAAACGCTGCATCCTGATTTGCAGTCGCAGTACTTCGTGCAAAATGCTCTGCCAGCGTCTGAGCAATGGCTCTGGGTGTCGTTTGGAGGCATCACTGGTTCAGGACTACAGCTATTGGTAAACGACTGTGTTGACCGGAAATCCTCCGGATGGCTTCCCATACTTTTGTGGAACTAGTGGAACGCTTGATGGAGTCCAGGAACTCCTGCCATGACGTCTTCGTGCTCTGCTTAACGACACGGGGTGCCCTGGCTCTCGCGATTCGAATGGCGGTAAGATTGACCGCTGTTGGGCGGCATTTAAATCGTCGAAGAGCCCCACGTCTGTCCCGGATGTCTGAATGGCACTCTTCTGTCCACCAAGGCACAAAGCGCCGCTTAAGAGGGCCAGAAGACTGTGGTATGGACAGCTCAGCAGCATGATGGACCACAATTGTGATGTGATCCACCCATTCCTGTGCGCTGTTGTGGCGTTCAAACACAGCCAACCGACTGAAGAGTGGCTAGTTAGCCCTGCCAATCATCCACAATGGCGGCCTCTGCTCCAGCAATACAGCATCCAGGAAATGAATGATGATGGGGAAGTGATCGCTGGAATGAGGGTCGTCAGTGACCTCCCAGGGAACAGAGTCGGTGAGCGTTGGAGAGCAGAAAGATAGGTCAATGGCTAAGAATGACCCTGTTGCAGCAGAGAAATGAGTCGGATTACCAGTGCTGAAAATGCACAGCACTTGAGACGTTAGGAGGCTCTCCAAAACTCGACCTCGAGTGCAAAGAAAAGTGGAGCCCCACAGGACATGATGGACATTGAAGTCACTCAGGAGGAGAAAATGGTGGGGGAGTTGTGCGATAAGATTTGTGAGAACCTCTAAGTTCACTGTATCCAGAGGAGGTAAATAAAGGGAGCAAATGGTAAGCCGCCGACATGAATGAATTTCAACTGCAACTGCTTGCAGGTCAGTAACCAGGGGGAGAGCAGGGGAATGGTGGTCATTATTGACAAATACGGCGACTCCACCTTTGGCCTTTTCTCCAGTCAGGTCATCTTTACGATATAACGTATAGCCCCTTAGTACAGGAGCATAAGACGGTTTTAGATGCGTTTCCTGTAAACACAAGCACAGGGGGAATTGCCGTACTAGGAGGTTCAGTTCCTCCACACGCGACCAGACGCCATTGAAGTTACACTGTATAATCGTAGCCATCTATCAGGGTGGGAGGACCTTCATCCTCACTTTCTGTCGGGGAGGAGAACCCACAACAGGTGGAGGCTCAGTTTTGGGGCGACATGATTGCCCCAGTCTATCAACCTCCATCGCCTCTGAAGAGGAGTCGAGAGAGACATCAGAGAGAATGACATCATCATCATCAGACTGTATAACTTCAGTCTCCTTCAGTGGGCGAGTCTTTACCTTTGGCTTTGGTTTAGATTTTCTGGTCTGAGGTGGCATTGGTGCCAAAACCTCAGAAGCCATAGGGGGTGTAGCAGCGCTGGGAAGTGCACAAGACTGGAACCGGGAAGGGGCAAGAAGTTCCATGATGTCAGCCACAACGGCCTGGTCAGAAGGCCGGGGGGGGGGGGGGGGGGCAGCAGGCTTCACAGGAACGGCAGCAGCACACGTACATTGACAAACGCAGGTGCTAGTGCTGACAGTGGCAACCTATGTTTGTGTAGCGGCATCGGTTTTCAAGGCTGGCTGTTTGAGAACGGAAGAAAAGGAGGCAGTGAACTTGGGCATCTGCATGAACGTGTAGAGTTTCTTTGCCCCACCATACGGGATGTGTTTGGTGGTTTTAAGTTCCTGGATTTTCCGTTCCTCAAGGAGAACTCTGCATTCCCTATTCCACACAGGGTGATCCCCAGAATAGTTGACACACTTGGGAGGAGAGGAGCAAGCAAATCCCTATGTGCAGCATTACTACATTTCCCGCAAGTGGCTTCCCCTTTACAGCCGAGAGTAGTGTGTTCAAAGTGTTGGTATTTAAAACACCGCAAGGGGTTGGGGTAATAAGGCCGTACACTGAGACGTACGAAACCTGCCTTCACATGCTCTGGCAATTTGGTGCTGTTAAACGTAAGGATAAATGAGTCAGTCTTTATGAGAGTACCATCCACCCGTTTCATACCGTGTTGCACGTCGACAATTCCTTCCCAGGACCATTCAGCCTTCAATTCGTCTTGGGCAATGTCAACGAGATCTCTGGAAGTCACAACACCCTTGCTGTAGTTCAAGGTGTTGTGAAATTCAGTCTCTATCTCAAACTCCCCAAGAGATTTTGCCTTCTGCAGGTTCTGGACTTGCTGGAACGAACAAGGTGCCATTTCACAAGGGCTTTACAGATTTTAATGTGCCATCAATACCTTCTAAGCCCTTCTGTATATAAAATGGTGAAACTTTATCAAAACTCCCATCTTTTCTTTTAGTCATAAGAAACACATTCTGCGAAGCAGCATGCACTCTGTTATTACTAACGGAATCAGGAGGACTGGCTACACGAGCGCTCTTGTTAGATTGGGTGTTAGAACCTACCAGTGGCCCACCCTTTCCGCTGGGAGGAGAAGAAAAGTTCGAGCGTTCCATCTCGGTCCCACGAGCAGCTAGACAGAGCCCCGCTTGCCTAGGTAAGCCTTATACAACTGAGGTGCGGCAGGTTCCCCAGAGGTTGCCTGCTAACGACTGTTTTCAAGCGGCCAAGCCAAGATCCCCACTCCCTGAGACACACAACGTTCCACCGCCGCGCCGCACGGTGGTCGCTGAAGCATGCCCAGAGCTTACGGTGACGGGGGACTGGCGGCGCTTATAAGTCCCCAGCTCAGGAACCCCGGGGTCGCCAAGCCCCTACCCAGCAAATGAATGCTGAGCCCCTGGGGGCTCTGAGTCGATGTCAAACATTGACCCCAAAACAACTGGCTGAGTAAATCCGTTATTATGATGGGAGTAGGCAGACAGCCAAGAACACGACACTGCTTAGTAAAGCGCTGCTGTGTTCAAAGTAACCTTCAAGTTGGATATAAAATTTCTTTACTGTATAAAGTTGTATACATTTGTGTATAAGTTCCTGTAGTTTCCTTTTAACCTGATTCACTTTGGATCCATACCTAAATGTGAAAACATACACAAAATAGCACTAACGTTGTCATACGTTTCACAGAAATTAATTTTATTGCGCATGAAATCATTTTCGGCATTCTAGCCAGTATGGAAGTGATATAGTTTGAGGGATATTACACACAGTTTCTTCTGTACCACGTCAAAGAGTCAACAAATACTAAGGAAGTTAAGTGGAAATTCGAAATACATCAGTAGCTTAAAATACACAACAATGAAATTGAAGATAGAGCGAGACTATCTGTTACATAACATTTCTTCGACGTCTCATTATTAGACACAGATTCTTTGTTTAATAGAACACCACAAGTCAATAATGCCATCTTTGATACCGCAACACTAGAAAAGTGACTTGCATCGCAATATCTACTTGCCCACATGCCACTCTGTATTTAAAGATGCACCCGTCCCGTATTCGTGTTGTTTATCAGGTCTTAGTTAAAGACAATCGAAAATGTTTACTTCTCCGCATATGTCAGGTGTAACGATAGAAGGGGCGAGTTGTTTATATCTGATGACGTATCTTTGCACCTTGCAGAAAATTCAAGCACCTGAGAAATGGAAAATTCACCACGTCTGCGAGAGTTCCATGAGCATACGCAGAAGGCACGAATTTGGTGTGCAGTAGCAGGGAGGTGGATGTTCTTCCAGATTCGTCAGTGGTTCAGAAACAGCCTGCACCACGTTTATAGTGACTACACTTGTGCAACAACACAATGTACACGTTTCCCACACGAAAATTCTACAGCTCGTTCAGTCAACAGCACCATTATTTATGTGGATCAGTTTGTCCATGGAAAAGTGAGAGGGTAGCAACAACCTCGGTCTCTAGATTTAAGTACAAGTGGTTTTGTCCTGTGCGATTCCCTTAAGACGGCTGCTTAAAGATTCGCACTACTCTCGAATCGTAAAAGAAACTTAAGGACCCTTCTGCAATTTGACAACTAACGGAACATGTAACGACGAATTTATTAATAGGGATCCCATAATGGTGCTATTTTTCCATAAGGTTATATCACAACTTCTTGCAGTTGACTGCACTTGAGCAATCTCATATTATTTATTTGAAATTACTGATGTACTGATATATGCTTGTGGACGTTCAAAGAAGGTGTCACTGCGTTAATAACAATTGATATACATCCAACTCTCTGCCACCTTGTTTCCGTGATTTGTAAACAGTGCCACGAAAAGTTTTAAGACAGGCCTTCACAGTGAAGAAAACGGGGAAACCAGCGAAAAGAAGTGAATCGTATTGCAAAGGACACACACACACACCTAACGTTACCGCTGGATATATTTCGTCAACCACATCAAATACTGACGAACCGTTTCCACAGATCGAAAGTGAGGAGAGGGGCTAGTGTAACTGTTTAATACAAATCATACAAAAATGCACGGAAGTATGTTTTTTAACACAAACCTACATTTTTTTAAATGTAACCACGTTAGATTTGTTAGCACATCTGAACATATAAACAAACACGTAATTAGTGCCGTTTGCTGCATTGTAAAATGTTAATTAGATCCGGAGATATTGTAACCTAAAGGTGACGCTTGAAACCTCCATCGTTCAGTTGCGTGTTGTAACAAACACGGGCCACGGTCGGCGAGCAGTATCTGCAGGGACATGTTTACTATGACGACCGTGTTTACGAGTGTGGCTGTAGTGCACTGTTGTGGTTTGGTCCAGCTGTCGCAGTGTCCGCATGTAGCGCTTGCTGCTATTGTTATTCTGCATTCGTCTCTGCACGCAGACCAACTGTAGTACACCGTGTTACCAGATGTCTGTGATGGTGTAGTGTTGTAGGAACTGTGACCATGGCGTATTCGAAGCCTGAAAAGGCGGAGATGATACTCATCTATGGCGACTGTCGACGAAATGCAGCTGAAGCCTGCAGGGTGCATGTAGAACGGTACCCAGACAGAGAGCATCCAACGTGCCGCACATTGCAAAACATCTACCGCCAACTGTATGCAACAGATATGGTCTTAGCACGCAAACGGGTCCGTAACAGGCCCGTCACAGGAGAAGCGGGTGCAGCTGGTGTATTAGCTGCTGTTGCAGCCACACATATTGAACCCACACATGAGTACACGGGACATTGCGACAGCCGGTGGACTGAGTCAAAGTAGTGTCATGCGCATACTGCATCGTCACCGCTTTCACCCGATTCATGTGTCGCTACATCAGCAATTACATGGTGATGACTTTAATCATCGAGTGCAATCCTGTCAATGGGCATTAACAGAGAATGCGTTGCAGTTCTCCCTGTTTACCGGTGAAGCGGGTTTCACAATCCACGGGGCAGTGGATCTACGGAACATGCATTACTGGTCAGTGGACAATCCTCGCTGGCTCAGACAGGTAGAAGTATAGCGACCGTGGACTGTAAATGTATGGTGCGGAATCATTGGCGACCACCTCATTGGTCCTCACTTCATTGCAGGGGCCCAATATACATCGCGTTTGTACATAATGATCTGCCAACATTGCTCGAAAATGTCCCACTGGAAACGCGTCGACGTATGTGGTATCAGCATGATGGTGCACCTGTACATTCCGCAATTAACACTAGGCTGACCCTTGACAGGATGTTCGACGGGCGTTTCATAGGACGTGGAGGACGCATAAATTGGCCAGCCAGTTCTTCTGATCTTACACCTCTGCACTTCTTTCTGTGGGGTACGTTAAAGGAGAATGTGTACCGTGATGTGCCTACAACCCCAGAGGATATGAAACAGCGTATTGTGGGAGTCTGCGGCGACATTACACGAGATGTACTGCGGCGTGTACGAGATTAATTACGCCAGAGATTGCAATTGTGTGCAGCAAGTGATGGCCACCACATTGAACATCTATTGGTCTGACATGTCGGGACACACTCTATTCCACTCCGTAATTGAAAACCTTTGATGGTAATGTACATGTGCGTCAGTGAAAAAGACCAATAAAAATGTGTTAGCATGTGGACGTAATGTGCTGTTCCAGTCTCTTCTATACCGAAGGTCCATCACCGTTACCTTTGGATCCCTACGTAATTCGTTGCTCTCCGATACACACGATCGAACAGCGGAGGAGTGGTACTCAAGGGTCAACTTTAGGTTATAAATGATTTAAATGGCTCTGAGCACTATGGGACTCAACTTCTGAGGTTATCAGTACCCTAGAACTTAGAACTACTTAAACCTAACTAACCAAAGGACATCACACACATCCATGCCCGAGGCAGGATTCGAACCTGCGACTGTAGCAGTACGCGGTTCCAGACTGTAGCGCCTAGAACCGCTCGGCCACTCTGACCGGCAGTAATAAATAATACAATAATAAAACACAAGCACCTGTCACAGACGGTGCTCCAGGAATCGACCTCTGAGAAGGTCCGGCAACAAACACTTTCGCGAGCGATGAGATAGGCTGCCAAGAGTTGCATTCACTTCACAAGGTGGTAACTTGGACAAGTGGCAGTCTAACGAATGACTAATAATATCTTGCTGAAGCTACCTGACGTCCGATAAACCAAATGCAACGATGGAACAACACGCCAAAGCCGGAACCGGTGGATCGCACTACGCCCATAGAACACTGTGCTTAGAGCGCCCAGAACCAGAAAGGAACCACTACCACCAGAGTAGATAAATCAAAAACGGCCTACAATCAAGAAAGCTGTAAAAACCACACGCCTTACTGGATAGCAGCGGCAAGGCGAGGAAACGTACACTGCCGTTACATACACTAACCCTGAGGGCAGGTAACTGGGGCGTTCGCAGCCACCAGACAGGAAAAATACCGCTGGTTGAACATAACAAATTGTAACAAGCTGAACACAGTAAATAGTAATAAGGAGTCGAGGAAAGCTAATCAGACCCGCCTTCCTCAAGCGCTTCAGCCGCTGCTCTTCGCCTCATTAACACTACAGGCAGCAACACGAACTCAAGTCACTGGAGAATGGCGTGTTCGGGAACTGCGCGGACCTGGCTCCTCCTGAGTCTCCAAACGAACTGTCACACGCACACGACACAGAAAATAAAACACGTCGCTCCAAAGATAGGGCAACAGTTACTACATATCGATAACGGCCGCTGCTGCCACTAGCGGACAGGCAACGGTTGCGAAACGAGTGGCGCCAGTCAACAAGAAGACAAACACCCAGAATTGTGCCAACTAAAGGGTACAGTGTGGCCTCCAAAGAGGGCGGAAACCTACAAACAGCACGAACATGAGGCGCATCAAGGCTCAGTGTACAATTAATAAAAAGCATTTGTCCTGCGTTATAAAAGGTAATAAGAAACTCATTGAAACTTCAGCAAAACATCTCTGGGGAATAAAAAGGGAAAGAAAAATAGGTGAACCCTCTCCCAAAATAAATCTAAATCGATTCGCATGTCAACTGCTGACTTGTTGAGCAAAAGAGGCATAGGTTCTGGCAATATTCATCAGTTATTGGGAGTGCATTCTATTAATAACATCGTTCTAACAGGTGTCAGAAAGCCAGTTGTACCACCCTGTCGCCATGCCAGGTGTCAGAAAGCCAGTTGTACCACCCTGTCGCCATGCCAGGTGTCAGAAAGCCAGTTGTACCACTCTGTTGCCATGCCAGGTGTCAGAAAGCCAGTTGTACCACCCTGTCGCCATGCCAGGTGTCAGAACGTCAGTTGTACCACTCTGTTGCCATGCCAGGTGTCAGAAAGCCAGTTGTACCACCCTGTCGCCATGCCAGGTGTCAGAAAGCCAGTTGTACCACTCTGTTGCCATGCCATCCTCAGCCAGCAGGCATCGATGGGGCTTGCAGTCGACACGCCATTTCCTGGCCGTTGTCAATTTTCATGAGCAGAGCCGCTACTTGTCAATCAAGTGGCTCCTCAACTGACCTCACAACGGCTGCATGCTCCCCACTTGCTGACCACTTTTCAGACCCATACGGTCACCCTTCGAGCCCAGTAGAGCTAATCTGGTTAATCTGAGCGGAATCGTCGTTCCCACTGCGGCAAGGCCGGTGGCGTTTATTAATTGGAAAGCATTTTTTTTTTAATCTTGGCCACCTGAAGTCCCATAACGAATTTGTGGTGTATTAATGGAGTGTCCATCAGCGATATGGAGAGGACTATGCACATCTCAGCTGTGCAGGTGTGTTTGAAATAAACACGCACTGAA
The DNA here is from genome assembly GCF_023897955.1 of Schistocerca gregaria. Classification (NCBI taxonomy): domain Eukaryota; kingdom Metazoa; phylum Arthropoda; class Insecta; order Orthoptera; family Acrididae; genus Schistocerca; species Schistocerca gregaria. Next base: position 26,706,434 of record NC_064928.1, on the reverse strand, counting down.
TGATAACGGTTCGCATCAGGCCGTAATTGTAAATGAACTCGAGTTGAATATTCATCAGTGATGAAAGATAAGTCCCTATATGAATTAATATTTTTCTTTTCTTATTTTCCATTTTTACATTATGCACACTGCAAATAAATCGAAATAATGCTTAATATGTTGTAATTATTAATCTTTTCATAAACGGTATAAACAAGAAACACAACGGAAAAAATGGAACTGTAAATAAATTTCTAAGAAAGGTTTGTACCTACTTACGGCGTCTACGAAGATTCAGAAAATGACATTCCAAGAAGGGATTATGATTAAAACGCACAGGTCCTCGTATTGCGTTAGAATCATTTTTACCTTCGAGCAGCCCTCAGCAGTGGCACATGCACACTAGTTTCCCGATCCAGGTAAAGTAGACCCATCGGCCGATGGAGACAGCGTGAGCTACGGCTGCACAGCTCATTCGCTTCGTAACTCTCGACCGAGTAACGTGCGTTGTTGGAGAATATCGTCAGAACACACTTGTCTATACAAACTTTTAAAACAACCAAGCGTAATTATAAGACTGCTGCAAGAATGGAAATTCCTGCCTCCCATATTTTCGCAATTAAAGTCATCCCAGCATGAGTAAATCATCAACAGTAAAATAATAAAAAAATCTTATTTAATACATGATGTTGTCGTGTATGCCTTAGAATGCCTTCCTCGAATTTTATTTGCAATCCCAAATTTTCCTTTCCCTTTTATTAACCTATTAATGAATATAATGTATTGAGCATTACTTCTACTTATTCGCAGTGTAGGTAATATAAAAACTTGAAATGCAAAAAAAAGCGTCTGTAGGGAGACTTGACTCTACGGCCCTTGAATCAGTGCGCTGTACTCTTTCCGGTCAGTGAAACGCTCCCTGGAAATCGAGACAGCACACATGACCGATGCCTTGCCTGAGCCGCACAAAAAGTGCAGTTTTCCTCAGAACACTTGGCCACCTTTAGCTGCCGCTTCTGTCACCAGACTGGGCAGAAAGGACCAACTACAAGAGGCGGGCATTTCTCATAGGATTAGGCCAAACCCTGCACCCATCATAAATTTTGACGAAATCGGTGGTGACGTATCCGTACGTTAGATATTAGATATCATTTCACACACTACCAGCATGTCACTCAGGTAGAGCGAGTAGATTTGTAACATGCATGAGAACGTGAGGTTGCTAAACGACAAATATAGGAATCATTTTGAAAATTATGCGGGGTTAAGTATGCATATTTACCCGTAACAAATGACGCATTATATACGTGACAGATGAATTCACTTCTGCCTGAGCGCATAAAACGTTACCACTGATCAGCGCTTTCATTATATCTGTGGTTGCAATCCGTCAACAATGAACACTGGCTATGCTTCACAGTATGACAAGCAAATGACTACACGAGCGGAAAATGGCTTTGACGTGTCTGCAACTGCTTTCAGCAACAGGAAGAGACCGGAAAACTTTTTTTACGAAATTCTGTAGAATTTGGCTTCTTCCGTACGGAAAACTTACAAATCTGAGAGCGACCGTGTATAATATACGTAACTGATAATTACTGAATGCTGAAATTGCATTTTGCCTTCTCTTCGCCTGAGCTTCAAACGCAATATTAAATTAACATATTATTTCTCACGTAAAGAAATATGATGCGACTTGAAAAATGGCACCGAAATTGCGAATAACTTCACCAAACTTGGCAAAAAATAACATCGAACGTGGCGCACACAACATCCAATTTCACAAACAAAAGACACGGAATTTGGCAAAAATTAGCACCAAATTAGACAAGAAAATAACTGGATTTTGCATAAAGGTAACAAGGAAATTGGCAAAAATAACAACGGAATTGGCAAAAACAACAAGAAAAGTAGTAAGAAATATACCGAAAATATACCGAATATCAAATTGGTCGCAAATTGCATAGAATTTGGAAAAATAAACACATTTCGGCAAAAAAGGTAACACCAAAGTGGCAGAAACAAATAAATCGACTTTTGCATTAAAACCGTAATTGCCAAAAAAAGCACCGACTTCAGATAAAAATCAACCGAATTCGGAAAAAAATAAGTATCGAAAAGGGAAAAATGTAACATGTAAACTGAAAAAAAGTAACCACCATACTCGTAAAAGAACACAGATATTGGCAAAGAAATACCGAATTTGGCCAAAAAAACATCGAAATTGGCAGAAAATTAAGACAGACAGGGAACAAAATAACATCGAAACTGGCCAAAAATAACTTTGAAATCGACAAAAAACAAATTTCGAAACAAAATAGCACTGAAACTGGAAAAAACGTCACAGAGCTGGACCAGAAATAACACCAAATATGGCACTAAAATAAAACTATTTTTTCCTGACCCTGCCGATAAGTAGCCATCAATTTTAAGTAACACAGTTTTGAGCATGTGGGATTGATCTGTTATTCTGCGCAACGGATTTATGTGAGATATACCCTTTACCCTGTGGCTCCTGCAAGATGGAATTTCCACCCCCACACTACTACAGTAGCCAGACGTACGTTCCTAACGTTCTAAAGAGAATTGCCTGAAAAACTTTCAGCAAAAAATATCTTCTGGAGTCATCTGCTGTAAGGAAATGACACAAAAATTCACAAAATTTCTTTAGTAACTAGTGGGATACTTGGGTACTGGAGTTGTGCTAGTTAGTGTAAGAAAAACATGAAACTAACGAAAGTTATTATTTATTTTACAAAAATTCAGAGAAATCACAATGGCACTTATGAATTGAACAGTTTATATACTGGCTCTTTTCGGAATGTGAAGTTACCTTTCAAGGATAGGATTCGCTAATGAAATTTCTATACAAAGTTTAAGATGCTTGTTGCCTAGGCAGAGGCTGAGAGCCGCGCCTACTCAACTTGAATAATTATCCTTTAGAATGTTGCTAGGTACGATCGAGGCTGTCGCGTGTGAAATGCAATGAAGTGTACTGTTGTGGAGGAAATATGGGGCTCGCAATAGCTGTAGTGCACAATACCGTAAGCTGCGATGACTGCTGTCTGCGCCGCTCGCTGCTGAGAAATAAGATAGCTCTCATTCTATCTGGATTGACCTTCGCCAATCGACCTCTCCCTATGCCTTGATGAAGTCTAGGATTCCTATTCGCCCCTAGTCTAACTATTGGCATGGAACACCGGTCAGATAACCAGTCCACCGCGATGACACTCAAAATTCGCTAGCAGGAGTTTAACTATAACTCTGTCCATTCACACCACACAATAAGTGTGTCGGCTAACACAGTGAACAACGCTTAATCGCAAGGTCTCAATACAGAGTCGCTCTTTGTTTCGCTCTCGACAGAGGTGCTCTCCCAGTAAAGTACTGAGGAGAGACTTTCGAGTACACGTACGAGCGCTCACGCTCTTGTTACGTGTTCTCGCTCCAAGAGCGACAACGGAACGGCGTCTCTCCACGCCAGACGTGAAGGGGTATATCTTTCGGTCTCTTCCATCATTCCTTCAGCTCAAGGCGTCAGATATATCGTTTGCCAATCAGCATTGCTTTTCTAAAACGGGAGAATGACGTTTCGTTTAAGGCGACCAATCCGAAAGCTTGTAGCTTTGGCGTTTGGCGTTTGCTGTCTCCCTGTGAAAATCTCTGAAACTGCATGCTATGTGTAAAGAATGCGTAGGCTGGCCGCTCCCACACAATGTAGTGCACTCACTTGACGGTGCAGTAGGCGGTGGTGAGGACCGCAGTTGTGGTGATGAGCGACCCGCCGCATATGTGGGTCCCGTCGCCGAGGACGAGGGCCTGGTGGGGGAACTGGCCGAGCCTAGCGGGTTTGCCGTCGGTGATGCGCTCACTGCCCTGTCCGTGCGGCGACTGTGTGCCTGAAACAGGAGGTCGAGTTGTGGTACAGTTCTGCTCAACTCTCTGGGCGTGTTGCTAATCTGAGATCCAATGCCAACACACAACCTACATCTGATTGATAGGTACACACGGAAGGCTCTTTGTTCACTACAATATAAAAAATTCACAAATAAAAAATAGCACTACTGACACTTTTGGTTACAACACAGAGTTGTTTGAAATTATTTCTACCTTTTTATACCATTCAGTGTGCTTATATTTACTCTGACAGTTCATATAGTGCTATCCCTGTTTTCGCTTTCTCCCTTCGTTTTTAGAAATTATGTCTAAAATTACTAACATTTGTTAAAAGACAAAAATCTTCTGTTATTAGCCCATAACATTACGGAATTAGTGGGAGACAGCCTCCATAAAATGATCTGAACAGGGCATTGCTCAACCTATTTTGTGGCTCAGGGTTTTTTTTTAATTTTTTTGCATTTGATGCCACCTGGTCCCTTTGTGGGCACGTGACGCTGTAACAAAATTATAAGAACGGAGCACACATGGGCGAGGTATCACTCTAGCCAAGATATTGGTTGTAAATGAGGAAATCCATTGAGATAAGCGAATTGACATAAGACTGATTATTATTACGCAATCTGTGGACTAGTATTTCGAAAACGACGAAGGTGGTCGTATGTTCACACGGAGCTGCGAAATGAGGTAGAAGGACAGTGAAACTACCACTAGGAGGTAAATAGTTGGACGCCTACGGCTCTTCACAGAACGTGGGGTTCGGAAGCTTGTGTGATCTGAAAAGTAGGACAGATGGTGGCATCTCTGCCGAAAGAGCACAGTACAGCTGCACACACAAGTGTTTCGGAGTACAACGCTCATCGTACATTGTTGAACACTTAGTCTGCAGAAGAGCACCTTTAAGTGTTCATATGTTGACCCAACGACATCGTCAGTTACTACTGCAGCGGGCACGAGAGCACCGGGATTCCATCGTCGACCATTGGAAACGTGTTGACTTTTCAAGCGAATCACATTTTTGCTACATTTGATCGCTGGTCGCCTCCACAAACGCCGTCATCGAGGTGAACGGCAGCTAGAAATGCGCCTCGCTCTACAGATGCAAGCTGGTGGAAGCAGTATTGTGCTATGGGAGACATTCTCCTGTGCTTACATGGGACCTACGGTGGCAATCGAAGACACACTGACAGCTGCAAACTACCTTCATCCCTTCATGTTTGGTGTCTTCCCCGACGGCGATGTCGTCTTTCAGCAGTATATGTCTCGGAGGTAAAATCGTACTATAATGGTCTTAGGATAGTTACAGCGAACACATCGATGTTCGGCCACCAAATTCGCTTGAGGAAATCCAATGGAACCCATGTTGGTCGCCACCAGGTGCCATCAGCGGCGTGTGTAGACATCTAATGCCACGTACCTCCACAAAACTATCAACAAACTGTCGGATCCCTGATACGCAGAATCAGTGATGTATTTCGTTCCAAAGTTGGACAAACAAACTGTTAAACAGTTGGTTATAACGTTTTGGTTTATCAATGTACTTGGCACTTTGATTAGCATCTCAGCTTCACACATTTGCGCCCTTTGTGCCTCGTTTTCGGAACGTGATTATTATTTCTATATTTTTTTTTAGTTTTCCATTTATCTATCCACGTCCGCAAAAGACTGGTATACGAATGTTTCCCATTGCATTTAGAAATAACGTTGTTCTTGTTGTGTGCTAATCGTAATTCAGGTGAATGAATTTAAAAAACTAATGAATGGAAACATTTTCTGAAATTGTTTCGCTGGAATTCCTGTGGAGTATCTTGATTCATAATCAGCTGCAAGCGGCGGGTTTCGGAAAAGTGATCCGTTATGCGTGGTTCTTGACGAAATAATATCCAATTTGTGATATCGACGTTTCTTTCCAGAGTAAGATTCATAAGGACAAATGGCACTGTGCGAAATCTACCTTCGTGAGATGCTCGTGGTGTTCGAATATTCGTGTTTAGAATGCTTTTGCTGTCGACATTGTAACGTAGCAAGTCATTCCGTGTTATCAAGGGTGCTGTTAAATGATAGTGGCCAAATTTCATTTCATTGTTTATCATAGTTTCGAAGACAGAAAATTTCACCTAAACATCACAAAAAACCATTCTGTTGTTTTAAAATTGATCTAGTTACGGCAATAGATTAACTTCCAATATCGTATGGATATAATGAAAACTTCAGCTGCCAAAAGTCAGTTAACATTACAATTGTAATTGTTATTTTATGTGATATTGAAACATTTTAAAATTGATATTCAGTTATATTTTGTATGTGAGTGAGTGGGATTGATTTAGAGAGTGAATGAGAGACATATGAAATTGGGAATGTTTTATTTTGTGAAGATCTATGTGAAAAGCAAATCTTGGGGCCTTTCGTGGGAATAACCACAAGACATGTGACATAATTTGAGTGAGCATCGTTTTATAAAGGACACCCAGAAGATAAGTTGTTGTTGTTGTTGTGGTCTTCAGTCCTGAGACTGGTTTGATGCAGCTCTCCATGCTACTCTATCCTGTGCAAGCCTCTTCATCTCCCAGTACCTACTGCAACCTACATCCTTCTGAATCTGCGTAGTGTAGTCATCTCTTGGTCTCCCTCTACGATTTTTACCCTCCACGCTGCCCTCCATTACTAAATTGGTGAACATGTCCTACCGACCGATCCCTTCTTCTGGTCAAGTTGTGCCACAAACTTCTCTTCTCGCCAATCATATTCAATACTTCCTCATTAGTTATGTGATCTACCCATCTAATCTTCAGCATTCTTCTGTAGCACCACATTTCGAAAGCTTCTATTCTCTTCTTGTCCAAACTATTTATCGTCCACGTTTCACTTCCAATACATGGCTACACTCCATACAAATACTTTCAGAAACCACTTCCTGACACCTAAATCTATACTCGATGTTAACAAATTTCTCTTCTTCAGAAACGCTTTCCTTGCTATTGCCAGTCTACATTTTATATCCTCTCCACTTCGACCATCATCAGTTATTTTGCTCCCCAAATAGCAAAAGTCCTTTACTACTTTAAGTGTCTCATTTCCTAATCTAATTCCCTCAGCATCACCCGATTTAATTCGACTACATTCCATTATCCTCGTTTCGCTTTTGTTGATGTTCATCTTATATCCTTCTTTCAGGACGCTATCCATTCCATTCATCTACTCTTCCAAGTACTTTGCTGTCTCTGACAGAATTACGATGTCATCGGCGAACTTCAAAGTTTTTGTTTCTTCTCCATGGATTTTAATACCTACTCCGAATTTTTCTTTTGTTTACTTTACTGCTTGTTCAATTTACAGATTGAATAACATTGGGGAGAGGCTACAACCCTGTCTCACTCCCTTCCCAGCCACTGATTCCCTTTCATGGCCTTCGACTCTTATAACTGCTATATGGTTTCTGTACAAATTGTAAATAGCCTTTCGCTCCCTGTATTTTACTCCTGACACCTCTATAATTTGGCAGAGAGTATTCCAGTCAACATTGTCAAAAGCTTTCTCTAAGTCTACAAATGCTAGAAACGTAGGTTTGCCTTTCCTTAATCTTTCTTCTACAATATGTCGTAGGGCCAGTATTGCCTCACGTGTTCCAATATTTCTACGGAATCCAAACTGATCTTTCCCGAGGTCGACCACCACCAGTTCTTCCATTCGTCTGTAGAAAATTCGCGTTAGTATTTTGCAGCTGTGACTTATTAAACTGATAGTTCGGTAATTTTCACATCTGTCAGCACCTGCTTTCTTTGGGATGGAATTATTATATTTTTCTTGAAGTCTGAGGGTATTTCACCTGTCTCATACATCTTGCTCACCAGCTGGTAGAGTTTTGTCAGGACTGGCTCTTCCAAGGCCATCAGTAGTTCTAACGGAATGTTGTCTACTCCAGGGCCTTGTTTCGACTTAGATCTTTCAGTGCTCTGTCAAACTCTTCAAGCAGTATCGTATCTCCCATTTCATCTTCCTCTACATTCTCTTCCATTTCCATATTATTGTCCTCAAGTACATAGCCCTTGTATAGACCCTCTATATACTCCCTCCACCTTTCTGCTTTCCCTTCTTTACTTAGAACTGGGTTTCCATCTGAGCTCTTGATATTCATACCAGTTGTTCTCTTTTCTCCAAAGGTCTCTTTAATTTTCCTGTAGGCAGTATCTATCTTACCCCTAGTGAGATAAGCCTCTACATCCTTACATTTGTCCTCTAGCCATCCCTGCTTAGCCATTGCACTTCCTGTCGATCTCATTTGTGAGACGTCTGTATTTCTTTTTGCCTGCTTCATTTACTGCATTTTTCTCTTTTCATCAATTAAGTTCAATATTTATTCTGTTACCCAAAGAGTTCTACTAGTCCTCGTCTTTTTACCTACTTGATCCTCCGCTGCCTTCACTACTACATCCCTCAGAGCTACCCACTCTTCTTCTACCGCACTTCTTTCCCCCATTCCTGTCAGTTGTTCCCTTATGATCTCCCCGAAACTCTGTACAACCTCTGGTTCTTTCAGTTTATCCAGGTCCCATCTCCTTAAATTCCCTTTTGGAGTTTCTTCAGTTTTAATCTACAGGTCATAACCAATAGATTGTGGTCAGAGTCCACATCTGCCCCTGAAAATGTCTTACAATTTAAAACCTGGTTCCTAAATCTCTGTCTTACCATTATATAATCTATCTGATGTCTTTTAGTATCTCCAGGGTTCTTCCATGTATACAACCTTCTTTCATGATTCTTGAAGCAATTGTTAGCTACGATTGAGTAATACTCTGTGCAAAAGTCTACCAGGCGGCTTCCTCTTTCATTTCTTAGCCCCAATCTATATTCACCTATTATGTTTCCTTCTCTCCCTTTTCCTACTCTCGAATTCCAGTCGCCCATGACTATTAAATTTTCGTCTCCCTTTACTACATGAATAACTTCTTTTATCTCATCATACATTTCTTCAATTTCTTCGTCATCTGCAGAACTAGTTGGAATATACGTTAAGAACGTAGTAATTTTGTTATTTAAATTTGGATTTGCCTCATACTTTATTTGGTTTATAATTAAAAAGTAATGTAGTACACTGAGGTTTTGGTTATGTAAATTTACTTTCTGAATTCTGGTTAGATCTTGCCACGAGAATCATCTAGAAGTAATTTCTGATTACTAGTTCAGATCAACAGTCAATCAGAACTGAGAGCTTCCCGTGACGGTGGCAGGAGGAACCAGACTTCTGGTAAGGTGAATACAGGGTCAAAATAATAAATCAAATAGGGTAAATGCAGGAGTAGGTTTATTAATGAATAAAAAATAGGAGCGTGGGTAAGCTACTATGAAGAGCACAGTGAACGTAGGCAAGACAGACACGAAGCTCACGCCTACCACTGTAGTAGTTTAAATGCCAACTAGCTCCACAGATGACGAAGAGATTGCATAAATGTATAATGAGATAAATAGAATTAATCAGATAGTGAAGGGAGACGAATATCTGATAGTCATGCGGGACTGGAATTCGATGGTAGGAAAAGAAAGAGAAGGAAAAGTATTAGGTGAAAATGGACTGGGAGTAAGAAATGAAAAAGAAGCCCCCTGGTAGAATTTTCCACAGAGAATAAATTAATCATGGCTAACACTCGTTTTAACAATCATGAAAGAAGGCTGCATATGTATGTGGAAGAGACGTGAACACACGGGAAGGTTTCAGATAGATTCCATAATGGTAAGACAGAGATTTAGTAACCAGGTTTTAAATTGCAAGACACTTCCAGAGGCAGATGTGGACTCTGGCCACAATTTATTGGTTATGAACTGTAGATTAAAACTGAAGAAACTGAAAAAAGATGGGAATTTAAGGAGATGGGATCTGGATAAACTGAAAGAAACAGGGATTGTAGAGAGTTTCAAAGAGAGCATTACGGAACAATTGACAAGAATGGGGGAAAGAAATGGAAGAAGAATGGGTAGCTTTGAGAGATGAAATAGTAAAGGCAGCGGAGGATCAAGTAGGTAAAAAGACAAGGTCTAGTAGAAATCCTTCCATAACAGAAGAGATATTTAATTTAATTGATCAAAGGGGACAGTATGAAAATACAGTAACTATAGCAGTCATAAAGGTATACAAACTTCCAAAAACGAGATCGACGGGAAGTGCAAAATGGCTAAGCAGGAATGCCTAGAGGACAAATGTAAGGATGTAGAAGCTTATATCACTTGGGGTACGATAAATCCTGCATACAGGAAAACTGAAGAGACCTTTGGAGAAAAAAGATTCACTTGTCTGAATATCAAGAGCTCAGATGGAAATCCAGTTCTAAGAAAAGAAGTAATGGTAGAAAGGAGGGAGGAGTATACAGAGGGTCTATACAAGCGCTATGTACTTTAGGGCAACATTATTGAAATGGAAGAGGATGTAGATGAAGATGAAACGGGAGGTATGATACTGAATCGAAACAAGGCCCCGGGAGTTGAAAACATTCGATTAGAACCCCTGATAGCCTTGGGAGAGCCAGCCCTGAAAAAACTCTACCGTCTGGTTAGCAAGATGTATGAGACAGGTGAAATACCCTCAGACTGCAAAGAAAGTAGGTGTTGCCGAGAGTTAAAATTACCGAACTATCAGTTTAATAAATCGCAGCTGCCAAAAAAACTAACACGAATTCTTTACAGACGAATGGAAAAACTAGTAGAAGGCGACGTTGGGGAAGATCAGTTTGGATTCTGTAGAAATGTTGGAACACGTGGGGCGAAACTGACCCTATGAATTATAGATTAACGAAAGACAAACCTACGTTTCTAGCATTTGTAGACTTGGAGAAAGCTTTTGACAATGTTGACTGGAATACTCTCTTTCAAATTCTGAAGATGGCAGGGGTAAAATACAGGGAGCTAAAGGCTATTTACTAATTGTACAGGAACTAGATGGCAATTGTAAAAGTCTACAGACATGAAAGAGAGGCAATGGTTGGGAAGGGGGTGTGTCAGATTTATAGCCTATTCCCAGTGTTATTCAGTCTGTGTATTGAGCAGGCAGTAAAGGAAAGGAAAGAAAAATTTCGAGTAGGAATTAAAATCCATGGACAAGAAATAAAATCTTTGAGGTTGCTGGAGACATCGTAATTCTGTCAGAGAAAGCAAAGGACCTGAAAGAGCAGTTGAACGGAATGGACAGTGTCTTAAAAGGAGGGTATAAGATGAACATCAACAAAGGCAAAACGAGGATAATGGAACGTAATCGAATAAAATCAGGTGATGTTGAGGAAATTAGATTAGGAAATGAGACACTTAAAGTAGTAGATGAGTTTTGCTATTTGGGGAGCAAAATAACTGATGATGGTCGAAGTAGAGAGGATATAAAATGTAGACTGGCAATGGCAAGGAAAGCGTTTCTGAAGAAGAGAAATTTGTTAACATCGAGTATAGATTTAAGTGTCAGGAAGTGGTTTCTGAAAGTATTTGTATGGAGTGTAGCCATGTATGGAAGTGAAACGTGGACGATAAATAGTTTGGACAAGAAGAGAATAGAAGCTTTCGAAATGTGGTGCTACAGAAGAATGCTGATGATTAGATGGGTAGCTTACGCAACTACTGAGGAGGTACTAAGTAGAACTGGGTAGAACCGGAATTTATGGTACAACTAGACTAGAAGAAGGGATCGCTTGGTAGGACATGTTCTGAGGCATCAAGGGATCGCCAAGTTAGTATTGGAGGGCAGCAGCGTGGAGGGTAAAAATAATACAACGAGACCAAGAGATGAATACACTAGGGTGATTCAGAAGGATATAGGTTGTAGTAGTTACTTGGAGATGAACAATTTTGCACAGGGTAGAGTAGCATGGAGACCTACATCAAAAACACTAGTGTTGCAGTTCTTTATAACTGTAGACATGCAGAGAAAGTATTAGTGCAGATATAAGTAAGGATTCGACAGCCATTTCATGAGTCTTAGAGGCAATAAATAGTCAATACAACTTTAAATATCTTGCTACGAGAAGGGAAAAACTGAACGCGAGGTTCGTGGCCTCTGTCTGGTAGGTATTGGTAGGTATTAGGTGATGATTTCTTCAACTCTTCTTTGTAGCATCTAGATGATACCTGCTATGGCAGAGTGTAGGAGCATCGAGCAGACAAGAAACCTCAGAGGTAGGTGGATTGAACTGTGTGAAAGTGATAACAGTATGAAGGGAACTAAAACCTGCTTCAAGAGAATGCACCAAATTTTCCTGAAGAATAAGCCTAAGAATAAAATAAAGGAATTATTATAAAACTTGCTATGAGAATGAAATAAGAGAATATGAGCATTTAAAACTTCTGTGACCCCTGAAAATACGACACACACGTATATTGTAAAATAAATATATGGCACTTATTGTGAAACTCAATTGTAATTTCACAGTTAGTATAATTTCCTTGTATCCCCTAACTTGGCAAGGAACATTTGTGTAGTAACCTTCTATGGACATGGGTAGGCAAAAGAAAAATAGCAGGACGCAAAAGCGTGAGAAACTGTGCGATAGCTACTGTGCTAGCAATTGCGCTGAGATTATTGCACGTAAAGGGCCACACAAGTCACGTGGAAAAAATTGACTGTCGTTTTCACATAAAGTGTCCAGTATCGACAAATAAGTCGCGACACATTTTCACTTATTATGGCTCCTATCCCACACAGCGAAGTTTGTGGGAAATCCAGTTATGGCACTTGCCATATTCTCCTAATCAGTCAGGTTATCTGTAAAATGTGGCAACCCTGTAGGCAGCAGCAGTTCCTCAAGGACGTCTTATCCCCTGTGGTATTCTCCACTGACGCACGTGATCTAACAGCAGATAGCACCTCGTCTGCCGTCGCTTGCGACAGATATCTTGACAATCTGTCTGCTTTTGGACGCCGCACGCATCTGACATCTCCAGGACCCGTTTCCCGGAACCCGGCAGAGTCTGCTGAGCAGGAACTGCACTCCTTCGCCTTTGTCGTAGGCGGCAACCACCGCTCACCACTTTGGAGAGTATAAAATTCTTTACCGATGTTGAGTGGTCCTACATAAAAGAAATCTTTGACTTTGATAGCACGCTCGATAGCAAGAGACGCAGCCGACCCACTTTTGTATGATGAGAGTTGCACCACACCATGGCTGGCCACGGCGTGCCAAACTTCACGTGGGCCAAGCGTGCCGGCTGCGTGCGAGCCAACGCTCAGCCTGTCTCGGCTTTGCTCCTTCATTCCCGGATGTTCCCAGTACGGCGTGACATGTCTTTTAATACTGTGGTGTTGCATTCTTTGGTCGGCACAACTCCATTCACTTCAGTAGAATCGTGGTATCGGGTCTGTTTACCCACCACTGTTTGTTTGTGGTATGAAGGACATTCACAGGCCCATTGGCAGTTTACATAAAAGATGCAATCTAGAGATCTATCACCACAAGCCGTTAAAAATCAATAGGAAAGGCAGAAAGGAGAGATGAAATTTCTCAATATATATGATGCAGTCACATAAGTGGTGGGTATTGGAAAGTTGCTCTGAAACAATATTACAATACCGTGCACACAGAATTTAAAAATTTAATTGAAAAGGTACGAGACAAAAATTACAACAATCGACAGACGAGATTCATTGTCCCGTACGTGACGAAGCAGATTGTGCTACATTTGTAGTCATGCAGCACATGAGGAACATGTTGGTGTCAGTAATAAAATTTCTGAAATCACATTCATTATTCCACTGTCAGTACAACAATTTTCGGTGGAATTGAATTAGGAGTATGGAGACATTATACGTTACTGAAAAGTATGTTAGTTATGTGAAGAGGCATGCCAGGACGATTTATCGATGAACTAATGAAGGAAAAAGGAAAGCAAGAACGAAAATCAGGACATCCAGGACGGAGTTCAGACCTCGCATTTTAAGAGGACTTTATTGCACACTGGCCAGGGTAAGGTACTACAAAGGTGAAAAACTATTTCTTTCTGATTTAGGGATCCATTAAAAAAAATCCCATGGTAGAATGAACACATTCTGAAAAACACAGGAACTGTCCCTAAGCTCACCGCGAGGTCCGAATCATTCATTTTGGGTTCAATAAATTACAAAGCTAGCTTCCTAAACGTTTTGAAAAACTATTAATCTTACCTGTGTTTCAGAGATCGCTTGCCATTTCAATTGAAGGTGGTTCTGCACATGGGCATACATAACTGGTTGGGTTGCGAGATAGTTCCTGTTTTAATCACAAATCCTTCCACATTAAAACTGTCTGGGACATCTACATTATTTTCCTCAGGTAGTGTTCCCATGTATTCATAATGATGTTGCAAAAGTTCTACAATATTTTGATTAATGCATGTGAGTGAAAGACTTTTTCAATTATGAAGCTAAATAAGACGAAATTATGTGGGAGCCTCAATGCAACAGTCTGTGAAATTTCCTGCACAGATCTAGATATCGACAGCTTGTACTAGATAAAAATTGTATTACATCTTCACTGCGCCAAAATAAATAATACCGAAAATTTATTATGGTTGTGGTCTATATTGTTGCAAAATGTGAAATATAAAACCAATTCATATACATTGTGACTGCAGTACCATTTAGTTGAGACACGTTCAGTTTCCCCCTCTTTCCCTTTCTCTTTGTCAGTCAGTGTGGAGTGGTGGTGGGGGAAGTGTGCAGCAATGGCAATGCTGACCACTGAGGCACTCATGGCAGGGCACGGCTCTTGAACTGAATTCCAGGCCACCCCTGTGTTACACTAATGATCAAGACATGGGTGTAGCTCAAAATCAGTTTTATAATTTGTGATCCAATCAGAATACTTTCTTGTTTAAAGTTATTGTTAATCATTTATATCTCTCTTTTTTATTTCATGCAATTATTTCGCCAGGAACTCTTATGTTTTCGTCAAGCCACAGTATGTAGCTGTGATGTACTGAGTTTTACTGTGATTGTTTGCATTCTTATGGAAACTATATGCGATAAACTGTGTGAATACATTGCAATGTGTGCTCTTTAGCAAACCAGGGACGGTGTACATTTTGAGGTCCATGTATGGAAATAACTTAAAGCTGATCGAAAGTTAATATTTAAGATAATGAATTCGAATTAAACGAACAAAGTTTCCCGTTTTGCAAGTTAGCAAGACTAGCTGGTGGACCTAGCGTCTACAGGAGTGTCTAATTGATATTACACAGACTCAGTGCAGAGGAACTATATTCGCTACATAGCTATTCCCCTGACATAAGGCTCCTATATGATGAAATAGTCTGATTCGCATCCTTGTGGAAAGACTTTATGTGTAAGAGATTTTTCAGATTTTCTTAAGGAATTTCTTCCAAAAAATTTGCAACTCTATTAAATAAAACACAAAATAGAAAACTATAGGGCATTGGTCTGCACTGGGATTAGAACTGAGAGGTTACTCCACCTTTAAATTACATGTCTTGTGTGGAACAAGTTTTTTTCTCAAAGATGCTACCTTGTTTATTATTTCTCCCACACTTTCCTTATTATAAAGGAACCTAGAATGAAAAGATCTATTTGCCACGGCACTCTGACGCAAAAAAACAAGAACATCAGCACCACTTCAGGCACTGTCCCCAAACTTCACGTTTTCCAACAGTTCTGCCTACCACTGAGCTAATAGGACCCTGCTGGGAGGTGCTCTCTCTCTCATAGCAGTATCAGTTGCTGAGCCACATAACACAACGTGAAAGATAGAAAGATTTGTTACTTATGTTAAGTTCAGCATTCCTGGAGTCCAAAAATAAAATTACCATTCTCAGTGCCTCATCTTACATGAGGATTATGTAGCGTAAGTCACCGATTATGTTAATAATCCTAATCGAGGTGAGACTCACAGAGATGTACAGGGGTGTCTCACACAGAGAGCATCCCAGAGTACCCTGACAGCTATAACACCAAGGGTTGCTTCTCACCTTTTGGCAATATCAATGTGTAGTTTGTTTTGGGCGGAGGGGGGAATGAGGATTCTTTATTTATGTTAATACACAGTCAAATCACCAACAAGTTTTACATTTTCACCATACAGAAGTAGCTTCATCTTGATTTGAAATTACTACTGAGCCCAAGGAGAAAAATAAATTGAAGATGAAAGCTATTGGTTCCCATGCTGTCCTTTATGTTCCTTGTGTTTTTGTAGCTGATATTTTGAAATTAGCACTTTTGAATAACGACAAATTTGCTGCAGAATCCTTGAAAATATTACTACTAGGACCAACCGGCAAAATAAAGTGAAGATGAAAGGCAACGGTTCCCATGCTGTCCTTGATGGGCGATATGTTTTTACGGGTGGTATTTTGAATCTTGAACGTTTCAATGACGATAAATTAGTTGTAGAATCCTTCAACACATTCTCAGTTCGAAATTAATAAATTTACTTTTGAGACAAAGAAACATGTCATTGAATCAGCACGATTTTAGAAAGCGCGAAAGATGGATAAAGGGCAACAGGCAAATTCCGCATTTCTAGATTTCTTGAACGTTTTTGACACAGTGCCCCATTGCAGCTTGTTAAATAAGCTATGAGAATATGGAAAAGGTTCACAAAGAGTGGCTCAAAGACTCCTTAAGTTATTGCACACGCTATGTTCTGCTCCACGGCGAGTATTCATAAGAGAAAAGGCTATTGTCAAGCGTGACCCAGAGAAATGTGGGACGACCACTGTTACTATAAACTATTTGGCGCACACTGTAGTTGTTTGCCAACGATGTTGCAGTGTAAGGTGACACAGGTAAGTGACTGTAGGAGGGTACAAGATTAGTAGTTGCTGTGATGATTGACAGCTAGCTCTAAATGTAGGAAAATGTAAGTTAATACGGATGAATGGGAAAAACAAACGCATAATGTTCAGATACAGAATGATTAGTGTCCTGCCTGACACAGTCACATCGTTTAAATATCTGAGCGAAACGCAAGAAAGCGACATGAAATGGAAACAGCATGTGAGGATTGTTGTAGGAAAGGCGAGTGGTCGACTTCGGTTTATTGGGAGAATGCTAGGGTTGGTTGGTGGGTTGTTTGATTGTGGGGAGGAGACCAAACAGCCAGGTCATCAGTCCTCTTTCAAGGGAACCATCCTGGCATTTGCATGAAGTGACTTAGGGCAATCATAGAAAACCTAAATCAGGATGCCCGGATGCGGATTTGAACCGTCGTCCTCCCGAATGCAAGTCCAGTATGCTAAGCACTGCACCACCTCGCTCGGTGACAATTCTAGGAAAGTATTATTCATCCATAAAGGAGACTGCATATAGAACGCTAGTGCCATCTATTCCTGAGCGTTTGGGATATATACCAAGTCGGATTAAAGAAAGACGTCAAAGCATTTCAGAGGCAGGCTGCCAGATTTGTTAAGATAGATCTGAACAACATAGAAGTATTATAGAGTTGGTTTGGGAACTCAAACTGGAGTTTCTGGAGGGAAGGTGTCTATATTTCGATGAAAATTATTGACAAAATTTCCATAACCGACATTTGAAGGTGACAGCAGAACTATTCTGTTGGTTATAAGATGCATTGCACGTAAGGACTATGCTTTGCACGTAAGGACGATAAGATACGAGAAAGTACGGTTCATTCAGAGGCATATAGACAGTAGCTTTTCCCTCATTCTGTTTGCTAGTGGAACAGGAAAGCAAATGACTAGTTGTGCTACAGGGTACCCTCCATCACGTGCCCTAAGGCGGATTGCGCAAAATCGATGAAGGTGCGTAGACAGGAAGTGGAAAGGGAATGGGAAGTGAACTTAGCGGAACAACCCAGGACCACATGCACAGTCACAGGGTTAGCAAATATTTGCAACAATGTTGCGAGGTCCTAGCTCTGCCAGCGGCAGCTACGTAGCAAAATACTTGTCGTGGTCGTCTTGTAAGGTCTCTCATTGTGTGACGGGCGGCGCCAGGGCGTTTGGTTTTTAGGTAGCCTCACCTCTTGACGCTTTCTAACATCATGTTGTCGAGTACTAGCAGTAATGGACAGCCCGGGTGGCTGACCAGTGGGGTGAGGACATTACGCTGAGCAAAGCGGGAATTATATCGAAACGTTA